>NW_009970717.1:2815369-3039116 GCF_000747805.2 Chaetura pelagica
GTAGGGAAGCTCTCTTCTAGTAGTGGATGGCTGAGAAAAAAACATTTGCTTCTGGCAGAAAACAGAAGCAAGAAACAGAAAACTTCATATACTTATAATGCATCCTGCTGATAAAATACAAGAGCTTCACACTCACAAGTTTCTTATTAAACATAACCACAAAATCCAGATAACAAAAAATCATACAGCGCATTAAGAGAGCAAGGGTGCAAATGACACATACAGGATCTTAGTATGCAGAAGCTTTTGCTTTCTGAGTTTTAAATATCTTCTACTAGAATTACTGCAAGAGAGAAATGGCTTTCATAAGCAGTATCCCTTTCCCTCCACAAGCAAGGTATGTTACACTGCCTTGCTTTTGCTAACACTCACACAAATTATGATATATTTCCTACCAAAACAAAATGCTTGAGTGTCCAAGCAGTGTAACAGATACTAGTCATGTCTCCTCATGTGCTACAGGAAAATAACAATAGCTGCAAGATGAGAGCCAGGAGGGACTGGCTGCTCAGAAGACAGTACAAAGCGCAGAGATGAAGACTGTATTTGCAGGCACACAAAGTGTCTTTCTCACATGCAGAAATAAAAGCAAAGCAGAAGGCAGCCCCACTCCACTCAGAGGAACAGGTCAGTGAATGAGAAGAAGCTGTGGCTGAAGATCAAAGCAGGAGGAAGAAGGGATGTCCCTAGCTAATGAGTTTTACTAGGAACTTTTTGCTAAACAAAATTGAAATACTAACTTTTTCTTGGAATATCATAGGTGTCTTCTGTGGCAGTTAGCTCAGCATTCCCCCACTGTTATGTAACCTCTGTGTGACTATTTCATTCTACTAGACAAAGGCATCCTCTACATGTTATAAATCCGTAAAGTTAGTGGCAAAACAAGTGATATGCTCTGATTTACTGTCTGCTTTGGCTCCAACCAAATGGACTATACATTAACAGGGAAAAAGGCCCAACATGCTGTCTCTATATTTATAACCTTGTCATTTAAACATTTGGCAGCCTTTCAGCTGCTCCATATGTTCACTGTATTAAGCTTTACCATAAAAGGAACTAAGAAGCAAAGTCAAAAGAAAGCTGATATTGTATGGTTTAAAAGTCTGGCAGTAAAAATAATATAAGAACATTTCTATAACAGCCATTCATGGTACCTCTGCTACTTCAAAGGCCTGGTAATGAAACACCATCATTCTTAGACATTGCTAGCAGACTGTCTTCATACAAGAAGACTTAGAACATTCACATCAAAGCTACTGTTCACCTGCTGCTTAACATAAATAGAAAACCTTTTTTGCAGGTGACACTGAAAGGTGTCAAAATTAGAATTTATAAACTGGGAAAATTTGACACCATTTGAGAGGTAATATAAACTGGCAAAGAAATAAACACTTCTGGAAGACAGTTTGGAAATGGATAGCAATGGGTTTCCCAAAATCACAATGTGATAACTCATCTAGAGACAAACTAGATTTAACAACTTCACATTATAATACACTACTAGTGTACCTCCATACACATTTGTCTTATTCATATATCAGCACCTGTCTGCAGATGGGATACCTCTTCTCCCAAAACTTCTATCTTTAGGCAGAATTCATTGCAGATGCCCTGTTATGACATAAAAGAAAAAAAACTCATCAGGCTGAAGTTTAATATCCCATCCTTCAGATTTGAATCAGCTTTGCAAGTTCAGACATTTGTGGTTGTTTCTTAGGAGTTGTGTCTTTCTGCTTATGCTTTGAGATGCAAAATAATTCTTTAACATCAGCTATTTCTACTAGTTTTTTAGTATCACAAGGATTCCTTTTAAAGTACACCCTAACTATGGATAAGAGGCAGCTGGAAGAACTTCCACTTCCATGCCAGCATCTCCCCAAAGCCCCATGGTACTTTTTGAGAACTAGGGACCCCCATCTGTGGAGAACAAATCGGAGTTGTTTGCTTTACTTTCTTCTTTCAGGTTTGAATCAAGAGTGGTTTGTAACATAGTTGCCATTAAACATCAGATGTGACCATATGCAGCATAAAAAAGCATTAGCAGGCAAGGTTGCTAATCTGTCACAATAATCCTTTTCTTCCTTTGGAGAAACTGAGCTTGGAGCATGATCCTACACTGCACAAATGTTTTGTACAAGAACTTTGACTGGGGTGGATGGAGAGGAGGTATAAATAATAAAAAGAAAATAAAGAATTATTTTGAACTCAGCATTTTTTTCCTCACCATGAATGCCTCAGAAAGTTTATCATTATTTTCTATTATTACCCACAATGTAAGTGAAAAGTTGAAATACTGACTTGACCTACCATTGTGGACATGAGCAATCCAAACTCTTATATTTAGTACCCAACCATTTCCTATTTCATTTCCCTCTTACTTGTGCCACTTGATGTGTCTTTCCTCTGCACAGATTGTCCTGCATTTCCAAAGCAAGCAAGTTTGGGAGCAAGTTTCCCAAAATAAGACTTGCTCTAGTCATATCTAGACAATATCACCATGAAACAGAAGCAATCAACCACCTCTCAATGTCAGAAGAAAATTCACAATTTACATGATTAGTAATAATTTCCTGAAGATGAATACCTGTAACAGTGGGTGGTGAATCAATAAAACTTCTGGCATACTGCAAAATTTTGCACTGTAAGGCATCCAGAAATGGCTATCCAGCTCAATTAAGTATCCTGTTAAAGTCCTGTTGCCTCGCCATCCACTGCCTTCTATGCTTTTCAATACTCGTTTTCTTGTGTGAAATATCTACTTGTCCTTCAGTATAATCTATGCTATTCTTTTGGCTCATTCAGCAGCTTGTTAAGTGATCTTTTGTGAGAAACATCTGAATTATTATCTTAAGTGACTTGCATGCAAAAAAGAAAAAAAACGTAATTTTCAACTCTTCCCAATGGAATCAATCTGGTTTCAATTAATCAAAGTATTCACAACTTTGTTGACATTTGCACATACTTTTTCAGTGTGATTATGGGATAATATTTAATGAACAAACTGTATTTGATTAGAAAATCATCACTGTCATCTCCTGATCATGAAATACATTAGGCAGAATATGGCATGGAAAACGGTGCTGATGTAGGACCTACGTTAAAACTGCAGAGCACATTTGCAGCGTTTTCTGCTAATGGATCTGACAAAGAAAATCTACCATTCTCTTTTAAGGTATCCTTACATAAATATCACTGCAAGATTTTATTAAGTGATAGATTATAGAATCATAGAATTGTGAAATGGTTTGGGATGGAAGGGACCTCCAAAGATCACATAGTCTAACCTCATGTCAACGAGGAGAGACATCTTCAACTAGATCTGGTTGCTCACTTGACCACAGCATGAGAAAGGGTATTGGAACATGTGGATATGATTCAGTACTTCAAAGGAAATACTTAAAAATTACAGCAAATCCGACTTATCCCAACTTAAATCACTGGAGCAACAGATAAAGCAGAACAGGCAGATCCAAAACATTATTAATTCTTATGCACAATTCATTTTTGCTTTGGCATGCCAAAACTCTTTTGAGTAAATTGCTGTTTTAAATACTTGTATATTCTGAAATTCAAAGTAACTTGTCAATGAAACATGAAATTTGTCAGTACTCTCATTACCTTTATGCTTGAAAAATTCATAAATAAATAAATACACCTTCTTGATGTTAAATGTTTATCAGTCTTGCTTTTTTTTGAGACAGAGAATGATTTGGTAGTATATTAGGAATGAAAGGTGGAAAAATAATCAGATTCTAAGTAAAAATGCTTAATTCATGAGACAAATACACAAAACAGCTTTCATAATAGATAGAAATTCAAGGTCTTATCATATTATTGCTGTGAGTCACTGTCTTTCTCAGCTGGATCCAGGAAATATTCAAAAGAGATAACACACAAAATTATTTATGTGTTTTTTCTTTTTCTGAAGGCATAAGAATGTGGCTGTTCTTTCTAACTGTCTGCCATTTGTTTTGTGTCATTAATATGAATACTTTCCAAAAGCTGCTGGTGTTCATACCAATGCCCCGTTGTTCATTTAAAAAAGTAATACTGAGCTGCATTGGGGGCAAGTTGTATATACACCCCGTTGTTTAGTTTGTATGTGGGACATATTTGTATTTCTTTTATAAAACAAGCAAACCCCCAAATGTATCCAGCTGCTGCCTTAAATTTATTATGGGATTTTTTGTGTGTGGACAATTACTAGTTGATGTATTTGACAAAACTGAATAAGAATTCTACTGTTACTGTGAAAGAATAAACTGCATAGCACTGAGAAGCTTTCATAATGTTCTTTGTACTAAACTTTACTGCTATTAAATTAATTTACAGGACAAAATTTTGGTGATGGAGGAATTCTAAATAAGACATAAAAATTATTATTGAAGTAAGATGTGGAGCATGATTTCCTTTCCCAAATACCAAATACTATCTTAAAATATCAGAGAAATGGCATCTACATTCAAGTACTTGTAGCTCCAAAACATCAGATGTAATCTTCAAAATAACATAAATAGTACCAGCCAGGCTAAGTTCTACACCCAGAAAAGTACAAAATCTTACTATTTTGGCTCATGCAAATGGTTGTTTTGGGGTGGAAGAACTCAAACTAATTAAATAAGCTGATTATGACCACAAAGACAGCATTACTGGAAAAAAGCTCCCTTTTACCATGCTTAATAGCAAAAAACTGCAACCATGTGATAACATCCATATATAAGTGGCACATGCATAATGAATGTGACAAGCGTGGGGAGTTTCAGATGAGCTGTGCCCCCATAGATGCCTGCACACATACCATGTTCATATACTGCTCATATACCCCATATTTTATCCCCATGCTGGTTTGCTTGCTTTTTTAATTTGCAAAGCATAATGCCTAGTACTGTAGTGGTGAAATACCGTGAGGTTATAAACCAAATAGAATCCAAGAGTTTGCTTTAAAAAATTGTAACACTATGTTTGAGTCTTAATGGAAATAAACACTGAGAAATGCATACCTTCATTATGAGCTTAAGATACTGTATACACGTATTTAGAAACAGCAGATCTCTCCATATTGATGGAATAGCAGAAGATTTTAGTTGACTCTGCAAATAGAAATACATGTTAGAAGGGCATAAGACTTTCCCACTATCTGATGTGGACAAACCAGTTTTTCCCTTGAGTTATATACTTACTAGCATGGAACTGCACATAGAGATTGTTGAATGGGGAGGCAATATTTTACCACTGTTTTAACAGCACAGCTTTGCATTCTGTAAACAAAGATCCAGGGCCTCCCTACTCAATTATGCCATAAAATATTTGCTAAACATCTGCAAACTTAAAACAAAGCAACTCCTAAATTTGAAATAATACAGTTAAATGAGTAACACAAAAACTGATGAGTGCAGATCATTATTGTACATTAACTCCAGAATGATACATTTCTGTTAACATAAATAAAACATAAATCAGTGACAAATTGCTAAAATACTTTGAAAAAATGGTGGTGTGGGTATTCTGTTTTTTTCCTCTAGCACTTGAAGCAAGAATATTATTCCTTCAGATGTCAAAAGCTGAGGACAACACTGATTTGAATTTGGGTTGTAAAATGGAGAAGTGCTGGATAGTGCCACTGCTGTGAGTGATACCACAAGCAGAGTAGAGCAGCTGGAAGGCAACTATTGTCTTCATGGTACATCCACCAGTGCTTACAATCCAGTCTCTACAAAATGGGTAAATGTCTTCTAAATGTCTCCCCTTACTCAAACTGGAATCACAGCAATGGCATCTGTTAGTATCTACTTTCAAATGAACCTAATTTATATTTCTTGTATGGTTGCTTGAAGATAATTTAAATTGCCTCTTACCTACATGTTCTTAAATGTAATGAATATCTACTAACACCATGGACTAGTAATCAAAGAGGGGTAACACATTCTTACTTGACTTTCATGAGCAAAGCCTCTTAGTGACAACACTTTACTGTTTAACACCACCATTTTGTTCCATTGGAGAAACTACAAGCCCAAAGAAATCAATGCCACAAAGGACAGAATTTCATCCTTTAAGTATGGATTCAAGATTATGCAATACAAGGCTTCAACACCTACAGTGAAACTTCATTTATGCTTGAACTCAACAAATATATCTGAGTAACTATTTCTGATGATTAGTTTTTGACTTAGCTTTATGCCACTGTCTCCCATAGTCAACTTGTTTATTATAAAACAGGGTAAACTAGTCCTACTAATCAGAGCGCCCAAATTACTTCAGTATTTCCTCTCATGACATTTATACACTTTCCACATTCTTTTAACTAATACAATGTGAGCAGGTATAGAAATCCAAGAGGAGAAGATGGCCATGTTTCACATAACCTTTACATAAGGAAAAAATGGTCTCTTTTATAAACACAGAAACAAAATTTCAGAGTGTCTAATTTTACAATTGAAGCAGAAGAATTTATTTAAGGACACAACATGTCCTTTATCTAACTTAAAACCAATAAATTTTCAACATATAAATATTGTGTAGATTTAGGGCCTTATTGTTTCTGGAACTGCCTTTGTGCAGCTGAGGCACATTGCTCTGCAAATATATAGACTAAAGAAGAAAATTCTTCCCCATGTTTGAAGCCACAATAACTAGTCTTTTACTTTAGTTGGTGATTTAAGTAGAACATATGCAAGCTGTTAAGTCAATATACACTGGCTGACAGAGATTCTTTTTTTATTTGTTATGATGTAACAAGTCTAAACAACCTCTTACAGCTAGAGATACATTACTTTGAATTAGACTTAACAGCTTAGTATAGTTCAATGCATCTCACACTAAATTATGGACAATGTTTATATTCCATTGAAGTCTGTTCTTTAATTTGCATAGTGTTACAAGGTATTAGCTTCTGAACTGCAATATTTCTGCTCTTTGCTGCTCTTGAAGCAGATAGAAATATGCCCATGCAGGGTAAATATCTTTTTTTACCTGAGATGCATGAAAGAAACCTGAGCATCAGATTACTACTTGGATATGTTCTGCTGGAGACTTCTGAACTGAAAAAGATTAAAGTAAGCAACTTTTTGAAATATACATACTGTTTACAATTAATGCACTATGTAAACTTGCTAGGGTACAAAATTATTATATTTCAGAGTATAACTGGACTCAGCATTTCCATGCATCTATTCCACTCACACATATCTCAAAACTTCTCCATTCTTTAAGAAATTTTGAACCCATTGGGAGTTTTTCTGCTTACAAACAGTTAATTCCACCCACTTCCTGCCCTCATTGGAAGAGGAAAAAAAGTCAACAGTGCTGTATTTGTAGCACAACACAGCAATTAATATTTGTGTGATAATGACATACCCTGCTGTTTACACAAAGCCTTTTGCAAAGTGTGCAACACTTGATGGATTTCGGCAATAAACACTATGACTGGGAATACTCTGTGTTATTTCAGATGGGACAGAAAAGGTTAAACTAAGGAAATGCAAACCTCCATTGGTCCTTTGCAGACACCTGAAAGAGTACTGTGGCAAGAGGGAAGACCAGCCTGCTCAGTCTGCAGTGAGTCCAGCTCAATCTGCTTAGGGAATCATTCCCAGCAGTTGTTCATTTGTTACTACCCTGTGGACTGTGGACAGACCACAACAAACTCATTGGTGCACAGCTCAAATACTCTCCCTTTGGCCAAGATACCATGTATTAAAAATAAGTCAAATTTCCTGAGGGCCAATATGATGTGAATTTTACAGCAGTATCTCATATTCTATGAGCTCTCTTGATTTCCACATTGAAAATCTCAAGAAAATCACAGGAAGAAAAATAACTAACCATATAAACAAATATTTATAACCACAAATAGATTGCATCCCTAAAGCTGAATTACTGCACATCTTAGGCTGGATTACTTTGTGCAATTACTTCTTTGATTACCAGTGTGACAACGTTGAGTTGAATTTTCAAGCTTTCAAAATTAGACCTCTTATATACAAATATGTTTTGGAGAATAGTAAATGATTTAATAGTCCATACATAATAGTAGCTGTAAAAATTGTAGCAGTCCTATAATTGAGCTAATGGAGAATCTGATGGAAAGACAAGATAACAAAGGAGAAATGATGCAGGAAAAACTGCTATTCTTTGAGTCTAAATGGTAAAAGTAGCTTGAGAAGCCTAGGATTTCTTATGCAGTTAGTTTCAAAAATGGAAGATTGGAATATAATAAAAAGACATTATGTAACACATGGCTAAAAAGAAATGAAAAAAAAGACAGGAATATTCCACCTATAGTGTAATTCTTTAAAATTACTGCTATCAGGAGGCTTTCACAATTTTGGAAAACTTGCTTGAGAAGTTGTTCTTCTTCACATAAGAAAAGTGTCTTAAAGGGCAGGACATTCTTCATCTAGCGAGAGAAATTTGAAAGGTTATTGAGCATGCAAAAAGTATAAAATAAAGATGCCTGATTAGAGAAGACAAATTGGATGCTGGATAGCAGTAATGAAAGTTACTGCAGACAATATTCAGTAGAAAAAAATGTCTCCTGAATGATTTTCATATTGAAATGTAGAAACTACTTCCTTCCATAATTTCTCTCAACATTTCTGATTTTCTTTATCAATTTTAATGATACCTTGGATTAAAGTTTTATGGTCTTTGGGGTAAAATATTTATATATTTTTATAAATAATGCCATTATTTTGAAGAGACATTAAAAAGTAAAGAAACTACAGATTAGCCAATACATAGGCTGGTTTTGGGTATTGCTTCATTGTACTTCTGCTAAACAGTGTGAAGTCAGTTTTTGCTACTGCCAAACCTTTCAGAGGTCTGATTTTGCAATTTGCAAACTATATAATTGTTGCTGAAAAAATAATTATCTGTGTGCTTGCTTGAAGGAGGAGAGGAAAAAGGAGGGAATGAGAAGCATTAGCCAGGGAATGAGTCAGTATTCATGGATTGTAGTCAAACCATTCATCTACATTCTCAGTAACATTAGCTTCTGCTAAATAAAAGGAATAAAATTTTGTGCACATAGGAAATGATGCTTGTATTCGAGCTCCAGTTTTCTTTACCACTTCCTGAGTTTACAGATTAGGTGCTGCTCTGACCCCATTGCTGTAAGAGGACTGCAGCAATACTCTCACCCAAGTAACCACAGACTATTACCTATTAATCTGCTGCAATAGGAATTCTGATTGAGATCTCTATAATTAAATATGTTGTTCCTCAAGCTCCTTCAAGATGCACATGCCCTGTTGACTGGACACCTTTACACAGAGATGCTCTGTTCTTGCTGGTTTAGACAAGTAGCATAGGCTTCATTTCCCCTAGTATGTTTCCCCAGTTCCAGGAACAACGTGTAGTTATTACTATGTGTAGTGACAGCAAAAAGCCCTTTCAGGTTAATACTCTTCTAACCTTATGTAATAAGAATCAATGCACAGTGCAAGTTTTTTCATGGACTTCAGGTCTCATATGGCTTAAAAATGTCAGAAAACCCTCTCTCTGCAGTAAAAGTTATGCAATAATCCTACCCTGTCACCTGCTGCAGCTTGGAAAACGTGCTGTGTTTTTCCAGAACTGCTCTCTATACTCCCCACAGGCAGCAGAGCCATCACCCTGAGTTCAGAATGTAGTACAGGGCTCCTTTCCATACAGCCCAGCTGTCACATTCCAGGGGGTGACTTGTCCCTGAGTGTGGCAAAATAACGGAGTATGAACACAATACTATCTGATGTGACTTCAGCTTTGAAGAAATGGATCATTTTGATAACAGCAGGTAGAAGTATGAAATTACCCATAAAACACTGCTATTTGCTGCTACCTGAAGGCTGAAGTACTATGTGCAAAGGGTATTAGTTTGCCAGCAGCAACACTAGTTAAACACCACAGAAATTATTGTACTACTTTTGAAACCACACTGAGGGTCTAAACAAGTGAAAACATTCCTAAAAAACCTTCCACCCACATATATCAATTCAAATGTTTGACTTTTCTTCAGATATATATAAACAGGTATGAAAAGGGAAAATACCCAACTCTACTCTAATACCACTCAAAATAAATGCATTGTCTGAATTTCAAAAGTAAAGAACTCCTTGTGCCTTTCAGCTAATCCTACCAAATAGCTCTGCTCTTTAGCTGATACAGCAGCATGTGTCACACAGAAGAGTAATTTTATGGACATTTGTTATCACTGAGGTGAAATTTGCCAGACAAAGAAGCCAAGATTATAATATTGACTATTTTTTGTGAATGAATTCAAGAGGGGACTTGCACACACAAACTTCACAGACTGGTATATGTTCTAACTGTGCTAGTTCATGTACAAGTGATGTTTTTTCTGCTACTCATGGACCAAAAATATTATTAAAGTGCTGGCTGCAGTGACACTATTCATTATCTTAGCCATTTTGATTGAAATGGGAGCAAAATGCTGAAAAGCAAGTAGATAAAAATGATGCAGCATGTAAAGAAGAAGAAGAAGAAAAAAAAAAGTAGATGTTTCATTCTCTTTTCCTTTCCTGTAACCCTCCTCTAATAAAATCGCTGATGTGCGTGGCACACTGTGCACAATAAACAGCACTTTGCTCCATCTTGACCACAGCTGTGAGGACCTGGCACATGGGTGCTGGTATCTGCTGGGTAAGCAGTCACATATCTTTTGTAGAGGTTATCCTCAGCTGCTTCATAGTGAAGTGTTTCCGTGCCCAGTGGCACAAGTGACCAAAGTAAATCCTCTTCCAAAGAGGATCCTTGACAGCAGCAGAGGCTACACTGTCACATTCATGCCCAAACTGAAGCAATATGAAAGTTTTCATTCCCTGTAGGAATCAGAGGCAGCCTGTTTGAACCAGAGCTGCACAAGCAATAGAAACACAATATCTGCTAATACAGCAAGTGGGTGATTCCCAGAGCTCTTGGTGCAGAGGACTGGCTTAAGAGAGGAAGGTTTCTTGAAATACTTTGTTAAAATTGCTCTCTTAACCAAATAAAACTGTACCAATATATTGCCTTCATTCAGGTACATGACAAGATGTTAATTAGAAATTAAGTGCTTACTACTTAGACAATTTTGAAAATTGCAGTACAAAGCTGCCTAGAGCAGCAGTGGTCATAGTAGCCAGTTCTACATGCACTGTTCAAGCATTTTTAGAGATCCTGGGAACCCTTTAAAGCAACTAAGAACTTAGGGATGTACTTTATTGATTCACAGGTAATGCTTATGCATCTGAAAAGCACCCTGATCCTACCACAAGTGTTTCAAAGTCCTACTACCAAGGATGGAGAGGGAAGAAACACTAATATACTGCTAAAAGGATTTCATTACATCTGCAGGTTGTTTGTTAACCCATATCAAGAAAATAAGCCCAGTAAAAGTCTCTTTAGTCTGTAATAGGACTGTATGGTTTTCTCATAAATCTCTTATAAGAAGATTCTTGGCTTTAATTACATTCTTTCTAAATGCTTTAACAATATGGATGACATTTTGCATGTTAGCACCATATAGGTACATAGTATAAAATATTTTTTGTCTTTTTCCTTTACTTAAGCAGAATTCAAATGAACACGAATGCCCCACAGTCTTACTTTGATTTAATACCTTGAAACAAGGGAACTGGCCAATAGCATTTCATAAGTTAAATAACTGTGAGTCACCAAAGGATATCAGTTGGAGATTTTCTGGTCTAGCACATGCAATTCAATGAAAAAAATCCCAACAAATCAATTTAAAAGGGTTTTTGCTTTACTCAGCTGAATTAAATACCTCTAAAATTTGGATTTTGCTCAGTTTACTGTGTGGATTTCCCCCCCTACACACTCAAATAAAAGCCAGCATGTCCAGATTAATACTTTGAGTTTCTAATTTTTCATGAGAAAGACAGCTAATCACTATGAGCAGCATTCAGTAGTCAAAGAAGTTTGACACCTAAATCCATGAGATTTTTTTGTGATTAACATTTCAGTGTGCAGACCATTTCCACTGGTTGCCTAAACATGGTTCTGAACATAGAAGTCAGTGACACATCTCAAGTTTTGAAAAGGTACTTATGTTTTCTCTGAAATGGAAACCCAGACTGAAAATACTGGCATCATATGGTAAAACTATTTGCAAACACTATTTCAGCAGCTGCAAAATACTGACCTTAATTTTACTATCCATGTAACTAGTAGAAAACAAGTAAAGGGCATCCTGAACACTATAAGCAATTAAAGCAGCTAGTTCTGCATAGTATCATTATGGTTTTTAAAATAGATTTTTAAAAATCTCAGAAGGAAGAGCCCATAAATGTGTTCATTATTCTAAATTGAAAGAAAAATAGAATTTCCTTTAGAAATTTAAGTTATAATTATTAATAATTGTCGTAATTATTAATAATTTTCATAATTATTCTGTGGAAATATAAGCTAATTTTTTTAGCAAATTATTAAGTAGTTAAACAAAGCAAGCATTTATTCTGTGTGTTACCACCATAGAGGATAAACTTACGAACTTCAGCTTCAATACTGGTTGCATTTCAAATCCAGTTGATTCAGGTAAACAACATTGTCTATTTTGGTTTATGTTTCTGACATCTCTGGCTTTTCCTTCACAAATAAATATTACATAATAAAAATATTAAGTTTTCTTTTACTGTTACTATTTTCCCCTGTGGGACACTGTAGTATAAGACTCTGTTTAACATTTCATGTTCATCTCAGCTACTGTAACTTGCTATTTTTCAATAAGAATTGTTTGAACATCCATGGTACCATGATGATGCATCCACAGTTTCTCATGAAGATGTCAAAAGGACAAGTTTCTACTAGAAATGAAAGAGCCTGCAGGGAAATAAAAGGGAATAGAACTGAATTTTTCACCAAGCCATTCTTGCTTTATCTGGTTTTCCTCTTCATATTCATGGGTGACCACATAACCTTGCCATTAGATTGATCTCTGTCTTGTGTTGTATGTTTAAAATCTTTAGAGTACTGATACTGAATTACTGAGCAGATACTAAGCTGTGATGGAGGTTAACAAAAGGAGAAAACTGTGCCTGAAAACAGATGTTTGGATTTTGAAGCACAAATATAGCTGGCACTTGGCAGATAAGCCCAGATTTCACCAAGCCTAAGGGATACTGGACAAACATTTCTCCTTTAATCTGCTTTGATTTACTCACTAGTATTCAGACAAGAAAAAAAGCACAAAAGATCAAGGTCTTATCTTTTGAACGATTGACTTTTTGTTTTCTTTTACAATACCTGGACTATTTGTGTATCCAATGAAATGCAAATCTTAAGGCTACTTAAAACAAGACTTCACTAAGAGACAAGAATGGGTTACAACTATCAAGATGAAGTCTTGTTTTAAGTAGCCAGTAGATTTCCAGGATACCAGAAAAAAGTAACCTGGAAAAGTGAATAATTGCCAATTAAAATGGTAATTGGTTAACATTGTGCCAATGTTCTTAAGAGTCCCTTCCTCATTGAACCTTTTTGCCACTAGCTAAAACAAAAAAGCAATTACTGGCAATTATGGGAAACATAAGTGAACATCTTACGATGTCATTACTATCAAGTTGTCAAAATCTTCAATGTTGACCTTAAAAATAAGTAAAGATACATTATGACACCATGCACAATTCACACAACTCTGTCCAGATGAAATGAGATTAGGGCAACATACTGGAAAACCAACTTACTGAAGAGGCATAAGCAACAGTTTGCTCATGGTGTGCAGGGTGATTGAAACAAGTGGGTTTCTAAAACACTCGTAATGTCAGTACATTAAACTAGATTTCAGGTTACCATGGAGGAGGAACTGATTTCTCCTTGCTCACTTTCAAGAAGCACCTTCACAGATTTATTTTTAATTTTCAACAATTATCATATAATTTGCAAAATTACTACACAGAAAACTACATGACATGAAATTAGTAATTTGTGACTTTGATAAATACAAAGACTATTAATTAAATGTCTATGTGCTAAGTGAAAGCTTAGGAATTGTATTTCTGCATTTTCAGCTCAGAGCAAAATTTAGAGGACACTGAAGTAAGCACAAGTAGGCTCAATAGCTTTGTTTTTGTTATTATGCAGTTTGCCCTTACTACAAAAACACAAGGAACTAAGAATAATCAATCATTCAAGGTAGTATATGAATGTAACACCAATACCACCATTGCACCTGTAGGTACATATTATAGAATAGATACTGTAAGACTGAACATTCTTCAAACTCCACAGATTGTAGCAGACTGATAAAAGAGAATATTGCAGTATTCTCAATATTCTGTATAACACATTCCTGTTTTATGGGAAGTAAACAGCAGGGTTCTATGGGTGGTCAATGTAATTAACTATTACTTACTGATACATTTCATAAGTCACAAGAAAATTAGGGAAGCTCAGAAGTTCAATCAAGAGTGAATTTAGTCAGTTTATTCTAACTCCTACAGTTCCTCAGTCTTGGTGCCATCTGTGCACGCTGCACAAGAGAACTAATAAAGTGGCTGCTGGATTGAACTGCAAACACAAAATCAAGAGTTTTCTGGATTTGTTTTCTTTGTGGTTTCCCATCTGGGTGCAAACTTGCATTGTATTTTAGTATACTGTGTGATAATATTACTTATTTTTATTTCAACCTTGAAACTAACAGGAGACAAACCATACTGGAAACTGAAGTCAGCCTCAAGTTCACAAAAGAATTAATAAACCTTAACTGTCAAAGGTAGTCCTAGTTTAAAATTTCCTATTGTAATCACTGGCACTAATCTAAATATTTTAATTACTTGCTCTGTTAATAGCAGCTTACAGGCTCAAAGCAGTGGACTATACACTACAGTATACAATACTGTTAGTCCCTAAATTAGAAAGCAATCCTCTGATCTGCATAAAATTACATTTCTTTTTAATGAAATGTTAACAAAAAGTATTTAATCAGGGATCTCATACACTGAATGTTTTTCATCTTCCTTTCCTCCGGCTTTTCCAGCATACCTGCGTATGTATTTGTCTCATAGAAAAACATGGTTGCTAAATTTCACATTATATGACTGTGCCACCATAGATGTTGAGTATCTCCTTCCTACCCTATCAAGGTCAACATTACAGTTCTTTCCTCAGTAATCTTAATACATTTGCACCTTGCTACTTAGTTTTCTCCTCTTCTAATTTCAGACCTCCTCCTAGTTTCAGCTCCTCTCATTTATTTTTTTGGTTCCTCTGCATTTTTCTCCAATGCAGCCAATATAAAAACATGGAAATATAGCTGATGTTTTATTCTGCTCTTCTTTTATTTCTCAACTGCAAGCATCAGGATTTATTGGATGTTGCCAAACACATTTTAGGTGCTATTGTAAAACAAAATGATTAATCGATTCAGCAAACACTTACAGGAAAATGACACTTCATTGTGTTTTCAAATGGCCGTCTCTTCATCAGGGTGAACACTCACTAGGAAGAACAATGAAAAAACATAAAAAATATTGTATATTGTATGTGCACATGCATAAACACAGACATTAGTTAGGGGAGCACAGATAACTGGATATCTTCATATGACAGGCTACTGAGGAATGCTGCTGTATGACAGGATAACAGTCTCCTGATTCACATTTCCCTAAGATAGGAATCAACAGGTCATTTAGAACATTTTCAGGGAGATGCATTCCTAGCTCAACAGGATTGCTGGTGATGAAGTAACAACGTAATGTAGATAGAATTGATTTACCTATTAATAACTGAGCTAGCTGACATTTCTTTGTAGTGATCAGCTTTCACGTATGAAAATATGTGGACTGTGGAAGCAAAATAAGAAGCAGAGACTTCTATTTTAAAATAACAGACTCACAGAATCATCAAGGTTGGAAAAAACTTTCAAGATCATCAAGTCCAACTGTCTGCCCTACAACCCCTAACCACTAAACCATCTCCTGAAGTGCCACATTTACCTCTTTTTTGAACACCTCCAGGGACAGTGCCTCCACCACCTCCCTGGGCAGCCTGTTCCAGTGCATCACCACTCTTTCTGTGAAGAAATTTTTCCTAATACCCAATCTGAGCCTCCCCTGGTGCAACTTGACCCCATTTCCTCTTGTCCTACAGCTAGTCACTAGAGAGAAGAGGCCAACACCCACCTCCCTACAACCTCCTTTCAGGTAGTTGTAGAGAGCCATGAAGTCTCCCTTCAGCCTCCTCTTCTCCAGGCTGAACAGCCCCAGATTCCTCAGCCTCCCTTAATAAGACCTGTTCTCCAGACCTCTAATCAGCCTAGTTGCCCTTCTCTGCACCCTCTCCAGCACCCCTATGTCCTTCCTATACTGCAGCGCCCAAAACTGCACACAGTGTTCCTGGTGTGGCCTCACCAAGGCTGAATAGAGGGGCAGGATCATCTCCCTCGTCCTGCTGGTCACACTATTTCTGATGCAGGCCAGGATGCTGTTGGTCTTCTTGGCCACTTGGGCACACTGCCAGCTCATGTTCAGCTGGCTGTCAATCAGCACCCCCAGGTCCTTCTCAGCTGGGCAGCTAGCCCCTTGTTTCTTCAGCAAAGTTTGATACAGTTTGTGTTCATGTTAACTTCACTTAGGTTAGCTGATAAATGTCTTTGATTATTGTCATCATTGTCCAAAGCTATGCAGCATAAAACAGGACATGTGGCAAGGAGAGATGACAGAGACAGTGACAAAGATGGGGATGCAAGTCAAAGGCCACACTTACAGAATACAAGGAAAACTTTTGTGTGCTCAAGTGCAATGATGTATGGTCATTTAACCACAAGGTTAAGAAGTGACTAATATTTGCTAAATTATTATCCTGTTCTCATGGTGTCCCATCCCCTAGATGAGGTTACTCATCCAGTAATAGAGCTGAAATTGTCAGACCACTTAGCTTGCTGAATTTGTCAATCCACTTCCCCTGCAAAAGCCAGAAGCCAAGTTTCTGTGTTTTGCTAAAGCTGGGATCAGCCTTCTCTGCAGGGCAGGAGCGGGGCCATGAGGCAGCAGCCAGCGCGGGGCAGTGCTGAGCTGGGCATGGAGCTGGAAGCCATGGCTGCTCTGCCTGTCAAATAGCAAAATAGGTTAGACTTGTTCCAATTTCCCCAAATCCATTCACTTTCAGTGAAACAGACTCCAACCCCATGGAAACATTTTAAACACAGAGGAAGTGTGAGGTTTTTTTGTGCTGCAGAGGCTGTAATAAGTGATAGACTGACTATTTTCAAGACTTCCAGAGGAGTCTGAGTGAACTTAGAGTGAAAACATCTCAACTCCCAAACTGGTTTACATGTGCAGGAATATAAACTACATTAAAATGCCTACCCAAAAGCTCATTCTTTCATAATTCAACTGCACAGTCATAGAGCTGCTAATAAGCAGTTTATTGGTGATAAAAAATGGCTATTACCATTGCAGTAATAGATGTTATTAAAGTAATAAATATTCGTCTTAGAATGCTTATGTCTCACCAAAGTTTAAGACCATTTCAAAGATCAGAAGGTTCATTCTTCAGTCTCCTGTTACAGCCTAAAGGGATTTTGGTTGTAAGTTCTGTTTCTTCTCTGAGCAGAAACTTGGTTGTTGTTTCAGTGATGAAGGAAAACAGATCACAGATGCTGACTACAAAACTAACTGAAGGTAAAGAGCTTGTACTTCTTTCTCTTCTGGAAATTGTTCTTCTGTTGTCCCATTCTGAGGCTCTCTGAAAGTAAAATTAAAAAAGAAGAGCACTCAAGTTCCAGCTGTACATTGAGTGAAATTCTGACTTCCCAAATCTATCATGCAGTTTAGAAACACGGGGAAACCATGGCATAACTGTTTTCCCTGTTATGAGCACAAGTCACTGCCATCCTTGCAGATGCATTAGAGTACACAAGGATGTGTGAGACTTGGATTCAGTTCCTTCTCAAGAGGTCTGAAGTTTGTGTGTGTTGCAACACACACATACAATCCCATATTAAAAAAACCTTTGAAAAGGAATGTAAGAGCATAATTAGAAGGTAAGTACTAATCCCCTGCCAATGGTGCAAAAGGGATGACAGTGTAAAGGGGTGAGAGGAGAAGGAGCCATAGCCTTTAAAGGACAGGACAGTTTCAGTGAAGAGCTTTGTTTTACACACAACGGCGTGGGATTGCCAAAAATTCCTATTTTAGTCAGTCCCTTAGTGACAGTTCTGTTGGAATGACTAGGTTTTTTTAATTCAGTTTTGTGCACAGTGCAAGATAGTCAGAGCCTGTCCACCCTTCTTCAGTATGTAATGTTCTTGCTATGCATAAGCACAACTGCATTTATCCAGGAAATTTTACAAACAATAAAAATATTGAGTATTGCCAGCAAATGAAGATTGAAACAATTTTAGAAGCATTGAGGACTGAGATGGCTAAATTCTTATTAATTAATTTCTGGATCTGATTTTAATATCTACACAATAGAAGAAATAGTAAAATTCATGGAACACACCATTAAAGATGGGGAAAACAATGTGTGACAAACACTCAAAGCCTGGTCATTTAATCTCATGCAACTTATTTCAGTAACCAAATGCAAGTTGCTCAGCCATTGCGTGTGTTTCAGCCACATTAGAAGACTCTGGAGTTCAGAGTTTCTAATTTTTAAAGTAGATTATAGCTGCCACATCATTAAGACCTTAAAATTATATCTGAACAATACATTGTAATATTAATAGGATGGCTGCGGCCTGTGACTATTAGATATTGTTGTTTGTGATTTGCACTTAAAGTGGGATTTTAATCAAATTTACTATTCTCAAAAAGTCTGTTTTGCATTTAAATAAGCATCCTTAAAAATTGATCTGTTTTGCTCAATTATACAATGCCTCATTCTGAAGCTTAGGAGTCATTTATTATACAGACTCTGAGCAAGGAAGATGTATTGCATTGTACTTAATCGTATCAAATTTCTGCTGATTTTTGATGACAATGTCTGTTTATCATAATTATTATTGTCTGGGTTAATAAAACTTAAAAACTATGTAGGAATTAAACCAGCACAGAATGTTAAACTTAGTATTTATGTAAGGCTATCTGATACCAGCTGTCCTTCATGGGTCTATGAAGCCATTTATTTCAGTACTGTCTCTTATACCACTGCTAAGTAGTTCAAACACATAAACTTCTACTTTTTAGCAATGCATACTCTATATTATGAACTCTCATGGATGAAAATAGTTTAAAATGTATTATAAAATTGCAAATTAGGCTTAGTTTTTCTATCATGTTTGACAGAAAATTTAGTTTTCACTAAAAATTATCTAGTCTTCATTTGAATTATTCTATAACTTCAATAAAATATCTTCTTTGCCTTAGTCCTCATCTGGAGGTACCTGGTTCATAGTGTAAAGGAATTATTTTAGTCATAATTAACTTCTACACTGTAAGAAGTTTTTTATAACCATTTTCTGTACTGGTTCCATACCTTAATTTTTAAGAGGTGCTTCCTATTGAAAACACATTCAGTAGGAAATTATTTCTAAAACAAGCAAAAAAAACCTTTCAAAAAAGATAATCTTGATTTCATGGATGCAAAGTACAAACAACTGTTTATATTTTGAAATGATTTAAAGGACTCCCTTTTTAAGATTACACCAAAGGTCATCTGTGACCTGAAATAAAAGCCCATGTTTGGCACATTCTTTGACAAAGAACCGTATTGATTTGCCTTAGAATTAAATTTGTAGGCAGTTTTCAATCCAAAGACAGGCCAATGATACTCCAAAGTAACATGAATGCCCACAACACTATTGCACTGTAAAGAAATAGGAACAAAATACACTCCACATGCTCCAGCAGAAACAATAAAAGCAATTAAAAATTGGAAAAAAAGATTCAAAGAAGGTTGAAAAAAACTATTCAATCACCAGTGTACGTTTTCTCTTTGAATACCAGTATTATTCCTGACCAAGCTAAAGTTCTCCTATTCTTAGAGAGGCTAAAATTTTGGGCTCCCCTCTTTTTGGCTCTGGCTCTGATTATTTTATGATATTTCACACATCCTTCTTCAGTTCTACATTCTAACAATAATAATAGCACCAGCCAGCTTCAGAGATATGACATGAACATTAATTTCCAGGATAAGGCACACGAGCTAATAATATGCTTAGTGGAAATGCAACACATTATTTCTCCTACAAGAATGACTTTGGAGTTAAAGAAGTGAAGAGACAAAACCAATGTTAAGTAAGTTCATACTAAAGTCAATAAACTATATAATGACAAGAGCTAGTGTTGTTCTGTTTCACAGTTCAATATTATGTAAGCTTTTGTGGCTTAAAGGAGGAGTTTATTGATATTTACAGATAGATTCTATGGGTTATTTGTCAGCATGAGAGCCTAGACATGTCTATCTCAGTTTCTGCTCAGAAATGCCTGGGCCATACATGGTCTATTTTCATACCAAGGAGAAGAAGAAAAAATAATAGTCTAAAATTCCTGTATCAAAGCAACTTTAACTTGTTAAGATAATTGTCTTGCAATGATTGATCTAGTCATGTCAAGATAATAAGGTTTTTATGGTCCTGAGGAGGATCTAATCTAATTTTTGGAGGGATTCTGATCTCACTGTTGCTGCTTTATCACTTTTAATCTCGACACTTCTATTTGAATTTGCTCTGCAAAATTCAATATACTTATAGTTGACAGCTGAAGACATAGAATAGTCTTTTCACACTAAGTTTTCCTGCGTTGCAACTGTGTTTTAAATCTTGTTATCATTACTCTGAACAAACACAATTATGGAGTTATTTTGCTGCTTTAGACAGAGAAGGCTCAGTATAATTTTTCCAACACAAGTACTTCTTAAAAAAAAGCAGTAATCTGTTTTTGAATTGAAGGTGACTGCTGATAGCTTCTAATTATTTGAGAGAGGACTTCTTGAGATTTACAGATATCTAAGACTTTGTGTTATTCTTCAACAGAATCTACTTACAGTTTTATTAGTTCAGTTTCCTAAATACATGAGGGTAAAATAAAATTTGTATTAAAAAAAAAAAAAAAAGTAGCACTGTCTTCCCCAAGTCTCACTTTTAATAAGGCACTTTTTTAATTCCCTAAGGCAAAACAGACAATTACCACCAATCTGGTTAACAGGTAACTCATAAGATTTCATTTGTTTATGCTGATAACAGTGCTTAAACTATCAAAATATAGTGTGAATAGAAAAATTAAAGAACTACAAAGTTGAACTGAAATGAGAATAGACTCTATGTCAATTGAAAACACTTTGGGCAGGAACTGCCAGAGCTGTTACCTGGGCCCTGCACAGAGAGTCCCAGTACCAACTGGTACTGTTGCAAGACAAATATTAAATAATTAACTCCAATCGATCTGCAATTGTCCATTTCCTTTCTCTCTCTAACAGAGCCCTGTGGACTGATGAGCTGCTCCCAGGGTGTGATCCCTCTGCCCCCAGAGCGTGCCCCTGGGAACAGCTGCTTCTGTGGGGTTCTGTGTGTCCATAGATGTGCTGCTCCCTGAGCCCGCGCTGGGCTGGCAAAGGGACCTGTGCTCTGCCCCTCTGCACCTAGTATATTCTCCCCCATAAACAGGGAAAAGTACTTAGTCTACTCTTTTTCTGGGATTGTGTTATTTGTTGTATTTTCTTTTTGGCTCTATCCTCTTTGATTATTTTTAGTTCTTAATCTTATTACTTCACACTTCTGTACAACTGAGATGAATAAGCTACTTATCCAGCCTCTAAGCTGAATCTATCTGGATCATTTTGAATTTATTTGCTCTGTTCCTCTGTATTTCATTTGTCCTCCTTTCCCAATTCTGTCATTGACAAATTTAGGTCAATACATTATGAAGTAAACAAAAATGGCCCTAATGCCAAGCTTTCTGACATTCCTTTTACTTCCTTCCTGAAGTATTTCTTAATTTATAATATTTGCTCCTTTAACCAAAAGTAATCCTTTAGAATTCATATGCTGTTCTGTAAGAGAATGTTTGCCTTATTTGTAGATCAAACACTTCTCCTAAAATCTACTTTAAAATAAGCACCAAATTGTTCTCTTTTTCATCACCTGAATATGTACTGCCATACAAGAGCCAGTAGTCACAGAGCACAACATCCTAAGCTGAACTCTGACATGGTTCTCTTTTTGGTCTGGACAAATCACTTAACCTCCCTTGACACTCTCCTAGGAGATGAATTCACCATTTTGAGGATTATGTTTGCTAAGCACTTGCAAACTTCTGCAGACATGCAGAAGCAGTCGCCACAGTCTTCAATCTTCAAATGCATTTGTTAACATTTTTTTTTTCCCCTCCTGATTGCTCAATATGTTCTCATTTTCATTTTTTGGTTATCAATATCCCCTGGCTTGCTCCTTCTTAAATAAAACATTCTCCCCTAGGTGATCCGTAGTGAGCTGGTAGAGAGACATTATCATTTGACTTGCTGTGACGTGTTTCAAAACATTCTTTCTGAAATTTTCTGGTATTTTTAAATATCCAAACTATGTTATGGAAATACATTTCCAGTGCAACTCTCAATGGACATCAACTCACAGTTGTTCTAAACTAACATTCATTTTTTTTCAGTTCAAAACGGTCTCTTTCCTATTCCAATGTTCTTAATTCTGCCTTCTAATATGGGAGCTTGCACCAAATGCCCTAAGTTTTTCCATGTGAGCAAACACCCATAAAAGGATCAGTTGTGCAGTTTCCAAATAGAATTTTTAAGCCTTAAATGTTCAGTGCATTCTGCTGAGTATACGGAGAGTTGTATTTATCAACTAGCGTAACTTTTTTCTTTTGGTCAGACTCCTTGTAAGAGATCCTTGCACTGTTTGTCATCTGAAACATTCAGACTGTGGGGACTTTTTAAGAATGAATCATGTATTGGGCCTCACAGCTTTTGGGCACTGACACTTCCAATCAGTCCATACTTTCTGGCTTATTTATGAGCTTTCCTGTGCACCTGCATGTCAGACAGGAAAGTGGAAAGGGACACACTAATGAGGATTATTCTTGCTACCAAAGTTTGTTCTAAGGGGGACTAATTTGTTATTGCTGGAGAGTAACAGTGTGACACTTGGTTGACACACAGACAGACCCAGCTGCCTCCCCTGCTCTGCACAGGCTGTGCTTCAGATTGGTGTTGTGCACCTCAGGACACACAGCCTGGCACACACTTCCCCTCCAGCACAACTGGCTGGTTGATGCCCTGCTTGGTGCATAGAGAACTCTTTACTGTTTGGAGTGATAGCTGAATGACCTCATGTTCCTGCACAGGACCACAGGAGTGGCTCATCCCTTTGACTTCTACCACACAGGTCCTCATTAGGTCCGTTACTTTAATTTTGTAAATAATTTCAGATATCAAACTTTCTCTATTAAAATTAAATAAATTATTTCTTAAAAGCTGTTACATATAAACCCATGTTGTGTGCCCTTATACATGGTGCACGATTAGGAAAACCAACCAAGCCAAACAAAATAACAACAAAAAAAACAACCAGGGCTGCAAACATGAGCAGTTCTAACTCTTCAGTGAGAAAGTACATGAAACTACAGTTAGATAATTCACTGTAGCAACCTGGCAGCAACTCCCCATTTACTGTGCTTACGTATGTTTAATCCCTGGGTTATCAGCAAAATGTGATTCAGCAGCAGCACAGGGTTCATATTCATCTAGGAATTGGCAAGAGCCTGTGTCCTTGTTACTTTGTTTGTTTGGTTTTTTTAGTTATAGCAGTACCCTTTCCCTGTCTTTTGTTGTGTGGAGGTCATCTACATACTTATTTTGGAGTACTGGTATTGTTAGATGCTGAGAGGTTTCTGAGGTGTCAGTGGCATGTGTGAAAATAATCCCAACATACCTGAATACTTTTGTTTCAAATACTTTCAGTAGAAATGCTTTCAGTATTTTGCTAAATAACAAAAGAGATTTTGAAAATTACTGGCTTATGTTTTTTTATCATTGAATGTGTTGGAAGATTCAGTGAAAAATAGAAGCACTGCTGAAGATTAAATGGCATAGAGCTGACTTTGTGCAGCAACTCTGGAGTTGCTGAATCTTCCTGTTGCTGGTTTACTTACAACCAGGGCAGCAACTCCTCTCCACTGCAAGACTCCAGTGCTGAGCAGCTGAGGGCTTTACAGCCTTTTCTTGCCACACTACAAATCTACATTCCTTTCCTTTCCCTAGTGAATCATTTCTCATTACTTCTTGTTCAAGGGTCTGGTTTCTCTCCTGAAGCAGCTATATATATTTTAAGAGGCAGAGCAGATCTTAGACATGGGGGGGTTTCATACAAACTCTGGGGGGGAACAGTTGAATACAGTTTATCTTAAAGAAAAGGAAGGTATTACAGTATGTAAAAAAGTCAGACTCAGAAGACACAAAGGCATTTGTCACAACAAACCCAGATAAATGCTTTGGTGAAAGCAAACTCCCTACCTTGGCTTCCCCTCCAGCCTGAGCCCTGGAGATTGCTGTCATTTGCTGGATGAGTTCAGTCCACCCCTGAAGATCCTTGGTGCCCTGCAGCCACCTCTAGCCACCACAGTGGGATGTCCCCAGCAGCAAGTGAAAGATGCTTCATGTCTTCTGTCTCTGCTCTCCCCAAGCACTGATCAGACTGGCAGCAGATGAATGTGTCAGCCTTGGGAACTTGACTTCTGGGCATAGCACTGGGCATGTGAAATTAGTACATTGAATAGAGGAAAAGATTGGAAAAAAATACATTCTTGGTGAGTGGTAGGTACACTGTGGCATTTCTAATTGTTTCATGCTCATAAAACTGGATTTGCCTTGATGTGATCTCTACAGTTTAATTAATCTGTTGCTAAAGTTAGTGTGATTTTTCTTCATAAAAAAAAATTATAATGTCTGAAGCTCAAAAAAAGTCAGAGAAAATGTATTTTCTCATAGAGAAATACAGTGGAAAGTTAGTATCTGGGCTTTTTTTTTTGTTTGATATTGGTTGGTTATTTTGTGGGGTTTTTTTGTTGTTTGTTTTGTTTCAAGGTATTTTAACACTTAAGTATAATTTTTCATTAAATTTTCTGAAACATTTTTACAGATTTTTTCCAAAATAATTGTAATATATTTCCTTTACCAATACCCTTAACAATTGTAATCAAAAGCAAAATCAGCTATATACTAAGTTAGAAATGAGAACAGTTTATGAATTATGAAATGCTAGAAGAAATGTTTCCTCAGGGATGTCAGCAACTCTGTAGGGTAATGGAATCACCAAAAAGGACTTTACAGAGACCAGAAAACTTCCTCTCACTGAGAAACAAGCTTCTTCCAGCTATTTCTCTTGGTTCCAGTTTTTCTTTATGCAGGCTTTTATTTTTCTAAAACCTTCTGAGACCAGTTTAATTACAGCTGGAAGTCTGACATTTCTTAATATCTAAAAGCTGGTTTAATGCAAAGGAAACATAAAGTAGAATACGAAAGAAGTGCAGAGGTAGAAAATAACATAAAATAGTCTTATTTTTTTAAAAGCTCACTAGCTAGTCTCCTCCATTCTTCAATATGATGAAACCAGAAGTTCTTTCATTTAGGACTTCAGCTTTCCCAATCAGAGCAGTTGTACCACATGATGTACAGAATAAAATTAGGTAAATCCAGAGGCAGAGCATCAGGAGGTCTGCCCCAGGGTGAAGCTCAGGTAGAGGGGATGTCCAGAAGAGACAACAACTGCCACAATTAGCTGAATCACAAGCCCCAAGTTTAACAGCCCCACACTCAGAACAGATGTGAAGATGTGAAGGACAGGAGTCAACATGGAGCTGTGTGACTCCACTGGCTACAGTCCCAAAAATTTCACTCATCACTGTAGATGATGCTGACCCAAAGTTCTCCAAACTTTCAAACTCCACAAACTGAAACACATGGGATCAGCATGGCTGTGACATGATTTTGCTCTTGAGCACACATCTGGTCAAGCCTCTGTGTGATCCAGCACAACCAGACAATTCAGCCTTCTTCACAAAGAGCCCTGCTATGGTTGAAGCAAAGTGTCTCATGACAGTTATTATTCATTGTAATTGTTTATATTTAATGTACTATAAATCTCTGTAAAGAATAAATATATTGGCCCAATCCAAACTGGATTTCCAAAAGAAAACTCCAGGGCTGTCATTAATTGGATGATTAACAGCTTCAATATTACAGGAGAAATAGTAACTATGAACTTGCTACACCATGCACAACACCAGAGATGAGTGGTAGGCATTCTGCACTTCTGAAAGCAGGAATATTTTGTCACATTGTCATCAGATACACTTTCTGATGTATAGTTAAATAACCTTTACTTTAATCTCTCCAGTGTAACAGATGAAAATCTTTGAAAAGCAAGAGTCCTAAAGAAATGTAAATACACAGTATTCACTACTGACATTTCAAAAGATTTTGCCCCACCAGTGGAGACAGCTATTTTCTATTATCAGGTTTCCTGTCAGTCATGTTGATTAAAGTTGATAAACACTGCAAGTCACTTGGGGTAGGCTAAAGGACACAAGAAAAACGTAACTTATCTGAAAAGGACCATATAACTTGGGAAGCAAAATGAAAACCATATTTGATCTGCAGTTCTCGACTTCAAAAAAAGCCATTTCCCCAATTTAATTTAGTAATTAAAAAATAATAATCCTAGAAGTAATACATCCTTAGGTACTGTAATCAGTGTAATAGTACTTTGTTGCATGGATAAAGCAATGTGATATCGAAAAGTTAGCACAGTTTCTCTGCCTGCACACATTATTATGTTCAAAGCTGGGCAATAATTGGCAATTCACCAAATCATGTGTGGAAAGTTGGGGTCCAGTAACAGACACATCCTAAGGGAACATGAGTTCAAGTGCATCAGGAACATTGTCATGTGTTTTGCAAGACTAAGGTGTCAGTCCAGAAAGTAAACTGCTTTTGGAAGTGTGCCATATATTCTCTATAAATATTTAATATGCAAAAGGCAGAAGATCAGTTTGATATAATGCACAGGGTCAAACTGCTTATAAAGATTCTTCTGATTGTTATTGCATATACATTATTTTTAATCTTCTGAAAGTCTTCAGTAGAAGTGGCTATTAATTTCATAACTAATATTAGAAAGGCATTGATTTCAATTTGCCATCAAGGTAAGGAGAAATAGCAACACTTTTATTTTCTTTTTTTTTTTTTTTTTTTTTTTTTTAGTACAAACAAGAAAAAAAAAAAAAAAGTTGTGGTAAAATAGTGAAAAAACCTGGAAGAAAAATGAAGCTTGAATCCAGGATTACTTCACCAATTATGACCTTCCATTAGACATCAGTGGAGATATTTACACCAATGTAGAGGAGCCTGTGAATGTCCAGGAGCAAGAACTTTAAACCATACAATATTTTCCATGAAAACTGCTTTCCTTTGCTTGTCAAATTTTCCAGAATAATACTTTTATAACTTGACTGAATATTGTAATTAGATTAGTAGAAAGGATAAGATGACAGAATCCAGGTTGGATTTCTTGGGAAAAAAGCCCACAATTGAGAGAAAGCTGATAGTTGCTGTATAAAAGGAGGAATGAAACTCCAAGGTAATGGAGCTAAACTTCTGGATTAAGAAAAAATACTATGTTAATAATATATGATTAATTAAATTCACTATGTGGCTATAAAAGTCTTTGATGACCCCCACATTTTTGGCTAATAGCATGAACTCTGCTGCCAGTAAAACAGATTGATTTAAACTCATAAACATTTTTTAAAAGACCTGTAGAGTCTTAAAAAAACAAAAATTATGTGGGTTTGGAAATTCTGAACTAAGCCAAGTTTGTATTAGTATTTTAAGAACATCATGTATGCATTTACCTTTCCGAGCTTATTGTTTAGCTATACATTTCTGACAGCAGCTGGAATAGTTGAAAATTTAATGCAATAAAACTGCATTAAATTTCTGAGAAACTGTAAAAGAAAGAAACCCAGTCCCACTCCTGCACTTCTTTGGCACATAGCTCAAGGGTTGTTTTGTTTTTTATAATAAGAGTCTTTTTAAAGTCCACTGGGTGCCAAAATAAATGTGCCTTTTTAACACCCTCAGTCTACCAGCGCAGAAATCTAGCTGAGAAAACTCACATACCTTTTACAGCAATTTTAACACAGCTGCCTTGGGTCTATTTATTTGTTCGGATGCTTATCCAGCATAAAATTACACTGCACAGAATCAGATTACAAACATTCTACATATGTGGCTAACTGTGCCGTTATAATTAATTTAGTCAGAAAACCATTACGTGTTAACAGAGGAATAGACTTTTATAAATCCTGGCAATTTTCTTGAGATTTAAGGAGTTCTTTATAAAGAAACATACTGTAATGCAGCCATATAAAAATGGTCAAGATCCTATTTTTCACAGACTTGTCTTTATTCCTTTTTTAAATAATTAGATTTTTAACACAGTAGTCTATAGGTTTTATGGTTTTTCCCAACATAATTTAGTTCACAAAGCTGAAATGAGAAACACCTGGTGACCGACACAAAGTGAAAACGGTGATAGCCCTCTTGCAGATTTTGGATGAAGCAAAGGGGTTGGTCCTTAAATCAATAGAAGCCATAGCAGGAAAAGAAATTACTGAAATTGAGTGTAGCTTGCCATGTATTTTTAATATAAACCATTTAGAACTATACCAGCGATATTAATAAGATTTTGTTTATTCAGAATGTCCCATATGCAAGCTTATTTCTAACAGAAAATGGTAGTTTATGCAGCTCTTGACCCTTTGCTGTTTGTTTGGCAAATTCACCTTTACATAAAAATCTATTTTTTCTAAATTAGAATACAGAACATTTCAGTGCTGGAAGCTACTAACCTACCAAAGTAGCTTAAACCATTCATATCATAGAAGCAATATCAAGAGCACCTTGAGTGTTCATAAGCAACTACGACAGTGATAACTGCAGATGAAATGAAGCACAGTGTGAAAAATTTATCTTCATGTACACTTTTCTACATAGCAGAATGGCCTCCGTTTATCTTACTTCTTTTTCTATTATACTGATTAGTTAACTGGCTTCAGAAGCAAAATATGAATGAGCTGACAAATTGTTCCTTTTGACTTTTGCACAGTCTGAGAGTAAATATCAAATTCAACATTTAATCATTTAAAACAGCAGATCTGGCTATAAGTTAAGATGTGAATATATTAACTCAAATGTGCTGTCAGTACATAGAAGAGCATTTTATCTTTTATATATACTCTAAAAGCCTTAGGAGGATAAACAGGTATCAGCTCCTTAATTTTATCTTACATGTGACACTGCTGAATTAAAATACAGGGAAAAAAAACCCACACGTTAGAAAACACAGAGACTTCTAGGGAATTAAAAAAAAAATAATGAAAACTTCTAAGTGCAGGATATAGTAGATGTAAAAATTTAAGTCCAAGATTGTGCCCAACTCATCTTTATCTCCAGTTACCCACAATCACTTATCTGGATTTTAAATACCTGGCCTATTATCATCTGCCTTTATTTTTAAGAGCAATCACTTTGAGGATTCCCTGTATACATCAGTTAGTTGTATCTTTGGAGACATGAGTTCAAATAAATCCTGATTCTGTCAACAGGCAAATAAATGCCATGTCCTCATGCCAATACCTGGCAAGCAGCTGCATCACTGCATCAGAAACATTAAAAAGAAAACATCAGGGTTTGCCAAAGATAGGTTTTAGGGATGCATGTAATTAGTGACTGCTTCAATGGCAGTCTAATTTCTGTGTGTTTAATTTTGAGACACTGCAGATCACCTCATCAGGTAGACTTTTTAGCTCTTAGAAATTCAGATTTTTTACAGTGTCAAGTACAAACACAAAGATGTTTTCAACTTATGAAGTTCTTCATCTTCCATGTTGTTATGATATAGTTTTATAGACTCCTACTTTTCTTTTAAGTTTTTTGCATGTGTCTCAGACAAAAAATTGTGTGTAATATTATACATCTAAACCTTCTTAGTCAGCTTTTGACCACAATTTTCAACCTTCAACCTTTTGAACATCAGAGATGAACACCTCCTTCCACATGCCATCTTCAGCAGATATGAATCCTTATCTTTGGCACTGTCTTTTAATTTCAGTAGTTTGTCCAGTACCGCCCAACTACATTTGGCTGAATTTCATGGTAGATTTTGTTACCATATGCACTCTAGGTCCAGATGTTTGTTGATATCACTATTTATTTAGCATCCCTAGCGTCTGAACTACCAAAGAGTTAATCCTATTAAGACTCTTTTCCTGGCTTGCTAAGAATCTTTAAAAAAGTTTGGTTGCAACCCTACTCTTCCAATCCCTCATGCACTGTCAAAAGAGCAATTAAAAATCTGTTACTGTTCTAGAAATCTTCAGATTATCCTGGAATGCTCTGGAGCTATGCCTTGAATTTAATTTAGAAAAGATACATTCTGGTCTGGATTGCTCCAGCCTGTCATTTTCTGTATCATAAACTGAAAATTCTGTTTCTGTTTTAGACATTTTAATCTCAGCTCCCCCATGAGTCCTGGAAACTGGGCTGAATGTACTGATATTTTCCAGGCCTGTGTTCATTTCCTTCCACTGTATCTTGCTTGTCCAACACCTTCTCTTTTTGATCTCTTATTTTCATTCACTTCCCCTGAAATTCTTTTTCCTGACATTTTTAGTTTCTATAATCTGATATTAAAAAAAACCCCAACACAATCAAACCTGTCTCATGCTCCCTTGTACAGTTTGACTTTTAATATATATGTACAGATCTCTCATTTCCAAAGCTGTTCAGAGGCCAATTCTTCAAGAGGCAGAGCAGTCCAGAGGCTGCCAGTATGGGGAGAGGAGGCTGGAGCTCTGTTCTAGCTGACCAACCCTGCAGGCAACAACTAGAAAATGGATTTGTACCCTTTAACTTCCTGTGCTTGAGAATTCTTTTTGTAAATTCTTTGAGACCTGCGCTGTTTGTTTTTTTCTTTTTACTAATAGTTTCTTCATTGTTTAGCACAGAGAGTCCACTAACCCAGTTAAGGTCTGTAAGTGTTGCTGGGCTGAAGCAGTGAGGGAACTATGCCATAAACAGAAAGCATAGTTCTGTTCTGAAAACAAGCAGACCCTGTATGACCACCACAAAATGCATCTAATTCAGGACATTTTTTCACAAATAATATCTGGTTGAAAAATATTGTGCACTACCTTTGGTATGAGCTCAGAAGAAAGCTGTTTCAACAAATATCCATGTACACATGTTCAAGATGTTGGGGTTTTTTTCCTTCTTCCCCACTCTTTTTTTTCTGTTTTAATGAGTGCTTTCTTTCGTGCAGATCAGCTTTTTCTTCTGGTGCCTACAACACAACATATGAAAGTTAATTTGGGGAGCAGACAGCAAACAGATTCCCATGAAGCCCTGAATTCCTGCCTTGCTGGGCACCATCACCACTGCTGCACTCAAGGGGAAAAAAGTCCTGGTCATGCACAAGAGGCTGCTGTTGTGGAGACTTCCTGTGGCAATTGCATCTGCCATTATGAGTTGACAAAAACACACAGGCAGATAATGTAAATAAAAAGTAACTGCATTCTGCTCTCTTTTACTCTTCCTGCTTCCCAGTAGCTGTGAAGAAGTTCTGGGCAATTAGCAATATTGATTAAGCATGATGTACTACACTATACTTGGCATATGTAAGATTTCTAGAGCCTGTATTTTAATAATAAAAAAGTAGGCACTCCCATGCATATTCTGCTATATCAAACTTCCCTAAGAGCTGACCAAGCTCAGCACTCTTAAAAACAAGAGCACTCTGGCAGCTGATAGACTGCTTGCCTGAATAAAAACCATAAGTTTAACACAATATATTTCCTCATACTTGTATTTTCCACGTTTACTTCCACATTTAAAGCTGGAAAGATGTTTATACTGCTGACTCTATGGGAATAACTTATTAATGAATGAGTTTACATTTTCAACTGATTCAGTAAATAGGGATGATGATTACAGAATAAGAGTTGTGTTTATCAGACTTCTCCAGTGATAGACTCTAATTCAGTCAAGAACTGGATTAATGTCACATTCAAAAGCCTTAATCACTGAATTATCCTACCCATAAAGTGAAGATACTGAATGAAATAAAAAAGACTACCAAAATAATAATATACTGTTGAGATACTATAGAAAAAAAGCTGGTTAAAGTAAAAAAATTACATTTTTAGGGAAGTTTTGATGTTTTAGGGAAAAAAATAAATTAATTAATCCACCCTGACATATGCACCAATCAATCTTCTGTAACTACAATCAGGGAAGAAAATGTATTAATAGTATATTTTAACATTTCTGCGTGTCTATGATGGTGTCACATCTTTTTTGGTATCAACATCTGATACCATCTTAAACACAACAAATCAGGGTTTTTCATTGTTTTACAAAAATCAATTCAGTTTTTACTGCCTAAAGCTAGTTTTCTATATCAAAATTACTTTTTCTTCATGTGGCTACAAAGCAATTTTATGCTTATGTTGTGAATACAAAATAATTGCAAATTAAAACAAAGCATGTATTTAGGAAATAATACAAAAAAAAAAAAGAGACATTTCAAAATTACATTTTTGACTAATTTTTCATTCTTCTAGCCATTTCAGAAAATGCTTCTTTACTTAAACTGTTACAGTAATTACTTAAGGAAATCCTTATTAAAGTGTTATTTTGACAACCATGGACAGAAAAGGGTACATTCTCATCAGCTTATCTTAAAACAACTTTCAAAAGGAGTTTTTACTAGAATATGAAAAGTTTCATAGAGAAAAAGCTTCACAAGGATGATTCTATATTTTGAAAGTAGAGTCAGATTGCAAAATAGTACTCCAGGGTCAAAGGCAGAAGTTGCAATACTTACAAGGAACATTCAAGAGTTAGACTGGAAAAATAATTCTCATGAAATAGCAGAATGATAGCTACCACATTGCTCTTCCACCTTCTTGTTTTGCACTGCTTTTCTGCATTGCTCACCATCTAATCTCCCATTTCCTGCTTGATTTTTTTCCTTTTTTCTATCAGCTAAACCTGATGGTAACATTTCATTGTGCTGTTGGAATTAAGTATGCAGTGAAACCATAAAAGGAACCAAAAATAAAAGTAACTAAGTACTTTAATTCTTTAATTTTATCTACACCTGAACAAAATGTGCGCATTTAAAATTACAATGTAAATAAGTCTTATCATGTGGAATGTGGCAACATACAGTTTTACTTTATTTTAAATGTGAACACAAGTCTTCTAGGAGGTTAAACCTGTAAAGCTCTCCACCTTCAAGTAGTAGAATATTTAATGTAAAGACAGGGTATTGTTTGAATTTCATTTAACATGTAATTTGGTATATAATTTAAGATACCAGGCTGTGATCTGCTGCAAAAACTGCCACATAGACTTGGTGATATTCTATGACCTCTAAGCAAATAAAGACCCATGGCCCTTCAAATATCATAGAAATATAGAATGGTTTGGGTTGGAAGGGACCCTAAAGATCATCTAATTCCAACCCCCCTGCATGGACAGGGACACCTCCCACCAGACCAGGTTGCTCAAAGATCTGTCCAACCTGGCCTTGAACACTTTCAGGAAGGGGGCAGCCACAACCTTCCTGGGCAACTTGTTCCAGTGTCTCACCACCCTCACAAAAAAGAATTTCTGCCTAAAGTCTAACCTAAATCTACCCTCTTCCAGGTTAAAACCATTACACCTCATCCTATCACTACACACCCTGGTAAAATGTCCCTCCCTTTCATGTGTTGGTCATGCAGTTGATCATATTTCTTCACAAATACCAGAAATAGTAGGAAACAATTTTCCAGCCCACAGCTATTTGTTTGACATTTTCCACAATGAATATGCTATATTTTATATCAGAACAGCTGCCATGTACCTTGATAATGATATAATCTGAGAGCTTTTCTTCACTAACCCAGGCTCCTATTTAATAGGCACCAGAGATCACAGAAATTTTATTATATAATTCAATAGATTATCAAACCAACTGAAGTTTCCAATGTTAGAAATTAACTACACCTTTATAGCAGAGACTCTTGAGGTAAAGAATTGAAGCAGAATGCAATATAATGGAGAAACATAAATTTCATGCGCACCAGGAATGCATGTGAATAATGTCTTTAATATCCTCTTATATTCATCTAAAATGAGAGCAAACAAAGTAATACATTTTCTAGAGAGGCTTAACATAATAATTTCCTCAAGAATGCTAAATCTATCTTTAACCTGTTTTCTCCAATTATACTAGTTGATGTGAATTGGAAAAAAAAGAGCAATCCTCAGATTAGTTTTTATAGCATTTTTGTGGTCCCAAGCCAAGAAAAGCAAGGCAGGATGCTTTTCTTCCTTATTCCCAAGTAAAAAAATTACAATGTATATTAAGGTATAATGTATGCAATGAATACTCTGAATATTAATATTTTTGTCAAGACCTGAAAAGTCAGTGTTGAAATGAAGCCACTTTCTGTGAAAAATGGTGATATGAGGAATGTTTAGGAATTAACAAAGCAGAGGAAAGCTTAAACATGCTGATTGTCTTGGTCTTTTCCTGAGCCAGTGAACCTCATCAACTTTATAGCTTAAAGCCACCCTAAGTCCCTCATTTTCTTTTACTGTAAAAGCACAAACAGACACCTTGCGACAACCAACCTTTCCTAATTTTTCAGGTATGAGGAAAACTTTTTCTTCACAAATCTCCCCTGCAACTTACTGGCACTGTAGCTCCATCCACAGCTCTCGCACCAGCAGCCCTCCAGTTCCTCTCCAGTGTCACTTTCCAAATAAAACCTTTTCCTTATTTCTGTGAATAACAGACAAAGAGAAAAAATAAGACACAAAAATCTATAAACTTGATCCCTAGAATAGTGCTCCCAAGGAAGAAGAAAAACATGGATAGCTTTAGCCTAACCTCTTCCTGCTGCTAAAAATCAAAAGAGAATATTATGTTGTGGAAAACATGATCAAGACTACTTGTAAACAACTTTGTCTGAAGTGTTCTGTAGTCAACCAAATTTACATGGTATGTCACAGAGGGGAGGCAGAGATTTTTTGTAAATCAGCCTTGTTAAAGCCATTAACACTAATATCAGAGCAGACAGTTCTCAAGATCCTGGACTGTGCTTGACTTCAGCTATATGAAATTAAAGCTGATCAGTAAAAGGAATGCATCTTAGATCTAAGGAATAAAACAAATAACATTAAGGCTAAAAATAAAGTTAGCTCAGCTCCAACATATAATACAAATATGTCATACTATGTATTACAAAGCAAATTGCAGCTTAAATAGGAATCAGCATTAGAGGAGACTGGCCTTACACTATTACATTTCCTTTAGAGTGTAAAAGAATACTGGATGCTGATTTGCATACAATTAGATAACTAATGAGCAATACCTATGAAAAAAATACAAAGTTATACCAATTATTTCTTCTTTGCTGAAGAAAAAATTGTTAACATTGTTCTGTTACTAAGTTCTATGTCGAGAAGGGACACCTGAGCAGTGGTGTACATAGACAGTATGTCTGCTGACGGGGCAGCATGGATGAAAGAGCTGTTCTGAAGGCACGGCCAACAAACCACATAACAAGCACTGGACAGCATGTGTTTTGCTGTACTCTACAGAACATTCAAGGTCACTTAGTCACTTTCAAGATTCTCACAGAATAAGCCATATCAAGACTTGTACTCCCTACTGGAGATCACTTTAGGCCCAGGGTTGTCTGCAAAGCAGGCACAAAAGGAGTTCTCAGAAAGCAGCACAATCAAACATTTGACTGAACGCTGCCCTCACTCCACTGAGGTGCTTACATTGCAATTACCAACCTGATGCATGAACAGCAGAGCTTGGACCAGTCAGAAGATTGTCAGATACACAGAGACTCTTACAGTAGGTGGATTGAAAGTCCTTTCCAAACATTGTTCTTCTCCGTAGCAGTTGAACATCCTGCTGGCACATCACCAAGGTTAACAATTGCTGATTTTATAATTACTTTCACTGCTGTCCTTCTACCTTTACTTTTTTCCCCCATCCTGACAGTAAAATAGAACACAGATGGAACAAGGAGTGATGCTAGGTGATTTTAGTTTTGAGTATTTTCCAACACCCTTCAGAGTATCTGGGATTTAACAGCCAAGCAAATATGGAATAGTTTTTAAAAATTAATTAAAGCGTGTCCTAATGAATTAATTTGAAAACACTTGGAAAGGTGAAATTATGCCTTGCTTTCTTATATGAAAAGATGGCCAATATTAATGTCTCACTTGGAAAGTTCTTTTGCTTTTAATTCCTTCCAGCTTGGGTGTTGAAAATTAACTCAAAGTCTACAACACGTCTCTTGGCCTTACAGAAATGTAAAAGTTCAATATTAATAAGGAAATACGGTATTCTACTTAAGAGGAGCAAGCTGATTATTTTAGAAGTTTTCTCATCTACATAGTCTCTTGCAAGAACTGTTTTCAAAATGAAAATGAGCACAGGATGATAAAATATTTTCACATGCATAAAATCACAGTGAACTTCTGCTAATAGGATTTCATTCATATAATATAATGACTTACTGTCTCTTATGTCGAATGCACACTCTAAAATAGGGATTGTGTTGCCAAAAAGAAAATTGGAAAAATAATTAATTAAATATAAGTTTTAGCAACCTTTTTTTTTTTCAAAACATAAGCAGTCCAGCAACTAAAAAACCTAGGAAAGACATAAAGCCATAGTAGAAATATTAACACTGGGGAAAGTAGTTATAGAAAAAGATGCAACCCTGATCAAGTACTTCACAGCAGAATATCTGTGAATGACTCTAAAAAGTACATATATCACAAATTAAAATAAACTTGCTCATCTGCATTTCTTTTAATTCAAACAAACAGCAGTTTTGATCATTGCCCTAGTTTGCTTAATGCATCATACAAATAAGCTTACAGTACCCTGTTAGCCTGGTGCAAAACCAGGGCTCGGAGCTGTTACTGCCATGTGATTAAGCAATGCACTGTAACATTGCAGTATCCTCCAAGTCATCAGAATTATCCTGAAGCATCAAAACTGAAAGCATTTAGTTTTACTGCTCTTACCAAACAGAATTAAATAGTCAATCCCAAATGAGTTAATTTTCCTGATAATGACGATGTGTAAGAAGTTCATTTCAGCCAGTAAAAAACCCCAGCAAAACAAAAAACACAACCCCCCCCAGATCAAACCTTAACTAAACAGCCATTTAACTTTTCTATATTCTGGAGTCAAATTGCATTTCTCAGTTTCTAATAAAATGTGCACTTGGTCATAAGCATCTACCCTCTATTTATTACTGCCTGGCAGCCATTATTTATTACCAGTGTGCTCTTTCATTGCTCTATGTGATACACAGCATCATTGTATTTTAAGTATAATATGGTCTGAATTTAAAGTCTGCTCCTTCAAGAGTATCTAATTATGGAGCTTTATTAAATTAGTCTGCAATTTATTAGAGAACTTACAGAGCAAACAGCACTGAAAAGATATTATGCCAGCGTTCTTTCTTAGTGAGCCTTGCATTTGCTGTTTTCTCCCAGTGCAAATCTATACGTACATACCAAACACTTTTATTTCAAGGTTAAAAAGAATTATTAAGACATAATATTTCATTAATGCTAAAACACCACTACGGATTATCTGTTTCTATGAAATATACTCATCAGTGAACCAAAACTCCCAGGACTCTTACTCCACTGCTACACCTTTTTAAAACACTATGTCAACAGATTCAGATGAACTCAACTTTCTTATCACTGTCAGCAGACTTTCATTCACAGCATGAGATAAGAAAGAAGGAGCTATATTATGTGTGTTTTAAACTGTGGTTTATGCTAACTCACTCCCCTAAATCTATTTCCAAATTAAAAAATGAGTAGACTGTAAATAAATATGAATTGCGCTATACTGATCTGTCAACTCTACGTCTGAAAAAGATGATACAATAACAAAAGAAGTATTCATTTGCATTCTTTTATAATTTCTGTTTTGCTCAAATTCATCTACATAACAATAAAGTAGAATTCAGATCTAATTTCTAGATTCCTCTACACCCCTGCGTGTGTAGCAAGAACCCTGCACCAGACAAGAATTGCAGCTTCCCCCAAACCAATACTTGATTCAGCACAGGTTCTCCTCACAAAGCAAAAATACTTTTTTTTTTCTGAAAAATGTAATAACTTTAACAGGAAATAAGAGCAATAAGAGAGAAAAAAGGAAACGAAAAGCCTATAAATTAGAACTACACAACTCTCAGTTCCTCAGAGTTGACCTTTCAAAAGCTTAAATTTTTTCCCTTAAATAAGTAGAGCATTAGTCTTGTCTAGTGCTGAATGCATAAGGATTTAAATAGATGCAAAGATAGTCTTATTTTTTGTCAAAAGTGTAAGGGTTTGTCCATGTAAGCATGTATAATTGATCCATTGGTACTTAAGCAGGAACTTAAATAGGTGCCTAATTATTTTGAGTTATGCCTGTAAAAAGGCAAACAAGATACGAAGACAGACTGATGGTGCAAGCCTGTATTTTCTATACCTGGACAACTCAAATAGCACCATCTGCTGCTTTTCCTAAAACAATCCAATGCTAATAAAGACACCCTGACTATTCTTATCATGTGTGATTCATATTGTTTCCCTAGAAAAATCTTCTTTCAAAGTGAAAATGAAACTAATTCACAAGTTTTTTAAACTCAGGGATTCAAATATGCGGTGACCATGAGGTTAATTATATTTGCAGTCTTGCCCTTCAAACAGAATTAGTTCAAATCAGTCCAAGTAATGTCTTGTAACCAAAGAAGTTTATTTTAATGTACTTTTACATTTTAGCTCTCACATTCCAAAATATATACCTTTTTTGAATTTTAAAATATTTTTTTAAGCCAAGACATTTGTAACTGCAATCTTTTTGAAACAATGGGTTTATGGGTTATTCTCCTACCTTTTTTTTTAGCTAGAGCTTTAAAGAATAGCTTTATTGTGGATAGCAACCACAGATCAATATCTCAATATGTGGAAGGAGGGGAAGCTATCTTGAGCTCAGATCAAGGCCGTAAATGTGAAGCACACAGTGTTTCAAATGTCCCTGAAAATTATTATCTCATTCCAGTCTTTCCAGCATTATTTGTTTATATTAAAATAAAATATTCCAGGCTTCTGTCTTTTGTTTCACTGTGACTTCTTTCACCAGATAAGAAAAATCCTCTAAATCCAGAAGATAAAAAGCAGCAGCCAGGACAGTAAGTAGTTTCAGAGTAGTTGTCCCTCTCTATTGGAGCTGCATAGGACTATAGATATCTCACTGTCTCCTGCTTCTTCATACACTCTTTATTTTATAAACCTACAAGACTTAATTGGTTTTTATACTCTGCCTTCCTTTTTCACTGCTGCTGAATGGGAAGCAAGACACCATTACCTCACATTTTCCTCATATCACGGAAGAAAATGTAGAGCCCTTCACTGAATTTATTAATTCATCCACTACAGTTGCCTTTTGCTTCTTCCACTATCATCTATCTGTTTCTTCCTCCTTTTTCATCCCTCTTACTTCTTCTCTTTCAAAGAGGACAAATATACATGCCCAAATATCATGAAGTAAAATCTAGGTCCACTGTAAATCAAATAAGCTCTTCTCCTATCACATACACTGCAAATTTTCATTCAGTAGGCTAAAAGGTTGCCTATAGTATATAGTATATAATTTTAACTAGCTAAGTATTTGAAGATCATGATGATATAATGTTGTCTCTACAAACTACTCTTTGACAGAACAAAAAAGTATAAATGAAAGCTATACACATGTCAAACTACTTAATTTGGACTTACAAAAAGTATAAATTATTAAATATTAGTATGTGCACTTTGAAAGGCCTCTTAGGGATGTTACAGTTCCCAGTTTCCTTCTCATTGCACCTAAAATAGGATTTAGAGGTTTTTAATAGAATTTAGAGGGGTTTAAAATCTCCATATTTGAGTTGTACTTTTACTGATTTACATGAATTTCCTGTTGAATTTTTATGTGACACTTGATCTTCCCTGTGGGACTTGTTCAGTTCCGATTGGATAATGTAAATTTCCAATGGAGATTAAAAACAAATGAGTATGAAATTGATTTATTATAAGTAAAATTGAGGTCTGAGGTCCTGCTTCTCTTTTCCTTTTTTTCCCCAAACCAACCCAAGATTGTCAGATGAAGGGCTTTTTGTAATATTTTGCCAAGAAAGAACAAAGAAAATTAAGAGCACATTTCTCAATTACACGTTGGAAATTAGATGAAATATTGTTACAAACTAGTTTGATTTCATGTCCACAGGAGAGTTGTTGGAATAGTTTAACACAGTTATAATTACATCGTTGTGGAGCCAACATATTGCCTTACATGATTTCTTCAGAATTCAAAATCATTTCTAATTAAATGGAGAGAATGGGAAACAACCTTTGTCACAATCTTCTATTCGTATCTTCACACTGGAATATTAATTCTAAACGTGTTATGCAATGCACCACTGTAAATGTAGATGGACTGACTGCAGTAAAGAATGGATGGTACCACTTTCAGATACAGCCTCACTGGCACACAGAGGCAGGTTCATCCACAAAGCATCAGTCTTAGTGTCACATTTTAAAGCAATTCAGAAGAATCTGTGGTCTCCAGTGACAGCGCCCCTTGATGTACACACAAAAGCTGGCTCTGCAGATACTGAGCTTCTGAACAGACAAAACCATTTCTCCTGCCTGGATTTATTAATCACAAAACATTAGAGAACTGTGTTTTGCCCAAGGAACGATTACAAATAGAGAATAATTGTCAGCTGTACCATGTAATCCCAGCTGATGAAAGTTCACTTCCAGAATGACAGGGACATTCAGTGCCTGCATCACACTGCTGCTGGATCTCACAACAAAGGCTGAAAGAAATATTTTCTGAGTATATCTATTCCCTCACTACTGCAGATGCACAGGGGCATAAAGTTATGCACACTGAAACAACTGCAAGTATTTATGCCTCTAACAGTCTTAATACATTTTCTAAAATAGCTGGAAATACCATACTTCTGTCAGAGAGGTTTAAGCAGAAATTCCATCAATTCCACAACATTCACAATGCACTTTACTGTTAACTAAAGTGAACCAACATTATGAAACAGTCAGCATCATAAGAATGGCTGGTCTTCTAACCTGTTGAGTTGGAAGATGTCATTCAGTCCAGAAACCTCTAACTTCAGGGGACAGACACACCTGATGACCCACAAGCTCAAGCTATTAATATACAAACTCAGCTTACTCTGAGTCACTGCTGTCATTTGAGGAAAAAACTTACATGCTATACCCAAGCAAACCCAAAGAAAAAAGACCCAGTTTGGATGGGGAGTCAGCCTGTGAAATCTACATTTGATTTAGCCATTTATTTTTTTTCCCCTTTGGTGTAATTCCATTAGCTTGATCATTAATGGGCCCCCTGGTAGATACAATGGTAAAGATCATACAGTTTCCATTCTTCCAGATGCTATCTATGCAAATTGGGAAAGGCTGCATCAATACCCTAAAGTAAAATGGTTTATGCTGAAAAATAATCTAGCAAATTTACTTCTGCAGTTAACTCCCTTGCTTACTGTTTGAACAAAAAATCGCTGTTTGGAAATGTTAGGTTTTAAACTGCAGCTACAGAAGTGGGCACAATATTTATGCTTCTTGTAACAATGTCCTGGAATCAATACTGTCATCTCTAAATGCAAAAGACTTGTATTGAGTAGGAGATGAGAAAGTAAGTACAAAACCCCCAGTCCTTAATCTCCTTGGTGGGTTTTAAAAGGGTTTCGAATTCTCTCTTGAAGCATTCACCAAAGTTAGGCCAGAAGAAGTCAAAGTAATTTAGATCCAATCTCTTTTCAAAAATGAAATGAAGTTTTATTAAAAGGAAATGAAGAGGAAATTGAACTTTCATATTTCATGGTGCAATTGTGATGACAGAAAACAATATTCGCCGATAGAAAGTTTAGAAGATAGTTATTTGTATGTCCGTGCTGCTGTACTGTGGGAGTTGTGTCACAACAGAGGGCAGGTAATTTTTAAAATGATAATGGAGCTGTAGTAGAATTCCTTGTTGGCTACTCCACACAAGTTCAGAATATAAAGCTTTTTACATTCATATGATCAGGAATCAGAAACATTCACTGAAATATGTACTTTATGAGGAATTCTGATGGGAGATGCTTGTGGGTAATGCAAATTTAACCTGCACAAAAGCTGTGTATTTCTGTATCTCTATGACATAAAAAATCTAAATCACTTAAAATTAAATCGTGGGGCTGAGAAAGATTGGTAACAAAGAGGAAATGTCATAATTCTGCTCTGTAAAACAGCCAGAATGAAGAGAAGAAAACCTGAAGTCAAACACAGGAGCAAATGATGGCAAATCACAACAGAAGAAAAGGAGAGATATTTGCATTTAGTCCTAAAATTTAATGGTTCCATAGTTACTCTAATGATGGCGAAAGCAATGGCTTGAGAAGATGACTTTTGCTCAGGGGTTGCTCCTTAAATGTTAAGGAAATAGTTAAGTCAACTGCCATTTTTACACTCTACAGGAAACTGTGATGAATGATCCTTCTTAGACACTTTAATGGATGTTTAGGCACAAATTCTCAGACATGTCCAGTTATTTTGATCCCTGCCCCTTCAGGCTACTTTCTGAAGTATTTTTAAATGAAGTACATCAAGGCAGGTGATTATGAAAAAGTGATGTGGATTAGTCAATCTAGGCCTCTTTGAAGCAAGCATCTGAACAGATTGTCATCCTACAGATAAATGTAAGCTGCTATAGTTTCCTCTTATTGCAATGTGGCACAGCAAAAAAATGTTGATCTGTGATGGGTGAAAGGAATGCAATTTCATTCTTACATTTTTTTGCAATGTGTATGCAGGTAAAGCCCTAATTCCCCATTCCCCAACTCCCCCCCCCCCCCCCCGAAAAAAAAAAAAAAAAAAAGTTTCCTAGTGAGGAAAAGAAAGTTCAAAGCCAAAACTTTTTCCATAGCCTTAATGCTACAATATTGCCTATGAAAAATAGGCAAAATATTCCTTAACCAGAAAAGAGAAACCTCTTTTAAATCACACAATTCACCCTAAAGTAATGCACTTCCCCTAATATATACGTATCATTACAGCTGACAAAGAAGAATCTACATGCAAGCAAGATGTACCATTGCAAGCTGATGGTCTTAATGCTTCAATTTTAAGTGTGGACCTTAAAGGAGTTCTTTATACTTCAGAAGATTTTCGAAATAGATGAAATGTTTCTAATAGTTTTGTTTTGAGAAGAAATAGCTAGCTACACTAGTCTGTGGTACCTGAGAGTCAATGGGGAATGATGGCAAGAAAGAATTGCATTTTGAGGCAGTTTTTGGTTATGAAAATACATACAAAAATGCTATATGACATTATTAGCATTTATTGAGATGACTGTGGGCTAATTACCATCTAGGAGCCCTATGAAAATGTTGGAAAGCAGTACATCACCTGTCACACTGATTTGTCCACTTATCAGTTGATTTTAGGTAAGTAGAGAATATTAAGAATCACATTAAAAGTTAACATTCAGTAAAAACTTACAAAGTAGACCATGATGGCAGCTGAAAATCACCAGACTGACACTGATTAATAAAAATATAATACAAATTAAGTGACAGGGAAATGAACCTCCAGAGGCAGAAGGGCTTCCAAAGCAAATTATTTTTTAACTAATGAAAAGAGTAAGAATTGATTTTCCGGTTCTTTCATATATAGAAGAACCTTGTATGTAGCACATTCAGATATTGTTAGAAACATCAGGTAGTACCAGTCAATTGTATATTTTCAAGCCTCCTGAAAATATTCCAGAATGGAATGGATCTTTGCCTAGTTCTCTGTACTGTCACTCTAAACAGTCAGTTTATTATAAGAATATTTTTCAAAACTAATTTGATTCACGTGGGCATCCTCCATGCCTGCTCCAACTTTGTTTAGCAATGATGCACATTGGAGAGAGGTATAGGCTGGAATTTAAGAAGATTTGTCCTGTGGTGGACAGAGGTAAACAGAGAACAAATTCTTAATGATTACATAGCCTCTGTGAAATCGCAGGACTCCTTACTAAGTCTCTTTTGCATACAAAGCTTCCAGAATAATCACATACATGCACTCAGAAGCAGAAAGCAAAAATAAAAACATACAATAGATTTAACAAGGATTTAATAATTCCCTACATCATTGAGAAAAAGGCCACATTCTAAACTCCCTTAATATGAAATTAATTCCAAGCATGAGGAATGTCTTTAACATCTTAGTCATGGTTTGCCTATTTGTAAATTGTGAGGTATTCACTACTCTCTGGGGATAGAGCTTTTAATCACACAGATGTCCATTATAAATTCTCTGTTTGCTTAGTAGTATAATAGGTGAACTCACAGCATCTTTGCTCTATAATAAATCTGCCGGCTCAGACAGAATGCTCATTATTACCTTCTGAATTCTTTCAAGGTCATTCTACATGATTTCATGCTACATAACATCCTTTCTCAGTCCATTTCACACTGAGAAAAGATCGTGATAAACATTGATTTTTCCTGCTGGTATACCTGAATTCCACCACAACACCCCACCACACACATTACAATACACCATTTTTTAGCGATTTGATTCTAAGCTGTTGTGTAGAACCTGAAAGGTCAAAACCCAGATACAATAAGACAAAAGAAGGTATATTTACTGCAATTATTTGAAGACTAGACTGAAAAAAATGAGAATAAATAGGTGTTTCTTGCAGTGGGAAAAGCTTTACTGGAAGTAGATACAGAAATGCTCCACACAATTACCCAACAACCTTGGAACAGAACCAGTAAAATATGTGGGGCAAAAAGTCCTCTGAGCAAAGCATTTTATTACTTGCAAATAAGTTCCAAGTCCATAGTTTGCAAATGCACACAGCACACTTCAAATTGTTGAAGATTTTAGATGTTAAAAGAAATACCCAAATTAAGACTGAAGGTTTGATACGTTTTGATTAGCAAGTGCTCTTCATTAATTACTCACTATCAAATAAAAGACAGTAATGCCAGCAAGAGCAGAGTCCCAGCCCTAGATGTGGTTCCTCAAGCATTCTGGCTTGAAAGGAGTGCAGAGGGTGCTAATAATACCTGTCTCAAGAGAAAGAAATAGGATTCCTGAAAGAAATATTCACAGGCACAGACAAAAATTAGCTACTTGATTTCTAATGAATCTTATTGCTTCAGGTAACTCATTATCTCAATGACTTCCTGTCTATGCAGAGATTTAAGATTAATGGATTAAATTCCCTAAATTCTAGGTGAATTTATTGGCTAATATGGTACTGCTGTTTGCTATTTGATTAAAAAATGTTGAGATTCCTGCTAGAGCAGAATTGAAAGCCTCCAAGCAGTCAACATGCAGAGAATGGTTTTCACCACCAGCAGGTAACAGTCGTATCAAACTTTCTCCAGCAATCCTGTGTACCATGTGACACTGCCCCTCTCTTGCTGAACAACCATTAATACAATTGCTGTTAATCAAGAAATATATCGATTCAGTTTGCAAAAATGAGCCACAGTCAGGAAGATTTATCCCTTGACCTCTACCACATGATATGGCTGCACTCAAGTGTCACATCATGTAGGAAACAGCTCCACTTACAATCTCTTATCCTAACATACTATTCACATTACTTAGAAAAAAAGCAAACATTTGTAAAACTCCTTTGGTAAAAATGAAATGGTTTCATTTTCCATGGGACTATCTTAGGAATGAGGCTTTACTACTACTACTACTAGCTTTACTGCTAGTGTCAAACTACTGTGACACACTGAATTTTACTCAGTTCTTGCCAGACACAAGTAAAACCTGCTATTATGAGACCTGTTTGCAGAACATCTAGCTAAATAAAGGAAGAAACCAACAGATTTAGCTAAACCCTTGTTGGAATCCATTTACACTTTCAGTCTCTTATGGCAATAAATTTTGCAGCTTTACAATATGCTATAGAAAAGGTAGCTCTTTTTAGCACTTTCAGTCTCCAGTCTCTTATGGCAATAAATTTTGCAGCTTCACAATATGCTATAGAAAAGGTAGCTCTTTTTATCTGCTTTAAACCTGAAGCTATATTTTGGATCATCTACAGCTTTTCATCTATTATTCTCAGGCAGATTATCAATAGTTTTAGAATATGACAGAAAAACAATATTTTACCTAAATGAATGACAGAATTCAATTAATTCTCCAATGACTAGCAAATAATGATTCCAGTACTCCAGATCAAACATTTAACTACCAAAACTTACATTTGTCTCCCCTTCAGCACAAAGGTGTGTTCTGAATAAGAAGTGATGGATTTTCTATAAATTTCCACAGCCAAAAAAAATCTTTTTTAAGGAGTTATAAGACAACACAACAGAGCAAACAGATCTTGACCTCCAAGATCACAAGCATGTACAATGACAGTGTGAAATCATAACTTTGTCACCCACATGCTAAAATTCAACTCAGCATATTACATGCTTCATAGAGCTGAGGTCTGATAGGGCTTCAGATGCTGATGACAACAGCACCCAGTGGGCTGACACGTGCAAAGATTACCAGCAGGTTCCAGTGCAACACCAGGAATTTGGCTTCAGCAACACCAGATCCATGTCTTCCTCTGTTTGGATTACCCAGAAACCTCTACATTATTTACATGAGTTTCAGTATTAATAAAGAAAAGCTCACAAAGAAAAAAATGTTTAGCTCTGAGTCAACTGATTTTTTTTTTCATATCTAAAAGTAGATAAAAGAAACAACAGCACAGGTACAACAGAGGGAAGGTTTATATCTGCAGGATGGCAGATGATCTAACAAGCATTGCCCATTCTATTATGTCTTGAAACATTATGCCCTCAATTACAAACACATGCATGCTTGTTTGATAAATATGACTGAAAAAAGCAGGGCCACACAAATGGGCCAAGGTGACAGAATTCCTATGTATTTTGAAAATCAAAAGTTATTTCGATCTAGTAACTAATGTGATCCATTATCTTCATTCTAGGAATATCAGAGTCCTGATAAGGTTATAGCATAACTTACAAGACAAGCATATTCACTGAGTGATTAGAGATCTCAACTGAATGACAAATGCTATACCTGAAAAATTTATATAGTAAAAAGGATGCGTTTTATTATTGTATCTATGGGAATTTTTGTTACTCTTGGGTTTGGTCTTGGAAGTGAGGAATGCTTGGAAAGTGCACCATGCAGAAGGTTAGATTTTCTGAGTCCTGTCGCCTTCCTTAGGTTGGAATTATGACATGGATTTCTGTTACTGTAGAAATGAAAATTAATAGATGCATAATATGCATACATACATACAAATCTATACTGAGTATATTCTTAATCTACATTCCAAGTCAGTATTAGAAATAGATTTCTAATGTTGCAGAGATATATTGTATATCTTACAATAAAATTCCCTGTCAGAATTTTGACATTGTCAGAACTTTGGCATTTTGAGATAAAGCTCTGAATACACAAACAGACACACACTAGTCTATTTAGAGCCTCATCTCTAAATAGATTTTTCATTATCAAATCTCCCACTGAAGGCAAGTGTCTTAATCTGATTTACACCTCAGCATAACTACTAATACATGCAGAACCCATGAAATAGCCCAGATTCTTCCTTACATAAAGACAGTTTTGTGCAACTAGAGCAACTCCACCCAGCCACGAAGGAATGTCCTGAGAGCACCATCCATTTATGCTGTAAATCCTGTGCTGCCACATAGGCATCTCTGTGGAGATTGAGGAGTCATTGTGACAGGACAAGGGGGATTAAACCCACTTCCTGCCCCACAATAAAGACTTTACAGCTTTATGAAGAAGAGCTGCAAGCTGTGGATGAGAGACCCCAATTAGCAATGGGCAAAAAGAAATTCCTCCCTAACCAGGAAAGCATCCACAAGCAGATAAAGATCCTGCTCAAACTGCAGAACAGAGTGAAGCAATTAGTGCTGAGAAATGGAATACAAGCATCTCTGAGAGGCAGAGTCAAAGCAGCAGGTCTTGAGACCCTTCAAAAGGAGCCTAGGAAGAGATAACAAAAGATGTAAGGAGGGAGAGGCGTTCACTGACACATTTGAATATCCTGACACATCAGTTCACATACTGATGTTATGCAATTTTCCCCTCAGATTTTAAAAAATGTGCTCTTGGCAGGTGTATATTTCAGAGGCTCAAATTTTATGCACTGGAGGGCAAATACAGGTGGCCTCCTAAGGCAGTAAAGATGAGGTCTGCAAAATTAAGCCCTGGCCTAACAACTTTAGTTCAGTTAAACCTTTCATAATAATATGAAACTCTGAAAGTTTTAAGGGCTAAAAAAATTAAATGATTCCCAGGAGAATTAATTCAACGAATAGCAAGTAATACAATCACCAGCCCCAGGGAAATTCAGCAAGTTTCTTGTGTTCAGAGATTTAACAGGCTCCTGTACAGAGCACACCAAGAATAGGATGTAATTTTCTAAACCTACAGTGAAATTCAAAGTGAAAACTCAACAACATTAAAAACCATGAAGCAATTCATGGTAAGATTTCTGACTTTATACTTCGCGAAGAAGCAGGTATCATTCTAAATGACTTTGCAAAAGCAAGTAAAAATATACTTCTGACAGCCATCCCTAGCCATGAACATATGTAACACTCCCACATCATTTGGTGACTTCTGCCAAATGTCTGCAAGACTTGTAGTTCAAAAAATTTTCCTATAACTCTGATGAGGTATGAGTACATTCAGAAAATACACCAATGCCTTTAGCAGTTATTTCCCATTCTTCTCAATGTAATCTCTGTTCCAGCCTAGTCTCTGTTTCAGTGGCTAAGACTGGTCTCCCAAGTGCCTATCAGAACACACTCTACCATTTGGAACATATATTTCTCTCAGTTATCTCTTATTTTAAGGTTAAATATCTGTGGCTTTCTCTCTACAGAGCCCAGTTCAAAGAGCAGATCACACTGATGCTATGACAACAGAAAAATGAATATGACTAGTAACACCTCTTTGCTTATATATTAGAGCATGTTCTCAAGCATCAGCATGATCATGGATAGAGAGCAGCAAGGGTGCAACACATCTGATACAATGATTAATGCTCACTGAAGCAGATGTGATCAGTTATCAGTATTAGTATTTCTGAAACAAAACATTCTGCAGGGATACAGTTTTCTGCAGCTGCCAAAGTTTTCCTAAATTGTACAGGAAGGAAGGTGCAGGAAAAGAAATTTTATCTGTATTCATGCTTTGGAAAGCATAAAGTTAGAGGATATAGAAGTCATGCAGCAAGATATAGTGTAGAAATATCTAGTTGTGAAATTCAGATCCAGATGAGCATCTGGGTTTATAGTGATGTCCAGTTTTGTGAGAGAGGAGTACAGATGTAGAGTCTGTTTGGATCCTTGCTTATTTTATTTCTCAGAGTTGAGAAGAATTGTAAGATTATATAAATGACACCTCTTTGGCTCTTAAATCACTTTGCTGTCTATAATGGATGTAATAAATGTTTCTTATTCCAGTACTACAAAAAATGGTCTAGGCAGTTTTTATCCATTTGGCAGTGGAAGTCACTTGACTGTGATGTATGGCATGCTTGTTATTTATTTGCAGAGGCTAGAAGGCAAATGCAGTGTACGAGAATAGTTCTTTAATGTAAAGCATTAAATTAAAAGCTCACCCTCAGGACTTTGACTGCCAATAGAAGTAAATGGAAGCCCAAGATAACATAGGAGTTGTTACTATTTAAAAGTACAGCATTTGATATTAAACTCTTTTATTTAATGGCAGATTTGTACCATGCTCCCATTCCTTCACTACATCTTCCCCATGGAGGTTTACATGGGTGTTGGGAATAATACTTATCTCATTGTACAGCTATACATCAGATAATATTCTTTAATATTTTTCCATTTTTGTAATTTCTGTCCTTCTAGCTCAGGTGTTTTGAAGATTCATGTTAATATGTATTTGTAATTCTTCCAAGTTCAAATGATCTAACTCATGAGGGTAGTACAACTACCCCTGCGTACTGAGGTCAGTTGGAGCACAGAAAGGCTAAAGTTCCAATTTTTAAAGACTACCTTCTCATCCTATTGTTTAAGGCCTTCATCAGCTTTGGAATACTTTTTTTTACAGAAATGACTAGGGATGTGACAGATTGTGGCAGTTTGTTCACAAGTATCACCTGAACTGCAAATCTTCCCATCCCAGCTGACAGCTAGCCATCATTTGCTCCATCCAAATTATTGTCAAGGTAAGACCCAGGTGTTCTCAGCTCATGAATTACAGCAAAAATGTCTCATCTATTCCCATCTTATAATGAGTCAAAATAATTTTTTCATCAGTGTGTAAGACCTTTACAGTTTGTCAATGGATTCCAGCAATCAGCAAGTAAGTACTAGTATTGCAGAAAGACCTGCCATATTTAAGCAAACACACAAAAACCCCTGCAAAACAACCAAAACCCTGCAAAGGACCACAACAACCAACCTTTATAGAACATGCAGGAACACGATAAATCAGTGCTTTTGTCTACTGCTTTGCAGGTTAGAATGAAACAGTTGAAATAAAGTTATAATGTTGTTAAATCTATTAGGTAGAGCAAATAGACTCCAATGATCACAACCCCCCTTTACTTTTTGTTCTTTTAAAACTATTTTTCAAGCTATAGATTTAAAATAATCAATGAAACAAACAAGCAACAACAACAAAAAAAACCCAACCACAAAACCACAAACAACAAACCAAACACAAATACTCATAAGCAATAGAAAATGTCTTTATAATTTAATTCATTATCTTACTAATTTGTTGAAAAAACCCAGTAAATACTTTGTACAGCAACATATGTATTAACTCAGTTAACGGCTACATTATCAGTTATCATCTAACGTTGATCACTAGGTAGTGTTCAAGTGATCCAGATGTGTTTCTGGAGAAGACCTAACCAGCAATTATCACTCTTCTACTGAAATACATGTATATTAAGAGGAAACCTGAAACATTAACACACTCCCATTATCTTCCAAAGCCTGTCAGCTGAACAAGATAAATATGACAACTTTTTTCCTTATAAAATACTGCAACAAAAATATTAAGGTTTTCAAAGAAAAGTTTAGAAAGAAATGACTGCAGAAATTTCAGCTCTTTCAATATGTTCTGTATTTGAAGAACATCTACTGATGTTGAAGCAAGACTACTTTTGAGATGTGTCTGTGTTGATGCAGATGTTCTAGAAGTTTTCTATGGTAAGCTGGATATCTGACTACACTTGGAAATACAGCAAAAATCTCACAGCATCTAAGGAAATTTTCCACAGGACGGAAAAACCAAAACAACACAACTGTTACAGACCTCTCTCTCTAAAAGGCTCATTGTAATGACAGATTCTGATAATGTACTGAGCATTAGCAACCTGAGGAACATTTGAAGGAAGAGAACTTTTGCAAGGCCAAGTTTCAAAATATGAACAAGAAGAGGACCAGTGAACACCATGATTCCAACCCTTAGGGAATTATGTCTTGTCCCGATAGAAACTCAGACAATAGAGATAAAAGAAGTGAAACACAACATTTGTTGCAACTGAGGACTGAAATGAAGACTCAATATTTAAATTTTGTAACATTTGTATTGATCTTAATCCCCTTATTCCAGGACTAGTGACGCACCAAGGGATGATCCATGGGGACACAGAGTCTTTGGCACACCCCTTCACAGGGCAGCCATCTATCTCAGTCTGTGATTTGGAGAAGGATTTGAAGGGATTCAGGTCTAACCTCAGAACCCCAAGCAGATGAGGAAACTGAAGAAATATTAGGTCATGTCGTGGACATGACACAAATCTAACCAAAGACATATCAATGCAAACCCATGCTGACAGTAACAGAAAAGATGGCAGCTGCAGGCATTGTAGGAACATTGAGGTAATAAACCAGGCAAAAACCAAAACACTAAGAACAGAAGAGAAAGAAACGAGTGATCAGAATGATCAGTGGTCTGGAAATTCTTCCCTACTGCCTGTCAGAGAAAGACCTAAAGTGCATCAGAGTTTGCCTTGCTGGGGGAGTTTGCTGTTCTTACAGATTAACTCACTTTGAGCCTGTGGGTGAATTTCTCAATTGAACCCTAAAAGAAATGTTGTTTAGCAACTATTAGAGGGCACAGTTAAATGAAAAAAATCACCAGTATAGCAACCAAAAACAAACTCAAATGTTTGCCTCAGAAAAATCATTAAAACCATCAGCTCAGTCAATCATCTCTGAACAGCAGCAGGTCAAAAAGCAAGATGATGATGATGCACCACCTCGAAGGATGGACAGCATGATTACAAAGCTGATAGATATTCCCCACAGGAAGTCATCAGTGGCATATTATTCAGGATATTAATTAAAACCTGAGTGCCATACCAAGAATAGTTACCAAATTCAAATAATAGCCTTTTTTACACTTGTTCTTCAAAACGCATAGAATTTTATTTATTTATTTATTTATAATTATTGAAATGTTAATTCTCTTGTTTAGTTTTTCAGGACACATAATACAGTAAACACACCATTACTTCAAGTATTTTACCTCTCCATTTATATCCAGAAGGGATGGATAGATGTTGGCAATATTCAGGATAGCTTAGGGTAAGATTAGGTTTAAATCTGAATCATGGTTTGATTTCAGTAGTGCAATAATTCCTCAAGCAGTTCCCACACAGATACTTCAAAATCACCACTCGTTGGTAATTGCATTGTTTAAATCCATATCTAATAATATTTCTGCTGCAAATAACGGAAAAATGAAGTCAGAAAGCAGTTGATCTTGTAATACATCATCCAAATTGAATGTCAGAAATCTTGTGGGTATTCTTGCAAATTTCTGCAAACTTCTCATTTTGCTAACTGACCATAAAACAGTCTTAGATTCAGGGTCCCAGTCAGAGTTAAACTTAAGGATGAAAGTCTAATACATGCCCTTTATAAGTCTCTCATTTATTTCTGTGTTACTCCTTTACATTTCTATTATTTCAACATAGGCAAAGAGACTATATAGATAGTGGAGATTCTCCTGCTGTGCTTTCCGTCATAAGCAGCTCATGTTATTTCTTTAGGCTCATTTAACAGGTGATGCAGAATGAAAATATTTTACCTCTCCAGGTAAAGAGAAGAAGATAGAGACAATGAGGGAAGGAAGAGAAAGAGTGCTGCCTCACTGCAGGTTCAATTCTGTCTATATTTTAGGAGAAAACCTTAATCCAATTTTGAGACATCAGTTTAGACAGATCTGTTGATTAATCCAAACATAGGAAGTGGACAGCACCTTTGCTCCTGTCTTTAGTACAGGAGGTGCCAAGAATTATATTCCTGCCATTTCTGATTGCTGTAGGAGTGGAAGTGGTGGAGAAAACTAATTACTTCAAGTGCATTAGGTACATGAGAAGGCTAAGTTAAAATTTCATTTAAAAAATGTTAGCAATTACATTTAATGAAGAACCTGAAAACCACTTTAAAATCAGAAAGGAAAACAGCTGTATGTAAGGAAAACTGCTCTTCTTTCCTAACAACTTCATGATATTATACTTCAGCGCTTTGCTAAACACCACATTCACCTACTGTAAGATGGCAAAACCGGGGGCCTCGCATGAAATAGGCTTTTTCATCCAAGCTGCTTTAAGCTGGCCTAAGGAGCAACAAGAGTCAGTGCTAATGGCAGCATAGCTTTTTGATAGACTAAAGGTTGAACAATGAATTTCAATTATAGAGTGTCAGGATGCCCAAATGCAGGTACTTGATAACAAGCCTGAAGCACCAAGCTTTTGCAGATTTCTTCTTTAGAGTTCCAATAAAGCCTTTTAGCCTTTAGCACTGGTTTTATTTATTTTATTTATTTTTTTTTTAACTAGAAGCCACTAGATTTTACCTTTTATGAGAAACTCCATCTTAGCTTCCCTTCAAGACAAATTGTGTTCAAGGTAAATGAAGCTTAATTATGAAATGTGGACAGTTATGCAATTTAAATAAAAGCAAAATCCCCAGACAAAATCCCTGATTTATTTGTGCCTGATCCCAATAAATGCCTCTATTTAATTTGTTTGAAATGTAGTGTATTTTAAAATACATTTTAGTTAAAAGTAGTATCTCTTAAGATGTACTTTGTCAATTTAGATAAAACACCATCATTTTCATCATATAGATTTAACACAATCACAAGTAACTGAAATTATACAGGAATTAAAAAATTTTGGTCTTGACCTTATAAAACTTTTGCATAATCTTCTGAAAGTTTCCAGTTCTATCAGTCCTTCTCTTTATAATTCTATCGTTCAGTTTTCCCAACTCAGAATTAATCCTAAATCTATTTAAGCTTTTTTTTTTTTAATACACAATTTATGCTTTGTTCCTCCTTCGCTTTTACCTTAATCTTACATTAAATAATTATTTATTGGGATTCCATTACTGTTTTTAATTACTTATCTTTCTCAATTTCTTTTTCTGCTAAGTCCTCCAAATTTGTATTTGGGCATGATTTTTCACATGTCATTCAATGTTTTCAACAGACCAAGCTGATGAAACTTTGATGTTTTCATATATATTAGTAAGATTCCTCCTTCGCTTTTACCTTAATCTTACATTAAATAATTATTTATTGGGATTCCATTACTGTTTTTAATTACTTATCTTTCTCAATTTCTTTTTCTGCTAAGTCCTCCAAATTTGTATTTGGGCATGATTTTTCACATGTCATTCAATGTTTTCAACAGACCAAGCTGATGAAACTTTGATGTTTTCATATATATTAGTAAGATCTTGTTCCATAAAAACATTAACACTGAAACTAGGGAAATTTCAAACAAAAATAAAACATTCTTTATTCACCTGAGGCAATTTATTCAAGGTTTTCCTTTGCAGATCTTCATTCCCTCCCAGTCCAGCTGCAGAAGAACCTTTGTGAACAGTTTCTGAAGAAAAATCATTGTATCATCTAATCTTGGGCATGTAATACAGCTGCATAAAATAGGAACATAAATTTCCTTTGGAGAGATGTACTCATAATTTCCTGTCTAGAGGAGATTACCTCTTCTTACTTTCTATTGTAGAGCCTGTACTTTCAAAATTGACATTTTACTAAGGCAGGCAGTAAGAATAACCACACAATGTAAAATCTCAAGCATGTAGAATCATGTCTTCACTGTGTGGATATTTGGAAGAAATTTCAAAAGAGAATTATGCAAATTGTACAATATATTTTCTAGAGTCTTTCCTTAAAAATACTTATTTTAAATGTGTTTAAAAGGTGAAATACTTACCAAAGACTTCTGCTGATCCAAGTTGATTTAGGAAGATGGGAAAAGGCTTTGTTTGTCACTGTATATACTGCTCTAGTCTTCCGGGAAACTAGGCTAATTATGTACTTCAACATTTAAGAAAACACTGATGGTAAATGCCACTACACCTTCAGGTCAAGCCTTTTTTCACACAATAGTTTTGGTATGTAAATGATAAGCCAGTCCATTTTGCTTTTCCCAGCAGTGTGAAACCAAGTAAGTATTTCTCACCATGAGTAAGCTGATGTGAAGTGTACTTAAAACTAATTTTTAAATTGTATTTGATGGAGATCCTGGCTGTATAACAAAAGAGGCTGCACATGATCTCAAGACATACACTTATTCTCTTCTCTCCCCCCAAATAAACCCCAATTAAGTCATTCCCAGTAGGTACATGTCAACTCTGTTCTAAACTGTTCCTAAATTTGGAGATTCTATAACTTCTTTAGACATTCTAATCCAGCAGCAGACTATCCAGCCATTAGAGTATTTTTTCTCATTATGTCTAACCTAAGCCATGCTTGTTAATACCATTATTCTTATTCTCTCCATGATGGACATAATGGAGTAACATATACCTGTTGTTCTATAGCAACAGTTTTTCAATAATAAGAATAAAAACAGTTTTCAATAATAAAACTGTCCTGGTTTTAGTGTTCTTTCTCTTAGGCCAAACAAGCTGAATTTTTTTATTTTTATTTTTATTTTTTTAAATTAAATAATTGCTTTGATATCTTTTGAAGTTGTCCTAGTGACTTTCTTCAAATGGACCACAAATACACATCCTTCTTGAAGGACATGACTTCAGTTTGGTCTCACTAATGCTAAACAGATTTGAAATATTACTTTCCATCTTAATCTGAGTCCACATACCAGCGTTAATTTATATCTCAATGAATCTGAGATAGGAAATAATCAGATGAAATAACTGTTCTGCAGTTGCAGATTTACCTGCAATTTTGCTGAGATGTATCTCTTTGATTCCAAAGATCAAAAGGTATTTTCTTTTTCTCAGATCTAGAACTGTTTGCAATTTGTTGCAAAATGGCTTTTTGCTCACCTTGATAGAGTATGCGAATGACATTTTTCCTTATTTTATTATTTATTTTAAATATGAAACACTTATTTTGCCCACACATTAAAAATGTGAGCTTTTTTTATTTCTCATCATTTACATAGATAACTGAAATTATTAGAAATGTATATTAAAAGTAGATTTGTACAGCCTGCTGCATAGAAAATAAAAAAAGTGTTCCAGGAATCACTACCCTGATTTGAATATACTTTATGCCACATTAATTAATTTCACATGCCATTTGGATAGAAACTCAGAATAGACTAGATGGGAAATATAAATACAGACAAAGTAACATTAATTATTCTGAAGTTACATACTTGATATTTTCCTGTAAAATACATATTTCATTCCAGAAGTCAAAGTTCTTCTATAAAAGAACGTCACTAGGAGATCTAGTGCTGATCCAAAATGCCTATCCTGGCTGCAGATAAATAGAACCAATAACTTTACTTTTTAACCTCTCTTATTGATTAAACAAACAAAAAAACAAATACACATTACTTATGATGCTAACAAATATTCCCACTAGTGAACAGGGACAAGGACATAGTGGAAACAGGCTTTCTATCAGCTCAGAGCTTAGAAGAGGGTAGCCATCCCCTGTGAGTCACAAGCTATGGGCAAGGCAACGGAGAGTATTGCTTCTCCAGTCAGTTACTTGTGGAGGAGTGTAGAATACAGTAACTGTGACCAGTCTACAGTACCAGCACACACAGTACTACATTGTGTACTACAGAATCATTGAACTTCCTTCACAATGCCATCAATGCTACGACTGCCACTAGGATTCTGTGTCTTACCGCTGAGTGGGAAGGTCACCAAAGCTTCAGGTCCTCATACTGCAGGTCATAACCAAGGATTAAAGTTTTAGTCTGAAACCACATCCATACTTTCCACTACGTCTCTTTTTTTTTTTAGGCCACAATAGCTGCAACTCTCATGTGCTATCTGAAAGAAAAATAAACATGAATAAACATTAAATAAACATTACTGTATATATGTTTCTCCCCCAGTTTGCATCAGATATTACACTATCCTTGGTGGTTGACCTGTGGCACTAGAAGATGATACATGTTTGATTTTAGTGTTGCTGTCTTTAATCCAAGGTTGTCAATCACACCATATTATTTCAACCAAAAATTAAGCAGAGGCTTGCCCCTGTCAGTAAACACTTTCTGGTAATGGACAAGTGTTTCATATGTTGCTTTGTTTACATTAATTCCAAGTTTTTTTAAAAAAAATACCGTGGGTTTTAAGATTTTTCAGTAACATTCAGTTTTCACTTCCAAAGTGCATCAAAACCTACTGGAAGAATTTATTAATATACTGCTGACATTAATCCAAAATAGTTTCTTAGTTTTTCTGAGTTCAGAGTGAAGAAAAAATATCTTTAAAAAGTCAGATAAAAATGAGCTTTATGAAAGCTCATAAAAGGTGAAAAATTTCAAAACAATCCTCTTTCTGTTTGGTTTTTGTTGGGTTTTTTGTTGGTTTGTTTTTTGGTTTTTTTTAAGAAAAAAAGAATTGTTAATTTGGGATGCAATTCTCTATTTGAGATTCATGCATGTCTATACATGACATTGACATTTTCACTCAATTGGCTCAAAAAGCTTTAATTCTAGACACTGACCACTAGCCACAAATAGTGAGTTTCCAGGCAACTGCTTTTGCAAGCCAAGAGCATCATGGCAAGGCTGCAAGCTCCTGAGCAAAGTCAGTCATTTGAGGCCTTCTGACAAAGTCCAGTTGTCTTTCTACTTTCCTGAGAGAATCTTACTGAAATATTAATTTAGTATAGGTGTAGGTCTATAATAATTAGTAAATGTATGTCTCAAAAAAGACAAGGCTACAACAGACTTTTTAAGAAAGACAAGCAACATAAACACCACTATATCCAAGTAAAAAAACCCAACATCTTAAACTGAAGTTTCTTTCACTTGTTTATTCTATTTAGTGTTAAACAGTTTATATACAAACTAAATAGCACAAACCTTCCAATGGTCTCATTAACTTTTGATTACTTATACTATGATAAAGTGATCCATAATCTAATTAATGGACAACAAAATTTACCCTTTGCTTTAAAATTGCTTCAGGTATCTGAAATTTTCCAGCTCAAATGTATTAATTAAAATGTTTTTTTATTTCATCAGCATCTGTTTCCAATTAAGTGATCACCATTTAAAAAGTCAACAACAAAAATCATGTTTTTACTACGGCAAGAATAAAATAGCCCACTGTACGACTATAAAAAATAAAAGTGCTCACACTGCAATAATCTGAAAGGCTGAATTAGGCTGTAGACTGCAGTTATTAAAGGAAGCCATGCAGAAACATGCCCTTTAGCATGATACTTATTCGAAATTATATTAGTCTCTTAAGTGCTCATTTTACCATGTGAATTTTTAAATTAAAAATGAGGCACTTTTAGGTATATCCTGGAGTGGCTTGTTTTCATCTTGTTAACCTGTAACCTTTTATCAAATAAGATCAGCCAAGTTCACTAACCATCTATGCAAAAAAGTTTTCTGTTTGAAATCTATCACCTCTGCTCTTACTTATTTTTCCTCCTTTCCTTTGAGTCTCAGGTTGTCTTCTGTACATTTAGAAATCTATATGGTGTAACCCCAAGACATAAAGCTGACTGGGAGGACAATGTGGTCTGCCCTGGACAGGTATGGCATGCTGCAACTAAGCCTCACCAAGGGCTTTAAATAGTTACTCTGTATCAGCTGCTTCCCAGTCGTAGCAATTTTTGGTTTAGTTTTAAAGGTTCAGACTTTGCCAAACAAGTAGAGGCTGCACCAAGGTCAGAGTGATGATCACCATTTTTACATTACATATTGATTTGAAAATTAATAAAGAATATGGGAAAAAGGCAACAAAATTGTGGAGCAAGCATATTCAGGGATATAGTTGTGCAAATTTCACTTGATATATTTGAATATTGGTCAAGATTTAGCCCATAAAACAGGAGATTGATACACTCCTACCACCCCCAGGCAAATGGATTCCTGGCAGTATCTAATTTCTCTGAACACCGATGAAGTAGAAAGTAACCAGTCTGCTTAAATGCAGTAGTAACCTATAATCCTCCGCATCAGTTTGGGAGCTTAAAAACAGGCATGCAAATGGAGTTGGTCTATGTACACATTTACTTCTGCTCTGAAGAGCAAAGTAGGTGGGAAAAGTGTAGATGATCCAGAGGCTCATTTCAGCTGGCCAGTTTCTGTCAGAGCAAAGGTCTGCAAGTATAGAGGCTGGAAATAATTTTGCACTGCAGAAATGCAAGAAGAAATCATGCTGGATATATTCCATAGGTGGTTGCAGGCTGGAGAACGCCTTTCTGCCTTGAACAATGCCTAAGGCTGAATCCCATCCTACCTGACCATCCTTGGCACCACAGTGCTATGGGATCAATAGTACTTGTTCCCACATCCCTGGCCTCTCAGGCATGCCATTTGGAGCAGGAACCATGCCATCTTATGCTATGTATTTGCAAAGCACTAATCACAGTAGGGCTCTCTCTCTGATTTGAGCTTCCAGTAGTGCTGCAGCCCAAACATGAAATAAGAACAACAACAACATAACCACAGGAAGAACCAGGGGAGTTACATGTACTAAAAGACTTAATACATGCCACATTTTAGCAATTCCCCTTAACCACTCAGTTCAGAAGGAGTCATTTCATCTAGAGTGGTTTTATTATTAAGTTGTAATAGACAAAGCTTTAGTTTACCTTCAGGGATAAAAAATATAGGTCAGCTTTTCATTTACAAAAAAAAAAAAAAAAGAAAAAGAAAAAAAAAGAAAAAAAGGAAAGTAGTTATTTAAAAATTGTTATGATATGCTAAACTATTAATAGCAAGATCATAAGCACTGTTAAGTAGGTAAGATAAAAGTTACTAAATAGGCCAGCAAAACATCATGAAATGATTTAACTTATCTCTAATTAATGGAAAGTCTGGATCTGTTTTATTCACATTATACAATTTATTCCTTTATCTTGACTATTTGTTTTTGTTCATTCCTTAATTACCAACTAACTGTCATTTGATAACAAACCCAACTGATAAGTTCATTCTTACCATTCTGATGGCTTTATTTTGATATCTATTAGGTCCTTCCTACAGCAGGATAGGATTTTGTTATAAATCCAAACATATCTTCGTCTTTAGCTTTTTCTTTATTATTATAATAATTTATTTTTTTTAAATAAGGCTGTTGGCCAGGAACAATGTTACGTTTTTCCTGTTACACATCAGTAAATCTCCTGCTGCCTAAAAAACTAAAATACCACTGGAAACTGTCTTAGGACTTCAGTGCAGCAGCTGCTTTGTGCTTGCATTCTGTTGCCACCAACCATCCTTCACTTAGAAGTAGAAGAATTTTGATTTTTGTTTGTGAAGAAATTAATAATAGTTAGAGCAATCAGAGCTATACTAAGTTTGGTAGACAAAGAAATCCCAACTTATGTGATTCTTTCAGTACAAGGCAGCCAGATGGATACCTTACCTTTTCAATCATATTTTAAACAATGTCACCAGTAAACTTCAAACATTAAGAAAATATACTTTGAAATAAGCTTCAGAATGAGAAATAAATTGTGCAAATGATACTTTTGCAATAATATGTGAGGCATTTGTCATTTCAATGCAACCCATGAATGATGAAAACAGTAATGGATAATAGGAATTGCTGGTCAGATGGTTTAGGACAAAGATCATAATATGTCTGAAAAAAAGAATTATTAATCACACAATGATTGTTCCTTCTTTCCTTTAAAGGCATTTAAAGTATGTAGCTATTACATGATTTAGGATTCAGGACAATCCAGATTTATCATTTACATGATGGGCTTCACAGATCTAACTGTAATCATAGGGTTTCAATATAGCATATGCAAGTGTCTTTTGGCAGTCATTATAGGAATTTCACCCTAGTAGTGTTTCAATAAATTGCACTAGTCTAAGTAATTTTAATCAGTGCAGGCTCTTAAAGAGGACAGGGTTGGGGTAGGGATCATAAATTTCCAATTGCCTCATCAGGCTTAGTCAAGGCTTATTTGAAGGCAAGTATCTGAAAGACATCACATCTACAGATTTATAAAAGGAACAGATCCTTGTTTAAAGAACAGCAGGTTAAGTCTTTTAAGTGGACTTTTATTCTCTCTATCTGTCATGAACATGCCATGTGCCTCCTCTACTGGTATCAGCCCTTAGGCACACCAACCATCATTTGAAATACTTTAGTTCAGACTGTGGAGTATTAGAAGTGTTGCCTCTTGGACCTCCACAATACATTAGCTCCACCTGTAGTAATTCCATGTCTCACTGGCAGATGCAGACTGCATGAGGGAATACATTCAAAAGAAATGTTTACAACTCCTCTCCTTCCTCCATCTATACAAGTGATACATCAAAGTGATAACTTACCAAGTGGTATGATTCACAAATGATGTTACCATGGAAAGTAGCAATATTAGCAAATATAAAACCTTTTTCCTGTTCTTCAGTCTGTACATTTCTGTAACACTTCATCCAAAGCAGCATCACGTACCAATTGTTTCAGAAATTGCCTGACTTTGTAAAGCAAAATTTACATCCTTTCTCACTTCCATATTTTCTGTTTTTTTAACAACAGCTTTTATGCTTCTGTTGTTGCAGTATTGGCCCAGTTAGTTTAGGAAGACAACTCCACACATGAAATAGAAAAAGAATCATCACATTCACCCAGTGGAATGGATCTTTGCCACAATCTTTATAGAAACCTCTGGATAACATCACTTCCACACTGACTCATTCTGTGCTCTCCATTTTCATCTGGTATCTGCTGCCCCAGAGGAGTCATGGGGCTGTTTGGTTTCCAAGTGGGCTCTACTTCGTTTCCATATAGGACTGCCCACTGCAATTTTTCCATTCTGGTAAAAATTAGGATCTTTTAATTCCAAATAGACCCTAGGTACTTCACTAATTGCTCAACTGAGCAAAGCTTTTAAGCAAATGTTTAACTTGAAATTCAGAAGCAAGTCCAGCAAGTCATGTAGCCATGTGGCCAGTTTCCTGTCTTCAGCTACACCTGGTATAGCAGTATACTAGTTAAGCAAATGTTTAATGGAAACATATGCATGAAAAACATTATGGATAGCAACAAATACAAACCACACACTTAAAACTGAATGTATAATTTAAAGGTTCTTTAAGTCAAAGACCTTAATTAATCTCAGTAACCAGAACTTGCATTCAAAAACTTTGGACCCTGCTGATAATATCTGTAATTTTTAGGGACTTGGAAATTTGCTAAATGAACAATGCAACACTGAAAAAAATAAAGAAAATCAAACAAGAAACATGAGTAAGGCTACTGTCTTGCATAATCTCATTGCACCAGAAACTGAGAGTCAGAAAAAAATCTTCCTTTGAACTATCTTTAAGATAAACAGAATAACCCCTCTGGAAAAATATGATGGGTCACTTCAGTTCTTTAGACAGACCCCAGTAGATGGCATCAGCTGGCCAGCAAAGTCATACACACATCTTTCATACACTACAAAAGTACAGCATGGGGAGGCACTTATTAACAAAGAAGATAACTTTTACTCCCACAAGAAAAAACACGAGCCTCTGAAGGACACCTGCAGGCATCCATTAGTTTGGGTCTGTTGAGAAAAAGAATTAGGTCATTGCTGTAGAAAAGCTATGCCCAACACACGAGATCTTGTTTTTACCTATGAACATTTTAAAGAATGAGAACATACAGTTTATTGCAAGTGAGGACATTTCTCCTAGATATGGGATGAATCCCAGATATTATATCCCATACCTGTCACAAATGGGATTCTGATTCACAGCTGCCTGGTGATATTTAATCCCATTTCATGAAGATATTTTTTAACTCACTAGAGAGAATTTTCTCCTAGGAACCTAGAAAGTGGGTCTAAATTTCAAGTTTGTTGTTTTGTCTTGGTTTTAGTTTTTCACAATATAAGCAGTGAATAAAAATGTGCTAGATACAATGAATGCTGGGATGTGTCTGCTTTTTGTCCACGCTTCTGGCTCCAATTGGCTTCTTATTTTAGTACACCATCACGTTATGCAAACTTTCCTTTATAGCTGAGCTCAATGATATACTAACGTTGAAGAAAATGAGATATTCTGAATCAACAGTATTAACTTCTAATTTTGGAACTAGCTGAACATGTGGTTCATTTACCACTATTTGATAACATTTTTTCTTCTCCTAATTTATTTCATGTATGGTAAAGCAAAATTATCAGATTTAGTATTCCCACTTACTGAGTACTATGCACTTATAAAGCAAAGATTTCATAGCCCCTTACAGATAAACATATATTTTTTCTTCCTCTTGCAAAATGACCTGCACTGCTTACTGCTGTTCCAACTGTGATATAATAAATTCATTATTTTGTTATTTACTGTTATGATAAAATCCATCTTTTAACTTTCATCAAAACATTTTGAATGCAGTCCAGTAGATGAGTATTTTTATTTACTTCGTTGAGACAAGCTGAGATATCTTAGTAATGGGAAGCGAGGGTTTTTATTTCACTGTTAAAGAAGGGATGAAGCAAATTAGCTCATGAAATGGGAAAAGCACTGAAGGACAAGATACAAAGATTTTCCATTCATGCCATGCCTTCACTTAAAAAAATAAGCAAGCCCACAGGCTGTTGGAAGTATAAAGGGCTATAACCAGTATAAACAGCTAGTCCAGATGTTGGTGGTCAAAATTTTAGCATCAAACACATCTTTCAAATTACCTTTCAAGGCAGCATCCTGTACATTTTCAGGGATGTGTTTGTGCAGTGTTTTCTGCATGTTGTGTGGTCCATAGGTACAAAGCTCTTTCAATGCATTCTGACACCAAGTTTTGGCACTTCTACAGCTACAGTTGCTTCTGATCAAACCTAATCATCAGGTAGGAGCATTTAATTAAAAAAAAGTAATTGTGGATCAGGAAAAGAAATTACTGTGATCATTACTGTGATGTTCTCAAATAAAGAAATTAGGCATATATTTTTATTGACTGATTTATATTAAGCATTTTCCTGCAAGAGCTTTTATTACTATTAGAAAAAATAACTCACCTCCTGTTGGTTCATATTCATTTGCACTTCAAATGTACACAGAAATTTCTCATCACTTCACAACCTCAGCATGCTCTCTGCATCCACAGTGTTGCTGCTATCCCCCACCTCCAAATGTCATAGTTCATCTCATGGAAAAACATCAAACGAATTATGTTAACTTACTATTGAAAATACTTTAAACTAGCAAATGTTAAGAAGTTGCATCTTAATTTTCATTAATTCTTAGTTTTCATTGGGTCTAGAGAGAATTAATTTAAACAATAGGGACATGTTTCAAGCATAACAGTGAGACACTTTTGGGAAGAGTTAAGAGTGAGTGCTAAGATTGAGCTTAATGAAAGTGAGTCATTGAGGCAAATAAACCCTTAGATGCACAGGTAGGCAAAGATTCGAACACTTGGGTTTGTTTTTACAGTCATAGCTTAACAGAGTTGCTTTGGAAATCTACAGGAGTTTCGTAGATGCTTGTCACATCCTGTACATGTTGAAAGAAATAAGCCCAACAAATTGGTATTTCTTTCATGAAGCTTTGCTTTAGCAAACCAATTCATTCTGAGTCCTAGGTACTCCTTACTCCACCTCAAGTTCATTCTAACCACATTAAAACAAAGAACTGACTTTTCCAGTATCAGTAATAGATTCATGTATATAAAATAAAGGTGAAATTGTGACTTATATCTGGGATTCAAATTCTTTCGTATCTGTTAAATCAATATATAGGGTTATATATAAAGAAGGATTCAATATAAATCAAATATAAATCAAAATAAGGTTTTTATATATAAAATTAAAATTACTGTATTTACACTCAGAACTATAGCAACTTTACACACTTATGTTGTTGTGCTGTTTTATGTATTTTTTAATTTCATTTTTTATTTAATTTATTTTATTTAACTGCTTAGATAGAGTGACAACTAATCAAGAGATATGCCTGACTCTGGATTGAGCAAATTCTATTTTACTGAAATCCTAAGGGTACCTCCATTTCTTACAGGGAAAACAGGATCAAATCCAATAGCTTAAAAAATAATTTCATGAATTCTACATTCAGTTATAACCATCTAGAGTAGCTTCAACGGGTATCCCATGGCAAACGTTAAGCTGAGTTTTCCTAAAACAGGCAATTGCAACATTAGCACTTACACTGCCAGGTGAAAATACAAGCAACAACATTCTAGTTATTTAGGTAACTTGCTGTGTTTCCATCTTGATCCTGTACAGAACTATCACAACTGGGCTAATAGAAACCTTTTTTATATTCACATCCATACTTACTGATTAAGATTTTTTAATAATATTTGGGGCATTTATCTTTCATATAGCAAAAAAATATTATCTTGGTAATCAGTCTATTAATCCAGGAGAAAAAAAACTAAGAGTAGAGGGCAGAGATATAATTAACATGTAACAACATGGTACACATGCTTTTGCATTGGTATAAAAACATTTTTCTTTTGGTTCTTTTTTTACATCCTTGTTTTAATCCAGCTTGGTGAAATGAATATTGTAGCAAACTGAAGAGATTAGGCCTGTATATGAAGAAGGAGCTAAACTACCTTGTGCATATTTGGAGTAAAGAGCAAGCAAAGGTGAAATTTAGGTTGGGAAACAAAAAAGGAAATAAAATAATCCTTCTCAGAAGATAACAGTAATTCAAAATGGTTACTTTTTTTTTTAATGGAAACACAATACCTTTAGACTTAACCGACCCTAAGAAAATACCTTTTAATTAAGGATTATCAGTCTCTTTTGCAGAAACATTATTGAAGATTAATGTATTTAATTAAAAGCCCCATGTGAGCATCAAACTAAGAATTCTGTTGCTAAGATAGGGCAGCTGATGACTTTGACACTACTACCATATGCATCTAATCCTGCACAGCTGAGCATCTTGTTTAATGGATACACTTCTATCTGAACAACGAACTCTTAAAAAAAATTGGTCTCTGTTTTCAGCCAAAAAAGAAAGTGGCAATAAAGACAATTAGTGAATTACTTTCTTTTTTTTTTTTTTTCAGAAACTGTTGCTACAAAAATATTTGAAACTAATTGTGGAGAAACTCTTACATATCCACTGTTTATGTATTTCTGAGATGCTGTGCTCTTTTTCTTAGAAAGAAAAGCCAAAACACTTGGTTTTTTTCTTATTATACTTGATATTTTTCTTTTGAGTCAGTTCCAAAAACATATGGTGGAACAGGTTTCCTTTTTCTTCCTAACATATTTACTTTGGAAGTGCACTAAATGCTAGTGTGAGGTGACAGCTGACATCTGGGGGGGCTGAAAGCTTCCAGTTTTATCCATTACTGGATCACACCATCACTGCAGTCCTCAGTGTGCTCCCACAGGTAACCTGCACCCCTGTTTGACAGGTTGAGTTATCCTTGGAAAGTTACATGCCCTCAGGTTTACTTGAAAGAGTGGTTTACAGAGATGGAAGTGGTTTATCAGCAATGACAATTGAAAATAAAGCCTTAAGGCAGGAACCTCTGTAGCTGACTCAGCCTGTGGCTTGTCCCACCACCAGAAGGGTATATATTACAAAGAGGTGTAGCATAGAAATGAGCCAAGCTTTCAGAGTCTCTGCACCTAGTGTAAAACCTAAATTCCCAAAAGTGCTGAAAATGATGATTTTTATGTTTCTTGGGCAAAAATAATTACACTCTGAGACAGAACTGTTTAAAATTTCAGTCTGGCTCTGTATTGCTCCCTCAGAATCTCAGATTTTTATTGCATATCCCAACATGAGATACAATGTGTTTTTTCAGCTCAGATGAATAAATAAGACGAGCCTGGGTAAGCTTCAAAGTACTTTTTGTCAGTATTGAGATTACTGGATGATGTGCAACTGTTGTGATGCTTATTTGGGAAGTAAGGTAGATTGAAATGGAGAATGACTATGCAGAAGAAGTAGATGACAGACAGCAATGATTAACTACCATGGCCTAGCTGTGGTCAATACAAACCAGAAACAGTGAAGAAAAACCTACTGGTAAACATAAACTCATGGTGACATTTTTAAATAAAGCATTATTTGTGTTTTATAGAATTTTTTCTATAAAAAAGCTTGACTTCATATCATAAGAATTACTTAACACTCACAAAACTGGAGTGACTAAAAAATTATATGCAGCTTGGAAATATAATACACGTTTAGCTAAAGACAATAAAACTGAAGCTATTGTTTCTGCCTAGTTAATTTTTTAAATAATGAAAGATTTCACCCACCAGAAGTCAAGACAAAGAAGGGAATTACAGAGAGACATTTCACCCTCACCTGAACTCTCTCATTTTTCTGGCATCAAGTCACCCCCTTAATTGCCTTTGAATTTCCTCAGGGGCTTAATATTATTTATTTTTAGTCCATAAAATTCTCTAAAATCCAGATGTTTGAGGTAATGCTCTATTGACCCTAATCTTTAGTATTAACAGATATGCTGTATTGATTTCAGTAAATCCACATGATCTCTTTTTCTCCATTGCTCCCTTTTGTAGAAGTAGAAAATCAGTTATGGCTAGCTTCTGCTGGCAAAGTTTCAATGGTTTTCTTTTCTTTATATATATTTAATGTAAAAACATACAATATATACCAGTATTTAATACTACACCACTGCAGTAACAGAGCTTAAACCAATCCAGTGATTCTGTTCTGGAAACCAAAATCAGACAATGACCTCAACCTTATTTCTTACCACAATCCTGTATCTTCTGCAGATATCTCTTACCAGACCTAACCAATGTGCCAGCACAGAGCATCAAAATACTAGGTAACCTGTCCTAAATGATTTAGATCAATTTACTTTAAGATACCTCTTATTGTCCACTATAGAAAAAGGTACTGATTATCTACTAATGAAACCTATCTTCTCAATAGCATGTAAGAGAAAAATGAAACTATTTTTATGGTTCATCCCAGGAAATAAATTTTAACTTATTTGCATAGTTTCATTTAGTGAGACCATCACTTTCAGAAATGAGACAGATTACACTGATGAAAGTGTGCCTGCAACTTTTGGACTGTGTGTTAGATGAAAAACTATATCAGCAGTAGTCCATGCAGTTGAAAACTCTGCAATACCATCAGGCAAATATTGGGAAGCAACATATTAAAAGGAAGTTTCTCAGATGAATGTTTTGATGCCTTAATTCTTAATTTCTTTTCAAGAAAGTTGCTAGCAAATGTAATTCCTAGCTTTACCCGTCACCTTTAGAAAAAGGCTTTCCGAATGAGAAAACAGTACAATAGGCTTGGTTTTCTGCTCCCAACTCCTAGCATTTAGTAAAATGATCACATTATCATGAGTATTCCACAGTATTGGGCTGGAATAGTACTGGGGTTTTTTTGGTACTGTTAGAGACTGACCACAGACTAAGAGTCTAGAGCTCTTCTTTTACAGTGATGTCAAGGATTTTGGTCTGCATTAAATATTAATTATGCCAATTATTACACTTACTGTGCATATTGACTGCATGCAGACATGAGTGTATATACCTCTATACACCATGTATATGATGTGTTTCGAATTTTCTCATTGCAAATAAAAATACTTCTCTATTACTCTTCCAAGCAGAAACATAAAGTAAAATGATACATATAATTTAGTCTCATATACAGCATGACACATGGAAAACAGGTTGGTAATTTTCAGCACCAGTTTTTATAATAATTTAAAGGAAATAAGAATTTGGTTTTCAGTTTGAAACCACTGGGACATGAGGATGAAATTAATTGTTTCCTAAGCAGCCTCAAGTTTCTGGGATTGGTGTTCCAGAGAAATCTTTCCCATGCTTTAGTATTAATCCCATGTATGAAAGGAGCAACTAGTAGTAAACAATAGTATGTGGGTCATCTGGCTGGGTGTAGAAAATGCCACCAGTCAAAGGATTAACATAGAATACAGGTTTAATGTTACTCCTCTCGAACTGCAAGCAGTGTTTCTGGAACATTATTCAGAAGCTAACCCTGTCCCCAACTCATTTTTTTAAACAAAGCCTGCAGTACTTGAACCTGTCTATTTCAAGCCTTGATTAATGTTGTTATCTGCTATTCTCACTCTGTCCTCATAGCTGCCAGATGGAATGCTGAAAATTATTCTGCATCACTTAATTGGAATTCATAATTTAAAAAAGTGAGTGTTATGAACTATGTTTTGCCCTTTGATCACTACATAGATAAACAAGATTCTCTAATCAGAAATTCCCCCATGTCCTTTTTCAAATACTGTTTAAGATCACGTGTCTCTGATGTCTACAGTGTATATTATTTTTACACCAATTCCAAAAATTGTGGAGACAAATTCCGGTTGTACATATTTTTCCCCTTCAAAAAAGTAATCCTACATATGGAAATATAGCTCTTGATATGGCCTCCTGTGCACACCTCCCACAAACATGCAGCTATGTGCTCCCTATACAGAAAAATAACAATATATGCTAGACTATACAGATGACTCCTGTAAAGTCAGCTCCAGGACATCTTTTTATAGTTCAGTTAAGGATAATTTTGAGAAGTGACTTTCCATATCATTTTGGAGGACAGCCAAACTGAGCAAAGGCAATTATACCTCTGCTTCTGTTTGTAGCAGCAGTCAAAAAGCATGTGCACACATTGGCATGTATAAACATGGACAGAATTTTGCATAGTGATTTCAAAGCAATTGTTCCTATGTTTTTCTATGTAAACAATATTGCAGGCAGAGGTAACATAGGAATAACGTAATATGCATCTATTGTAAGCAAGGGAGTGGTCCAGACTTCTGTTTTTCTTCTGAATGTGCAGTGGAAGCCACAAAATACTTCCAAAAGTCTTCTAATACATGGAAGAGAAACAAGGCACAACAACTGAAACATCCTTATTCAGAAAAAGGGACAGATATATGAAAAGAATTGTCATTGGCCTTCACTTCTGTGGTAGCAAAAAGGCTGTCAGACTGTAATGCTAAGGCAAGGTAGGAAATCAATGATGACATACACTATTGATGAAAGCAAAAGACAAAACCAGAACCAAAACCCAAACCTGCCAGTGAAAGGAAAAGCTTATCCTGATCTTTCCTGAGGTGAAGTTGTTTGAGGTGACAGAATGAGTTCAACCTAGTGTTAAAGCTTCTGAGCCTGCCTGAGGTTGAAGCACTTGCATAGTATGGCAGCAGGCAAGAGTCTTGTGATCTAAGTAAGGAAGAAAATTGTCATTGTGAGCCACTGTGGCCAGAGGAAGTCAAGTTCTGGTGACTGGTAAAGAAGGAGAAACCAGAAATGGAGAATGACTACTGATTTCTCCCTTGGACAAAAGTTTAAGTAGATAGTCAAGATCCTGCCTAGAAGCAGATTTCTGCTTCTTCTACTATTATTTCAGCATTTTGTATATATTTTTTTTATGAAGCAGTGCTAAAATATACTTAGCAAAAAGAGTGTTTCTTTGTCATGAGGGTGTTTCATCCCAATTGAAACCAGAGCTATGACTGAAGTACCTACTTTTTAAAATTTCATTCAATGTTTTTCCTTCTAATCATCTGTCCTCATATGTGTTTTTATTTTGTAGCTTATAAAATCTGTAAAATACAATATTATAAGGAAAATGATATGGAGTAGGAAGGCTGGAAGTGTGTCTTTATTTCAGTTGTCCATCATTTATAACTTTTTTGGTGTGTTTTTGTGAGAAGTAAGAACATGCTGTATTACTGGGGTATGTGAATGACAAAATTCAAACAATTTAATGAATAAATTAATAAAAAATGGTTTCCTAAGCCCTAATCATGGCATATAAAGAAATCAAATGTACCCTCATATTCTTCCAGACACATCTGCAAAATCAGTGGATTTGTATCACAGTGCTACTGTCTCCAAGTCATTATTGCAAACTGTGTCAGTGTTTATTAAATTGCAATCTTTAATCAAATGTTTGACTATAATACCTTATAAGAACTCCCTAACATATCATCTACTATATTTCTTTTTTAGAATACACAGGTTAAAATTTTTAAATAACTGTTGCTTAAAGTTGTTCATAACGCTAGAAAGTTATGGATCATTTTTGAAGTATATATAGATCTACATTTCAAATGGAAATATGCAAAAGATAGGACTGTATATTGAAATCCACACCATTTAGTGGGTATGGTTAAATCCAGTTTCACTAAAATCAATGAGTTTTTTCTCCCAACTCATGGAGACAGGATTTCACACATAATACTGAAGTGTAACAATGCCTAGTGCATTTCACAAATGGACTTCCAGAAACACTGAAATAAGTACTTTGCTGAAATAGGATTAAAGCACATGCATGATGCTTCCTATGCTTAAGTTTCAAAGGAGAGGGGCTTATCAGAAATGCTATGTGAACTGCAAGGTGTTCAAAGTTAACATTCTCTTCACCTCCAATGCCTTGGATGATCAGTTTCAAAATTGCTTCCAGTCACAATCTTATTTTTGTTACGCTCCCCAAAACTAAAATTAGCAGTAAATTTTTGTCAGATTTGTGACCCCATTCATCACAGTTCAAGGGGTGAATAGCTGAGAGTTTTGTAGACATAAGCCATGGAGCAGCATGCTTCCTACAGTATGAACATGGCCTTTGTTCTGCTTATGCTGCTTCAGCACCTTTTGATTAGCTGGCTTAATTTTAGCAACTAAATCTTAACCCTCCAGATTGTTTTCTGTAGCCATCGGCGTGATCGGATCTGCAATGGTGTTTTCTGCCTTTCACTCCAAAGTCAGACAGCCAGAACACAATCAGAATCTGATGCCACAATCAGGTTAGGGAAACAGCTCTCTAACCCACATAATGTTTTAATATACTGGATGAAATAAAATTTAAATGTATTTTTAACATTTTAGCTGTAACATGCTGTGATAGATATCCGGAGAGTGAGTGACTCAAAGCTGAAGAGACAACTCCATGAGCTCTGGAGTTTGCTCCCAGCTGAGCTGAGACATTGTGGTGGTGTGGTGCTCTTTGAAGGCTCCTCCCTCTTCACAGGCATCAGGTTGTGTATATCATGGTAGGAAGATATTCCCTATCAGTTCTGAGTGTGCTACAGTCTTGCCATGGGGATGACTTTTCTTACATTATTCCCAAATAGATGCAGGGAAGTTCCATCATACAGGCATTTTCCTTTGACTTCAGGTTATTATTTATACACAAAAAGGAGATTTTATATGAAAGAAGGCTGTTGAATAACAATCTAAACCAATGTTACACTGTTTACAGCTCACTTTGTATTACAAGTACTGTGCTTTTTTTTTTTTTTAATATAAGTTCTTTCTCAAAAGTAGAAAAATTGTTTCTATTCTGGAGAACTGTTCTGACAACTTACTGAACTAAATAAAATTGGGATCTGAATTACACAGCCTAAATGCTTTAAATGGAAATATTTTTTTGGTGACATGTAGCATTGTCAATATAGTTTCTTTTTTAACTGGGACTGGGATTTCCATACTATGTTGTATGATACTCAAGCCTGATCCTGTGATTTTCAAAAGGATCTATGGGTATCAAACCAAATTTACACTGATTTTTAATTGTCTCTGTGATAAAACAGAGAAGTTACGAAAGCCTTTTCTTTGTGGAAGGATACACTTGTCACTGTAATTGTGCTTGAAAAATTGCTAGTGTGCATTTCCTATCTAAGCTGTTTATAATTAGTATTCCATAATGTGCAGGAAACCAAAATACCTTTGCTAACAGCTGGATAGCATGTACCTAAATTTCTGCCATCTGGTCCTACAGTCTTGGCTGATACAGTGGGCTGAGCTTACTATAAAGTCAGTGTTTGATAGAAATATGAAGTAGTAGAGAGGCTGAGTAGAAGAGGGAAGAAAAAAATTAAAGAATACATATAGCAAGAAGATGTAATTTTACAGTTCACCTAAAATGCTTTTTCAATATACTAGTTGGATCATGTTCAGTATCTCAAACAACTAACTAAACTATTTTAATACGCTAATATTAAAACGTTAATCAATACTCTGTCTTTAGCCCTCTGCCCTTTCCTGTGTAGTCACTGAAAATGTGCCAGAACCCCTACCCTAACATCCCCACCTCTGCTTTTATCTGACTAGCATGTTTCTGTTGCCTAGATACAACTGGAATACGTGAAAGAATGCTACTGAGCTGCTGTCAAGATGGCCATTTTATTACAGTGATTTATAAATGGATTATCTGTGAAAATGGCTCAGCCTTTTATGCAAGCACACTACAGAGGCAGACATAACTCTACCTGGCTGGTTTCAACAGCAGGTCTTGCATTCCTGTTATTTTACAGCAGTAGGCTGATGTTTTACTGCAAACAACAGCAATCTAACAGTAAGGAATTAGCCAGCTTCTAACAGTGTTAAACTCCAAGTGTATTTATGCATATTTTCTGTGCTTTGTCTTAGATTCCCTAAAGGTATCTGACCTCCCTCAATCCAGAACCAAATTTTCTCCAAATTCTCTTTAAGAATAGGAGGCAATGAGGACCAACAAATTGCCAAGGTGGAAAGAAATTGTTGCATCTGGAAGCTATGAACCAGATTTTCCAATGTAAGGAAATTAGCTCAAAACTCTCTGTGATCAAAATTGTCTAAACTAGAGGTTTGTGTTTTTTTTCCTGAATTTGCTCTGTAACTGTTCTGTGAGCAGTGCAACCAATTGTTGTCATTTTGATAGTAGAATGGCCAGATGACTTCTAAAAAGTGTGTTCCTGAAGTTTGGGTTGTTTTATTATTTTTTTTTTCCCAGCTGAAGGGAAATGGAAGTTTATTGATAGTAAGGAGGATGTCCATTCTCTTTCTTTCTAGCTAGTGTTTGGCACTTTCCACCATAGATGAAAATCATTGTTTACCACAAGTAAAAGGGACTAGTGATTGCAAATGGCAAAAAGCATGTGTTTTCCATTTTTATTTTCACATGGATTCAGGATCTTGACTTATAACAAAGTTATTTTTTTTGGCAGCTTAAAAAAAGTGCCTATTTTAGACATACCAGCGTTAAGATAAAAAATACAACTTTATCTAGCTCTTATCTTTAATTTTTGGGAGAGTTTATAAAAACTGAACTTTTTACAGACATTGATTTTCATGTAAAGAACAGTCAGGCTAAAGTGTTAGTCCCCTTTGCTTCTCTCTAACAACATAACACAGTTTAAAAACATATACAAATAAATAAAAAGTGTTATACCCTATGATTCTTTAAGACCTACCTCTGAATAATGTAAAAAACCCCTAGAAGTTATATTGTTATTTTGTAAAATGCAGCGTTGTTTAAAATACTTTAGACAATGGAAGCCTTTTTCACAGAAACTCATTATACCAGTCTGTTAAAAAACTATGTTTTGCCTTGTAGTGTTTTCTTCTAATTCTCAAAGCAAAGCAGACCAAACAATTCTGGAGTAGCTTTGCATGATTATGCAGAAAGAGCATTTAAGCATTAGGAACTTTAATTATACAGAAGCTTTACTGAGGGGTTTTAAATAAAAGATTTGTGCACATCACATTACAATGAACAAAGTAAATATATTTCTTGCAGTTATATGAAATATTACTGTACTGAGGACAGGGCAATTTAATCAATAGTAGCTGCACAGTGTCCTACCAACGGTGTTTTTTTCCTCAGATATGTTGGTACCAGAATTTTTAAAGCTCTGCAAGTTCCATGCAAGATTTCCACCTCTGAGAGGCTGTACTGTCTTTGTAGTACTGCCTAAGGAGTACTGACTACACTGGGAATGCTGTCGCAGGTAAATGGCTACATCTGTTTCAGTATGATTTTCCATCACTTGTACCCCAAGGTAGTGTGCCAGATGTTCTGCTCAGACAGGTGAGACATGTTTGTTAACAGTCCAAAGAATATTTCGAAGAGCAAAACCCACCAAAAATCTCTTTAATCTCACCTCTTCTGGAAAAGTCTCATAAAGTCAGAACCTCATATACCTCCCACAGGAGTGTGTTCTTTTGCCTATTCTAGAATTTAAAAAAGCCATGGCTCTCATAGCTACTCGTCTCTTGGACTTTTCTCATGAAAGTACAATCTAACTACTTGTGCTCTCAGGTAGACTTGGTACTTAGAGCACAGCATAGGTGACTCAAACCTGCAGTTCCAGCCCAAAACGAGAGTTTTATAAATGGAAGGCTGCACACTCAAGACAAGAAAGTGGGCAAAATATGCTTTGACAAAAAACACTGACAAAAATTGGTGGCATGAATTACTCTTAATATAAACATGTTGAAATTATCTGCAGAAAAGATTTGTCAATAAGAATGGGACTTGTTCCAGCTTTATTTTCTCAATAGTTTAATTGCCTGAGCAAGGCAGCAAGTTGCTGTACATTGCGGCCATTTATGAATCAAGCCTTTGCACACCCATTTTCCTCTCAGAAAAGTGTCAAGGCTGGATTTAATTGCTTAACTGTAGGTGCCTATTACCATCTGAGATGTTCAGAGGTATTCTGCCTAGCCTTATGCTGGTGATCCAAAATGGCATGGATCTCCTCTAAGTCCTGCATCATACCTGCCTGACCATTGTTGTTTTGGATTGCCAACATGGCACTAGAGACCTATGATCAGGCTACTGCATTGATCCCTCAATGTCTCATGGCTTTCTGTCATGAAAATTCTCACATTTATTGAAGTTAATATATGCAACACAAGTTCAAGCAGCACTGAACAACTGGGACCACAAATAATAGAATTAACAAGAAAAACTAGACAGATGGAGAATCAAAAGAAATTCTAGAACAAAAGTTTTGTAAATCTAAAGGTCTTGTTACAGATCTTTAAAATATTCACTAAAGAAATTAAAAACTTAACAGTGGAATGATATGTGGGTAATTTCTGAGCAGAAGCACAAGTAATTCCACTCTGTAAGAGGTGGGGGGAAAGAAAGAGAAGCAAAGAGAGAAAGAGAGACATGGTGTTTTAAAACATCACATGCAAAATAACTTTTCTGTCAGACTTTTGCACCTTTTTTTGTTTGTTTGTTTTTAAAATCCCAGCCAGCAATAGCACTGTCCTGGACCACTGAGTCACTAAGATACTCAGTGTTCCCCACCATTTAGTCCAGTTGTAGAGAGAGACTGACAATTCCCTCTTTTTCAGGAGCACATGCCTGTAGATCTGGCTCAGATCCAGAACAGGATTCCAGTTCAGCACAAATCCTTTTAATCTCTTGGGAGCAGAAGCTGCTGAAGTAGACAGCTGACATATTTCAGACCATTGATATAATTATTTGGAGGTAGTTATTTGTATCTGCCTAAGATAATATTTGAAAAAAGGAGCACATAGTCAGGGAGTCTCATTCACACAATGACTCAAATAGTTCACATAAAATAACTTAGGTAAAACAGACCAGTTGTGAGAACTAGTCAGCCATGAGTTTCTATGTCTGGATATAAAAAGTCATAGCCCATTCATTAGATGTCTAATTAGATACTACTGACTTATGTCATTTTGGAAATCTGACACCAAATACACACCATAAGCTTTTGGGTATTAAATAATTCTAAAATTCCAAATTTTGGAAGCATTGACTACTGGTAATAAGGGGAGTTGTATAGTGCTAGAAGTTGAGTGTGCAAGAAAAGGCTGAAGTGGCAGATATCAGTCTTAAATATTTCACATGAAATAACTTTTGATCCAAGGAGGGAAAGAAGAAGAAGAAGAAAAAAAAAGAAGAAAAAAAAAAAAAAAAAGACTAAAATGTCAAGCTATTATGTTACCATTTCCCAATTTCAGGTCTTTATCAACTTTCTGAGACAATGGCCAAATTGAACTTTCATGTCTGAACATGGCTAGCAGGATGCTGCTGGTACAGCACTACTGTCAGACATTTGGATCATTCTCTACCAAACATAGAGAAAAATGTCAGCTAAGATGTTCACACAGAACTTGACATTTGGGTAAGTGAATATAATCTTCAGATCTGGTTTTCCTTTTACATGCAGCAGAAAAATAATAATAAAAAAAAATAATGGAGAAGGGAAAAGCAGAGTTTGAAATAATCCTAGCCTAACATCATTTTATTAGTCCAGATCCTGCTTATAGAGTCCAGTCTACATACTTATACTAGAAGCTGCAAGTCACCTTAGACAAAGAATTAAAAAAAAAAATAAAATCAAGCACAACTTTTCAACTCCAGCCTAATGAGGTTGTGATCTCTAAATGGATTCTATCAGTAAGGGGTGTGCCTAGATCTAGTACCCACAAATGTAGGACATGTAGAAGATGGAGGACTAACTTTGACTATCTATATAACAAAGGAACTCCAGAACTGTCCAAATGGGAGATGTCTGTCCTTTAAGGTGCACAGTCACGTACCTGTGAGTCTATAAAGTACTCTCAAAATTATATTACTAACTTTATAATAGAAGGAGCAAATATTATTGAAAATTCACCATTGCAGTTCTCCAATCTGCAGCACCAATCTGCTTTTCCCCTAATCATCGTTACCTCGAAGAATTCAGTAAAGAGGAAAAAAAACACACAAAATCCCCCCAAAAATCCATCACAGAGGCAGATGCTTCATGCTAGGCTTGTTTCTGTAATTTAGATGACTGCAGCTCTGTTTTTTAAAACACTCTAGTAATTACTATGATACCTTTAATGGTTTTCAGAGTTAAATGTTAGGAAAACAAATAAAACCTCGTAGCTAAATTTCAAGCTTGGTTTATTTTGTCAAAAAAAAAAAAAAAAAATTAGAACATTTTATTTTAAGGTTTCTCATAAATATAGTTATTTTTTTCTAAATATTCACTGTAATTTATCCATTTTGTTTCATTTCTTCAGAATGTTGCAGATGTATTTCTCACTGATAAAATTCTGAGAAAAACTTTACTAGTGTTCTATGATAGCAGAGATAAAACCATGGACATAAACCAATATTATAAAATTTTATTATCCCAAACAATATCTAAGAGACGCTATCAAAATCAAGTAAGGGGAAAATAGTGATCAATGCTTATTCTACCAAAATACATACTTTCAGCCATGGGAAAAGTGTGGTTGAGGTAAGCACACAGCATCTTACTGCAGAGTTCCACAGTCTGAAAGACTGAACTCACAAGGAATCTTAATTTTCAAGATGATACCAATGAAGTTTGGGCAATTCTCAATTAAATGAGAATTACGCTTCTGAACTTATTTTAAATTTTCAACAAATGCAGAAAAATTCAAAATTGTATGGTTTTTTACGCAGCCTTTCTCCATTGCAGCAGTGTAACTTCTGTTAAAAGACTTTATTCTTTGGAAAATGTGGTCTCACATTTTCAAATTAATAATAACTAGACTTTGCTGATGATAGTAAATTCTGCTATATAACCTCAAAGGCCACGATAGAATCACTTTACCATGCAATCAAAATAACTTCCCCTGCAAAATAATCCATAACCAAAATATTAAATTAAGCAACCATATCATCTCATGCACGACTGACCAAATAAGCTGGCTTTAGTTCAGCAATGACATAACTGTACAGAATTTAACAGTAAATAAATCAAAATTTCTGTACTACCAGGCACTGAAATAATCAAGAATCAATATTTCTCTAGAGTTTTCAACATCAAGGCACAGGAAGAATCTGAAAAACTCAAGGACAATTATCCTGTTCAGAAACATATTGGAAAAATAGAAAAATATCAGATCTGTGAAACCAAACATGAAATGAACAACAAATCATGGATTTCATGATACATGTTGTGTGTATGGTAAAGGCACTCAGATTCTCAGTTTCTTCAACCCTAAATGGCTAATTTGAAAATGTACCTCCACTGAATAAAAACTTGGTTAATAATAAGCAAGCTTACTCATAAGACATGTAATAATATTAACAGCACAACAGGAGCTGTAGTTACTTTCCATACATATATTTTTAAGACTTATACAAGGTGTCAATGTGAGGTTATTTCAGAACAGAGCATATTTGCATCCTATTCTTCTATCAGGAAGCCAAATGTTTTTTTGTTACATAACAAAGTTATCATAATCTTTGGCCAGATTTTTCAGTTTGCAACATCTTGAAATCAAATGGAAATTACTCACCAACAGTCCTCAGTTTTTCTTCATGTGGTGTTTCTGGCACTACTTCCTTCTGACTAATCATATTTCCATCTCCTTAAATTATTCAGCTGAATTGTTTCCTTGAAACAGAAGGAAAAAAAATAAAGCTCTTAATTTCGCAATATCTAAAATTAAGCATTGATTTTTTATTTTTGTTGGTGGTTGCTTATAGTAATACATTCATCTGTTTTTCCTACTTTCTGTATCAAGAGGAGAAATGAAAAATCAAACCTTATTTTCATTAGCCCATTTTCTACTTTGCTCATGAACTTTGAAGATTAGTATGTTCATGGCTCTGAAGAACTAAAACTAAGTACACAGATGCTGCACAGATGTAATCATTCAAATTTTAATGAATTAGCCTGAGAATGACAATTGTAAAGATTCCTCCTTTCATCTGAGTTATGTTTTATTTCCGTTTTTCTTGGTGGAGAGCTTTAACTAGAAATTTGCTTTTCTTTTTCTCTCTAACATTTTATCCTCCCACACTCTTTAAGTAACATTGATTTAAGTAAAGTTTAACAAAAAAAGAAGCTTCAGTGCATATCAGTAGAAAGAAATACATAGCTACTTATTTGGTTATTGCCACTGATGCACTAAGTGCAAGGGAGACTGCTGGGAGTATTAGAAGATGATTAGGTAATAAATGACCCTAGACATTATGTACTTGTATAGTGGGACTTAAATTCAGTTTACAGGTGACATTCAGCGCTAAGCACAAAAGTGTCGATAATTATGCTACAACTAAACATTAGGTGCTCTGAGTGTCCACTGTGCTCAAGGCTGCATCATTTTAAAGCAATGTATTTCCAGCTGTGTGATTTTAGCTCTTACAGAAAGACGTCATTAAAAGGACAACATTCTGTTTTTGTGGGAACATTATCTCAATATTAATTAAGAAACATTTGAGAAGTTTCCAGTAAAAGCCACCTGTAGACTAAGATCAGAGGAGACAACACTCTGTAAAATTAAATCCTTATGAAAAGTTTAAGATGAGGTGTGAAGTCATTTGGAGTATTCTCATTTTCTGTTCTACGTACCAGAGAACACTCAGCAAAGAATTTCAGATGTGCTTCGAGTAAGGTTTAATTACCTTCAGACTAGAATAAAGGTATTAAAATATGTGCAAGGATTATTAAGAAAAGAGCATTTAAGCACATACCAGTTTTAGCTACAAATCATGGATTTCAGCTGAAAAGGGCAGAAAAGCAAAAATTCTCTCATAAATAATATAATGCCATTCTAAACTTTTGTAAAATACTATGCTTGCAGCTAATTTTCGCTTGTTCTGGAAGATCTTAGTTCTCTGGTCACTAGAGGTCACTATTACAGTTTTGAATCTTTCAAGTCTGCTGCCTCATATTTTTCCTCAGTATGCTCTAGATTTGAAAACTCCTCTCTATGAAATGCATTTGTATTTCTATAATGGTGCTTGAAATATATGCATATGTTTCTTCTTCAGAAAAATAAGTACAGAAGTACTAGTCAAAATTCTGTTATTTTAATTGTGGTCCTACCAGTGACAGATTTATACCAGTAACTCCAGCAATAAACATACCGAGATGAGCTGCTCTCAAGAATAGCAAAGATTGTCTTGGCACTACAGTGCACTCAATCAAGCCACAACCCATCAGGAAAAAAAAAAAGAAAAAAAAATCAAGAAGAGTTGTTGGTTCTTGGGATACTAGGGTACTGACTCGTTAGGAGTCCTTAACAGAAACATCATTGTAGGTCTCCTTTGACTGAAACAGTCTTTACCATTTTTTCTCCATTGAAAGTCAAAGGCAGAGGTGTCAGGATGAAAGAGCATCTATGTACATCATTCAAGAGACAGGTGAGCCAAGACTAAAACAAAAAATAAAAGTAAAATTTTCTGTGCATAAAGAAAATCAAGACTCCATATGGGTTTGGGGCTAGATCTAGAATTCAGAATTCACAAAACAAAATCAAAATTTCAGATGTGATTATGCCCACTGTGCCAATTCCCTGCCTGAGAAGCACAGACCATCAGCAGTTAAAGTATGAACCAGGTCTGAGCCACAAGTCCCATAATTACTGCAGCTGCATCATTTGAAGCCAAAGATGTCATGTGAGCAGATTTTGAATGCTGCAGAGAAAGCTGCAGGTGTTCTCTGAAAATGTATCATTCACTGAAACAATTTAGAGAAGCAAAAGCTTTCTCTCACCTTCAAGGCCTTTCTGGCTGGGCTGCTTCCTGGGATAATTTTACCTTATTTATGTAGGATTAAGGACCTCTAGGGAACAATGTATGAATATGGTTTTTTACTTTCTGATATCTTCTGCTCTTACACTGACCAGTTGTTTATCTATTGACAGTATTTGTTAGATTTCTGACTTTCACCTTAATCTTCTTACCAGGAAAAGCAAATAACCTCCCAAACAAATAAAAGCAACAAAAAACCCACAACTAACATCACAGGCACTCTTTGTGGGTCTTCCATGAGACAGTGTCAGGAAACCGTACACTTAACTATGAATCACAGCCATAACAGCTGTTATCACAGCCCAAACTGATGGATTTATCCAGTGGGTGACTTAATGCCATGACACAAGATTAACCGAGACATTGTAGCATCCTGTCTCCATTCCCGTATTGTCAGTCCCTTTCTCCCTTCTTGTCTTTTTTTCCCCATTTAATCTGAGAATAAGAATATAAGACTATTAAAATTATAACAGTTTGTGTTGATGAAAAAATTAAACCCTGGCCGGTTCTTTGTTATGTTTCTAAACTGTACAGGGTGAGCTTTATGAACATGAAGCCCTTTTAAGGGAGACCAAAAAAAAAAGATTCAGCCTGATGTGCTCAGTTTGCACAATTGTTTTGTGTTCTTATGCTCTCAAACAACAAATGTTTAAAAATGGTAAATGTAGAAATTTATTCCACTTCCACAATAGTGGAAAATGAACCTCTCCTTGCAAAGAATGAGGAAACACACAGCCTGAATACGTACTGTTAAAAATATGAATCGATGTCTCACCCATTCATAAGTTCTTTGTGTAGTAAACCCAGTAAAGAAGGAAATGTAGAGAACATATTCACAGATGAGCAGGGAGACAAAACATGCAGGAAAACAAAAAATATTCTGTCATTTTGCTCTATCTTTTATCCATTCAGCATCCAAGAGAGATCATTATGCTACAGAATGAAAAAAGAAAAGAATGTAAGGGGTAGGCAATCACTTCTTCTTACTATAGAAAGAGCTGGTAGCAAGAAAAAGCCTTGTTAATGATTTTATTTGCAGAAAAAAGAAAGTGAGAGAACAGCTGTGCTAAAATACTGTTTGTCCTTGTTATTAAACAAAGCATAATTACTATACATGATGGACATACAAAGAAAATAAACATAGTTAGATCTTGTTCAGGCCTTTGTTAATTTCCCAATAATTTTCCTGTTTCAGGTATGTTCATTTTAGGCTCCTGTTCCTACTAGAAATGTAATTCCTCTCACAATAAACAGGATTTTTCCCTTCAACAAATTCAAGTGCTGAAACCATATTAACAGATTTTACCCCTTAGTAACATCTCTGGCTCCTAGTTAACCCTTGTTTCATGAGGTAGAAGAATAAGTTAATCCATCATGTTTTATCTATTTTGCACTGTTCTTGACTTTGAATAAGATTACCCGGCTTCAATACTTTTTTCTTTTCTTTTTTTTTTTTTTCCTTTCTAATTATAGGGTTGAAATTATGGTGACAGTAGTTGTACAAATAAAGACATCGAGATCAATAGTCAATTTGATCTGGAGAAGTTCCTTCTTTTGTACCATATCAGATAAAAGAGATTATCCACGGTTACTGCTATTAATATTTATACCCTTCTCCAAGGGAAGGAAAAATGCTAGACAACAGACTTGGACACATGTTATGGTGCAGTATTAAAAAAAAAAAAATGGGACCTTAAATGGGACTGAAAAGAGCTTTCTATGTTATTTAAAGCCTAGAGAGCTGAGAAGGGACAATTGAGTAAAGCTTGTTTGTCTAGGTGCAGAACATCCAATATCTTGTGTCAAAACGGCTACTTTCGGTCTTCTGCCTCTGAAGAATGGAAATTCCTGAAGGAGGTGCTGCAAGGACACAGGGATATGGACACATCAGATAGCAAATGCTCAGCCCATTCAAACCACAGGTTTTCTCCCCTGGTGTTCTCTGAAGCTTTCTCAGTTAGTGAGTAAATTTGTTTTCTTCTGCTAATTTGAGGTAAAGTACAAGCTGAGACCCACACTTGCAGATCCACAGCATAGATGAGCCTGAGTAACTATAAAACAGAGAGTAAGAAAGAATGCAAGACCGAAGAATGTGTTCAGCTTCATGTTCTTTGCTTCTGGCCAGGTTCTTCCACTGAGGAGGGAAAGGCTCATTTCCCAAAAATTTTGGTAAGGGTCTTAGTGAAGTCCTATACCATGTTACTTTCATCTTGTACCATGCAGAGATGGTATTATTAGGCACACACCCCTGCAAAGACTGGTCCCACAGCACACAAAGGCATGTACTGTGCCTGCAGGCTGAGATACCAGCAAAGTTAGAGCTGCCATCAGTCAGGTCTTCCAGAAGAAGGATTTTACACAAATTTGTCTTTCTCAATTCACACAGGAAATCCACAAAGGCTCTTTTATAATAGTATAAATACCTCTAGCAGAACAGTGTAAGTGCAGACTGGCACAAGTTGATATAAATACCCTGAAGTCAAAGTTGTTGCTGCATCCCAGGCAGTACCCAGTGCTATATAACAGTGAGGCTTGAAAAAGAGACCAAAAACTCAATGTTTCCAGAAAAGAAAAAATGATAATTCAGCTCTAAGAGTTTTTTTGGGCTTTGTTTGTTTTTGGTTTTTTTAATTATTATTTTTATTTTCAATTTTTAAATGAAATGTGTGATTTAGGGAACGTTTTGCCCCAGCGGCTTTCTAGAGAACTACACTGGGTGGATGACACCAGACAGCTGAAATGTGTACACCTGCTCTTCTACCCTCCTACCAAAATTTACCTATGCAAAGCACAGGCGACTCAGCCTTCAAAAAACGTGCTTTTACTGTGTGGATCTTAGCAATATCAATGGACATGTAGGATAGGTAGGTTTGTCTGTCAGGGAAAAAATCAATGAGGACAAGAGTTCTTAACTGAGGAACTCTTATGGTTGTTATTTATACATCTTTTAACATAACCTCTGTCCAGTGTGTTTTACAGTGGTAGATACAATAACAGCTCTGATGATACCCCTTTCTTTGGAAGGACTGCAGAACAGGCAATTCTAGTTTAAGTAACACACAGATCAGCAATTAACAGCATTATCCTGGAAACTTCTGCTTCTGTGGGAGCTGCATCATCAGTCAGATTCTGTGCTTTTGACTCAGCTGCTGTGACCAGCAAGCAGAAATGACACATTTTAGATGCACACCTGCAGAACATGTATCACAAGATCAGATGGAAAATACGGACAGTTAAGGCAAAAAAGGCTCGCACTATTTACAAATATATATCAAGCCTAGAATATAAATAAATCATTCACAGCCAATACTTGCCTTACTTCTTCTACCCCAAAATCTCATTCTGCATCAATAAAAGCTTCATTCTGAGTAAGAACTGATTCTTCCTCCAAGAACTGATTCTAGTAAGAGAGATTTAGGTGGAGAAAAATTCTCTGCATAGTCACCACTGCCTCTCTCTAGTGACTACTGAGTTAGCAGACTAGAAATACATTTCAGCCTTTCTGGGAAAAATCAAATCTCACCTGAACATGGAGAAATACTTGTAGAACTATGAGTATCAGGGCCATATCACATCTCCTGACATCAGAGTATTAAGTTAGGGCAGAATATAAATGAGTGAGAAATGATAAAGGAAGCAGCAGGAAAGGAGACAAGAACAGCAAAATAGAACCACCGTTATGAGACAAACTAGAGCTGATGACAGATGGGAGATTTGTTTCTGTTGCTGTAGTGAGGAATAACAGGATGGTGGGAGGCAAAGAGGAGCTGCAGTCTGCCAGAAAATGAAGTGCTGACACTGACTACTCTACAGGAATGGAGCCATTAGGAGTGTCATCAGTCCTCACACCCTTAACACAGAAAAAGGCTAAGAAAATATATTAGATCAGAATTCAGGGAAAATATTTTACATTTCTACAATAAATAGATGGGGAAATCACAAAAAATATTTGGTATCTAAGAAATTTGACAATATATGTCAATGCTGTGTGCAGATTAGGGAAAAATGAGCACTTCCATTTAAGAATGACTTTTAGTTCTTGTAGATAGGATACTGCTCTAGTAAAAGCAATGGGGAAAAGACAACATTTGTTTTCTCTCTAATCTTTGTAATTGACATCTCAAACTTAAGGCTGCCAGTTAATTAATTAGTCCAGTTTGCACTTTCAACTAGTCTATTTATAACATCATTTCTCATTCATGTTTTCTTTGTATGTCACATGGAAATCTACAGGAAATGTGGGCTCATGGGCATCAGTGATTGCTGCTTGCCCTTTAAAATAACTTTTGGGCAACTTTCAAATTTAGGGGCTTTTTGTCAGTGCTACAAAAAAGATTATGGATTTTTTTAGTTTATTTTATTTCCTCTGCTCAAGAGAGTACAAGGGCATTTATTTAATCAGCTCATCTGAATTCTGAATACTGTTTCCTAGACTTTCAGAAACTGTTTATTCCCGTTTTAAAGGACAAGGAAAAAAGGGACTTTGAAAGTTTACATTTTATAAAGATTGATACAAAGTATTTGGCCTGTTTGGCTCTCAAAACCTTTCTGTGAATTTCTCAGAGTAAGGTTTTCACCATGATAAATGCATGCATCATCCATTTTGCAAAGTGCTTAGCTCTCTCTGAGAAGAAAGATGTGTTTTGACTTGGACTTGCAAAACCAGTGAATTGAAAGTCACTTGTCAGGTTGCCAAAGCTTGGCTAATATTTGTTTAAATTAAATTAACTGTAATGACTTTAGTCTATCATGCTTAAATTTGCCCTGTACAGGTACTTGTAAATTACTTTCTTTTTGTTTTCATGAGAGCTAGAGAAAATTAATCCTAATTATTTTAAATGGGACTGTGCTGACTGTTTAATGTGCTGGTACTTCAGCAAAACACCTACTCAACATATTGCATGTTGAAAAGTTATCTTTTTTTTTTTTACTTTTTTTTAAAAAACTTTTTTTTTCTTGTGGATAGGAAGACAGATAACTGTGCAGGAGTACAAACCATCAAACTCTACATTTAGAAGGTGTAGGAAAGGGTTCAAGGAAGTAGGTGTACCTGATGTGTAGCATGAACTTTATTAGTTTGAGTAATTTTCTATGTTTCATGAAAAACGTCACTAGTCATTAATTTGTGACGTGAAGAATTGTAGAAAAACAAGAGACCAAATCTATCCTACAGTTAATGCATTCACAATCATGTGTTTGTTTAGAAAATTACTTTGCAAGATGATGCACCCTCCTCTCTTCAAAACCAGCTCTCCAAATTGTCTGCAGAAAAACTAACTTATCTCTAAACCATGGTTATTATATGATTTTTGCACAGCCATTTGAGGCCCTCAAATAACAACAGTACTGAGGTTACTAGAAATGGATAATTTAAACTGTGATCTTTTACCATTACCCTCTAGATGCAACATGACTCTTATGCTCATGGAAATAGCAAATGTATTCTGAGTGGGAAATATAGTCACATGTATGACTGTATAAAGTGGTACTATATAGTGCTATCATCACCCCTTCTAGGGTAGCTCTGATCTTAATAGGAAACACTACCTACACAGACAGAGATAATGCAACCACACTCTTCAGATGTTATCAGATCTTCACTTGCACTTAAAAATAATATTAATGATGGTACATACTACCTTGAAAGTGGTCATAAATTTGTCCTATTCCTTACCTGATGTTGCTTCCCAGTGCACTCTTGAGAATGACAAATCTCACGTCCATAATTTGCTTTCATAATTTAAGAGCTGATTTGCTGCAAGTTTTGCAAGCACCAATGATGAGATAGATTGACTATGCTGTTACTTTTTCTCCTTTAGGTGATCCTAAGTTTTCTCCTGCTTAGAAAACATGATACAGATAAATGAAACACTTGAATTTCTGCATATCAAGATCTTGTACTCTGTGACTTGCCTTAAAGACATTCTTACTAATGTCATTACAATTGTCCTGAATACAGTTACTATTTGTAAAAAGAAAGCAAAGTCACAGAAGTTTGTTTAGATTAATGTTTATAAAGTGGTATAAAAATAGAAAACCAGGTGGCATTTTTTCTTTTGCTTTTTTCCTTTAGATTAATTAAAACAATACATATTTTGTTCCAACTACTATGGTAAAAACTGTTCAGCTGAAACTACAGAAATGGACCTTCTCTGACAAGAACAAGACAGGACAGTTTGAAGATTACTGAAATTTTCCTTATGATAAAAAAAAAAATTAGTTTGTTTTTTTTATACAGGTTTTCTCTCCAGAACAGTTTCTTTTTTTACATTATACGCAAATAATAAAAAAGAATATATCAACATTCTGAATTTAACTTAATTGTATTTACTAGAAGGTTTTGCAGTTTTCAAAGTCGTTGTAATTCCTAAGTACAATACATCTCAATCAGTTGCAATTGGCACTAAAATTAATGGGTTTCCTAGTCTTTGAACATTGATCTTCAAAATTTCTATTTAAAAACTTATTTCATGCACACGTAACTTAAATTCAACAAGTCTCTGTAAGAACCTTGAATGCTTAGGCACAAGGAGCTGCTTTTTACTCCTTTACATCAAATTACCAGAGGGCAACTCTGACACAGAAACAAAAAATGTAAAACCAGCAGCTTTGCCAACACAGGAGCAAAAACCACATAGCAGTGATGCAGCAAACGTGATTATAGGCACAACTGCTTTGACAGCAGATCATTATGGACCTAACAGCAGCAGCATATGAAAGCCTTTGAAAAAGTGAGGGCAACCCCCTGCCCATCTAATCCCTTGATTTTTTTTTCCAACATCTTCAGTGCTAGGACAAAAACAGGGCCAAGACCACCAACTGCTTTAATATCAGCCATTGAAAAATAGCTGTAAGACTGCTATATTAAAACAGCCGACTAGCCAGAATTCAAGGTTGGAGTATCAACCTTGCTTTAGAAAACACACTCTGCAAACACTGACTCCCTCTCTTACCATTTCAAATGATTTTTCATTTTATTTTATGCTGGCATTTTTGACGTAAATCACAGACTCAGGAAGAGATGTCAGAAACTGGTATCTTGTTTCCACTGAGCTCTCGAAACTTCAATTTCCATTTTCTTATGCAGTCTGGAAAATATGAATCTTGGATCTTATTCATGTGAAAATTATAGAAGTTCTGGGAGCTGTTAAATAATTTTTGTATGAGTACACCATTCCCCTTCCTATTATATAAATACCAGATGTAAAATACACTAAATAAAAAAAGAATAGAGACTAATCAGTTTGCAACATTTTAAATGTAGTTATTTTTAAGCACAGCACCAATATAAGTGGAAGACTCAAGATAGCAAGACATGTTAACATTACGTTCTAAAATATGTTTTTAAGCATTCTCAGATCTTTAATAAAATAATCCATCTCATCTCCAAAATGTTAACATACTCCACACAAAGTTAACTGGTGAAACACATTTGCTAACTCTTCTTTTTCTCATTCTATCATTTGTCACTTCAGTTTTACCAACAGAAAAAGCAGTACTGTCCAATAACTTTAACACAATCAGAAATATTGAAAAATCAGGTCTCATGCTGTTCATGTTTTCTTTATGCCTTTTTATAACCATCTGCTATTTGTACTGTTTTGTTCTGTATTTTCCTCTGATAATTAGAAACAGTGACAGTAAGGTGGTAACTTCCTTGTATCACTGGTAAGTCTTCCAGACTTTCATGATACATCTCTTTTCCAAAGTGTACAGGAGGCATTACATATTATTATTCTTTTTCACTCAAATGCCATTGTAGACCAAAGACAAATCATATGGTACAAAAATGAGATAGCAAGAAAGCACAGCTATTTTCTCCAATTTTTGGGTAAATAAATGAACCTAGAAGACTTTTTTTTTTTTTTTTTTTTTTTTTTTTTTTTTTTTTTTTTTTTTTTTTTTTTTTTTTTTAACAATAGGTGGTATGAGCTTGATCTAGTGTGTAAAGCTGCTGAGTTTTCATGACCTGTCTCGATCTGCCAGACCAAACGGACAGGGCAACATTTGCTTTCTATTTTGCATTTCATCTTACCTATTCATGCTGAGCTTCCTCTATCCAGTTAATGAAATTCATATTCTCATTAAGATTTTGGTTTTTCCCCCTCCTTCCACCCAAAAGTGGATAGAAAAAAAGTTTAAAATAACTCCACCTAAAAGCTGACAAGTTCACTTGTTCCCCTTCAATCTGTGTCACTGATTTTTTCAATGTGCAAGTGAATGATGATACAGAGTGATTTGAACTACTGAAGCTCTGGACTAGTGATGTAACAAGAGGCACATTCTTCAGTAAGGAAGCACCATATTTGGTAATTATACAGTTAAGAACTGGATTTTCATACTGATTTTTATTTTCTTAGGATGAATCAGATCCTATATGTATTTTTAATTCTATCACAATTCCATATAGTTCCTCTTTATTAAGGAATAGATGTTTGGTCCAAAACTACATTAATTTAATTCCCATTTATTTCAACCTTTATTTGTTTAAAAGACAGCTCAGAAAGACTCTGTTCATTTTAGTAGGGACTATTTTGAGGGGCAAATGGCAATTCAGCTAATTTTTTCCTTGACTGTCTGTTCTACAAACTTATTTCCCTGTAGTATGCAGTAGGAAGTGCGTGTCAACAATTGACCATGAGTAGGAGTAGAAATTTTGCCATCTGGCAAATAACTCACCCACGACCATTCTCAGTTGAATTTCACAACATAACAATACAGAATTCGAAACCAAATAACTCATCCCTTAGAATTAGCAATCCCTGGGAAAACTGCTTTAAATTATTTCTCCCGTAAGTGAATTACAAGCATTTGCACAGAAATCAATATCTGATTATCTGTGTACACATACATTCATCTTAGGGTGTCTCAGAAAACAAATAGAGATGCTATTTGGGCAAGAGGAAGATGTCACCAGATTTCCTAAAACTAAACAATGACATTAAGAAAGCCCCAGTGATTCATGTAACATCTGGGATAGTGCTACTGAGGTTCCTGTCAGAACACAGGGCAACTTGATCAACTAAATGAAATTGGGGCAAAAAGGAGTGAATTACCTCAGGTTTAGGTTTACCGAGCACAGCAATATAGCAGCTACTGGTTGCAGGGGAACAGCATGAACCTGGTTCATTAGAAGTCTGACCCAATGGGATAAAATCAGAAAAAGAGAACTATGCAAAGCAACATGAGGCAATGTATTTTTACACTTCTGCATCTATTATGTTAAATATACAGCAATAGTTTTACAACATTAAGACATACATTTGCTTCTATTTAGTTTTAAAAGTACAGCAAATAATACAATGAAAATGAAGCCAACAAAAGTGTCAGTGACATTGTTATTTCTAACCTAGAATGATTTGTTTTGATAGAAAACTGTTTACTCTGGCTCGATAATATTCTTTATGGCCACATTCAAACCAGAGCCACTAATTTAAAGTGACATAACATTAAGGTCTAATTCAAAATGGTGCCATTAAAAGCAGAGCTGGACAGTCTAAAAAAAGATTGTTTGACAGAGGTTTACTGATGAGTGACCTTACCTCAGCTCATTTAGGAAAGAAAATTGATCTAGTTTAAAAAATAAATTGGCTTTCATAGCTCTGTATGATCCAAACAAAAGGAACTGTGTTGTTAATGCACAATGTAATGTATATATCAGTTTAGCCATCCAACCAGGGAAAATTTGGAAATACATTGTGGGTTTTGAGGTTTTGTTTGTTTTTTGTTTTGTTTTGTTTTATTTAACTTGTTTGGCTTATGCCATCTCAACCTTTTGTACTTTATATCCCTTCCCTTTGGCTGATTGTGATTGTTGCATTTTCCACCAAGGAGAAAAATGTTGTCCAAAGAATCATATGTCATTTTTCTTCATAGTTTACCATTTATTACCCCTCCCTTTAAAGCTATTTAAGCATTTAAATTAGTAGCTATTATCCATCCAGTTGACTTGTATATGATTATAAGATACATGAAAATTAATAGATACTTTTTAACAGAGATTTCCAACTAAGCACAAAAAATGTTCTAAAATAATTAATGAAGGCTACTGTAACCTAAAAGTGAAGTTTGAACAGTAGAGCATGGCTGACAATGTCCTAAAATTAAAGAAGATCCCAGACCTAAATTCTATATTCATCAATGAATCCACAGGCTCCTGGAATTTCAGATTTCTATTCTAGTGGGTGAATTTGATTGCTCTTACAGGTTAACTCAAATATTTTCAGTTCACTATGATTTTTTGAAAAATTAGATCCAAGTGAATCAGCTTGAATTCTTTGCTGATGCTACCTTTTCAGATTTGAGAACAGTCTTTGAGTCAGTGTAGACAACTGACTTTATGAACAATAATAAATTACACATTACCCATTCTTCCTCTAGTTGCACACTCTTCATCTGTCCATAATCATGCTAGAATTCCTGATTCTACACTGTCGAAGATAGCTGTGGTTTAGCTAGTACAAAATCTCCCCCTCTGTATTTTTCCCCATCTGGTGGAATTGCAGAGAAATTATTGAAATATAACATAGATGAAAAAATCAGATGCAACAACACGCAAATGAAATTGTAGATCAGCTCTAATGAAACAACATATGGCACATGGTTTACAGAAGACTTAGTTACACAGTAACATGAAGGTGTCTGGTCAAAAATTTGATAAATTATCAACTGTCAGGTCTTTGGGAATTAAAGTCTTGTGAGGTGGGACTCCCTCATTGTGCTCCCTATCTGTGTCTTGGCCTACTGTGCAAAGAATGAACAATTCCTCCTCGCAGACCTCAGTGGTCTCATGCACAAAACAGAAAGCACAGTAATCTGGAGATAAAGATCTGTAGCCAGAATTCCTGTCAGAATAATAGTAGCTGGAATATTTAACTACTCCCCATTGCATCCCAGTAGCTCTGTCTTTTTTTATCAAGTTTTCCAAAAACTTTGAGGAGTATCTTACAGACACCATGCAAGTATCCTGTAATATCCTGGAAAAGTGTTACAGTTCTTTGAAGAATAATACATTGGAAATGAAAAATAAGATCGAGAGTATAAATAAATAAATACAGCAGTGTAGTAGAAAGATTATCCAATAACTATCAGAATGGCTGTTTTAGTCTTGACATTTTACAGACTAGATTCACTTACCTTTGAGGTTTTCCATCATACTCACTCTTTGATGAATAATAAACCAGGTACAATTACAATCTTCCTTGTAGAGTTCAAAAAGTTGCTGATATCTACCTTTTAACTGTCCTTCACAGTCACACAGGATAAGACTCTAACTGCCAATGTCAATTGTCTTTTTTTTTCTTCAACTGCATCTATCACAAATTTTATGAGATCCATGTTTTCTACACCGAACCACTGCCATTAGATGAACCACACTTATTCCAAAATGTGATAAACATGAACACAGCACATGAGTATCTTGCATGCTCAGCATATATAACATTGTATGCATACTAAAATATTTTGAGTGCTTGTTAAGAAACTTGCCATTAAAAAGACAAAAATATACAAAGTGTTTATCCATGTAATTCTGTAAGTATCATCTTCTGTGCATCTTTTGAGTTAAGTACATTGCTAAGTAGTTTAATTTGGAGTTTAACATTCTCCAGATTCAGTATTTTTTTCAAAATATCACTACTCAAAATAATTACAGTCCTTTGCTAAATTGTCTTCCACACAGTTATATTAGAAAGAATAATTCATCAGTTCTTAGAGTACTTCTTTTCTCCAAAACTTGTCTCAGTCTTTGCAGTGAAAGAACATTGCTACTCCATTTTGAGAATACTCAGCATGAACCTCCTCCTTTTATATACAATAATTTAAAACAGTAACCTAATAGATGACTGAATTTGATTCATGGAAGTGTTGATTGGCTTCAAGTTCATACAAGCTACAGTAGCCATTAAGAGCAGCAACAGCAAAAATCAAAAAGAAAAAGAGTAAGCATTAAAGTAATGATGACAATTGACAGTAAGGCAGGAGTGACATATCCCATATTCAGTGATCTTATTCACTGCTGTTTAAAATTTAACAGATAATCCAACCAAATAACATTGCACTCAAAGTGCCAAATGATTTGAGAAATGTAGTAAACTACATGAAGACTCTTAGCACAAAAAAAAATCAGAATACTTGATTTTAATGGTATGGTAGTATTCTTGTAGACTCACCTTTTCTCTGCAAGTTCCTTTCTAAACAAGATGAGTCTGTACAAGCTGAATACCAGTCCCAGTTCATCATGTATAACTCTCTCTGGTTTCTTTTTTTCCCCAGTTGATCTAGTAGTGACAAAATATGATCAACACTTCATGAATCCCAAAGAATTGGAAACAGATGAGTTTGCAGCAAGTATAAATTGATAATTAATGCTCTCCAAATTCCCTACTTCATGCAGACCAGTGAACCCTTATGGTCTTTAAATATCTTAACTTTCCACACTCAGTTTGTCTTTTCTCAGTCTTGGAGGAACTTATGGCAAACAAGGGATGTTATTAACCAATGCTGTAGAAAATATGGAGATTATCAGCAACAGCAATTCTGAGGACACCGGTTAAATCAGTACTTAGTTTACCACTTGATCTTCTAATTATTTATTCAAATAGCAAAGACTGGACAATGTTATAGCATATGCAGCTAATTCTCAGTGGCATATTTTTCCTTTGCACCATTGCCTGCTTATTTAGCTGTTAACAAGCAAAAGAGAAACATGGAGCACAGGGAAAAACTATTATATCCCCAACAAAACAGAGAATCCTAAAATAGGCTTTGCCTTGAGCCAGAGGCTAAACATCCTGTAATGTGTACAGAAACAAATGAACAAGGGAAAAATTAGGAGTTTTATAACCATGTAGTGCTTGATTAAAATTCATATTCATTTCTGTTTTTTCACACTAGAAACACCTTAGCCTTAACTTTGAATACATTGGGTAGTAAGTAGGTCTTCTAACTATGAAACAATTTTTAAAAGTAACATGTTGAAAGCTTAGAGAGCAGAAAATTACAAAATATACCAGTTACTGCTGTGTTGCATTTCTTATGCTATGACAACATATTCATCTATTAGGACAAGTGAGTTGACTTTCAGAAAATTGTAACTAACATCACACTGCTAGTTAAACATGACGTTTGAAAGAAGGTATTTGACCTTTAATCTTCAAGAATATATGTTGAAAGGTAATTAAAGAAAAAAATAAGGAAAGAGAAAAAAAATGACAGCTATTGAGGAAGGCGTAAATAAACATTTGCATCTGACATTAGAAATATAAAGTTTAACATTTGAAGATTTATTAAGAAAAAGAAGGAAAAGGTCTGTCTGTATTTTCTACACTACATCACTGTAACATTGGAAAAAGCTTTTAAAGTCAATTTAATAATTTGGAAAATATGCCTTTGCCCATAAAAAACACAACAGTAGCATTCTAAATTCACTGGCCTTGGTATGTGAAATGACTGTTTCTGAAAGAGTCATGAATTAATTTTAAAGAAATAGAGAATGAACTCGTTGAAAGTCAGGTAATGGAGATAATGGCCTTCTTATAGACCAAAGTCCTCAGGGGAAGAGTAATATCTGGTACTACAGGAGTTTATCACTCAAAACTGAGTCACTCAAAAAAGGAGTTTGTTACTCAAAATGGTATTGGGATAAACTGTTATCTGTTTATTCAGCCCTGAGCTTCTACAGAGTACTTATCTAGATTTCAGGCAGAAGTCTGGTATAGAACAAAACTAGACAAGCTTATCTTGAAGTCCGCTTTAAGATGAATGCCTCATTTCACTAAAAATATAATCAGAACAAGACCAAAGATTTGAGATAAGAATCTCTCTTTAAAAAGCAAGCAACCAAACCAACTAAACAAACAAAAAAAACAACAAAAAAGCAAAAAACAACAAAAAAAACAATAAACAAACAAACCTAACAACAGAAACCAAACAAAGAACCCAAAAGGGCATTCCTTTCATGGTCTTAGTCCTTTTGTAGCTGTATTTGTAAATTATTGGTAAGAAGGAATGAGTTTTAGGTTGATGTTATTTAGTCAATGTCAGACAGCCTCTGTGTGAGACACTGAGCCTGAACTACTGCCAGACTAGTTGTCATTGTTATATCCTGTATCGTAGTTCTGTGGTTTGAATCAGTATTCAAAACAAACAGATTTCCGGCATTTTCTCACTGGATGATCTGGTTGGGATCTAAAGTCTTGTAAACAATAAGAATACACATTTTTTTATACAGGAAGAATTCTGTAAACAACTCCAAGGAGCTTTGCAGAATGGGTTCACCTATTATCAGCAACATACCTGCAGCTGTACTGAGACAATCAGTGAAATCTTATCCCATGTTCCTGCAAAAAAAACCTCTAAGGACACTACCACAGCACACATAAAGATCTTGTGATCCCTATTTGGCCAAAATCTAAGAGCGAACAAGTGACACTGGACAGGATGCATCTTGGCTTGGAGACTGACAGATGTTTCACTGTGTGAAAGAAGTAGTTTGGCAGAGGAGAAGAACTCATACCATAGAGAAGTGCTCCATAGATGGTACTTTGAGGAGCACTATTTCCAGCAGCTCCAAGAAATATCTTGGAAAATAACAAAAAGCTACATTTGCTTTTTTTCTTACACATCTTCCCACAAACTGTACACATAAGAATACTAAGGTAGAAAGTGCTTTTATATTGATTGGTTTTTTCCTCTTTATGTTTGACAGCTGGAGTGTTAAAACAGAATTCTGAGTAAATTAAAGCAATAACAAAATTACACAGGGCAGCTGTTTCAGCTATTTCCACTGAGCAATGCTCTTTAGAAGAGCTAATGAATCTAATGGAATCTAACAGACACTGCCAAAGCAGCAATAAGTGATTTAAAATGTAGGGGAAAGTCTCATATAAACAGCCTCACCAAGCACTGAATGAAGTAACACAAAACTCTTGGGGCTTCTCACTTTTAACAAAAAATCAAATAAATCTCTGTTCATTTATTGCAATGGTGCCCACAAGCTTGCTACTGTACAGGACCTGTCAGAATTTCTATTATATTTCTCATTATTGAGGTGTTTGTAACTTACCAAATTACAAATCTGCTCGAGGCTGTAGCTTTCTTTCACTTACTGCCTAGTTAATACCATTCAAATTTAAAGATGATTTTTTGTTTATTCTTTGTAAATGAATTAAGATGAGAGATTGGCTCAACTATTCAAGTTCTACTGGGCTCTTCTGTTTAGCTGTGTTACTTATAAAAGCTGACTCATAGTAGGTACTGCACAAATGTGACAAATTTGTTTTGTTTGCTGGGAGAGGAGGTAATGATCCTGAACCAGCTCTGACTTTGCAATCTGGGGAGTAAGCCTGTGGTATGTTTTTGTTTCCCTAAGAGGACTGAACCTTTGTTTTAGAGCAAACCACCGGGTTCTTCTCATTTCTTACAGGGTCCATAGAACGTAGGAAACCCACTGTCTGAGTAGATTTGAGGGGAACCATACATCTAAGTGTCTGAGAAAAGACACTGACAGTCTCAGCACAGATCATGATTGGAATAATACTAATTTTTCAATGAATTAAGCCCCATTAGGCTCCTGATGAGACTTCTCAAGATCCTAAATGCAATTGAAATTCTTTCCAAAGACCTTCAACATACTACATTCCCTGGATATAGATCTCTGGATCCTTAGTGGATTCAAAGGGCTGCCAAAGCTCTTTGAATCAGTCTCCTGAGTGGAATTATTGCAGAGTGATGAATTGTCCTCTTATCTTCTTCAACAAGCCGAAGCTTAGACTTCTGGTGTGATGCCATTCAAGCCAGTCAGGATTAGGAACAGAAAAACTAAAAAAAACACCCCACATTAAAAGTCAGATTTAAGGTGCGTGTGTGAACTCCTCACCATAGATGTCCACAGATCTTCCTTAGGAATAATAGCATTCATTTTTTATGACTGCACACAGCAGGATCTTTATCTTTACACTTCAGTGGGAACTAAGGGTTTTGTGCCCTTCACAAGTCAGGTAACAGACCCACTTTACTGGACTGGATGTCTCAGGAGTGCAGGCTTTATAATAGAATACATCTAAAAAAAGATCTGATAATTTCACTCATCCTCACATCAGATAAATCACTCATTTTCCTTTAGATAAAGATTTTTCCTTTTGATTTGTATCCAACATAAGAAGTGGCCTCATGTTACTGACGTTTTTGGAAAAGCCTTTAAAGCAAGGTCTTCCATATTACATGTAGGAAAGCCCAATGATTTCAAATGTAAAAGATTAAATTTTAAGGTAGATTTTCCATTTTAGCTTGAATTTTTATGCAACCACATTTAACTCCCAGTATTTACATTTCTTGGACAGAATTTATAGTATTTAATTTAAACTGCTCAAGCACAAAATAATTGGATCTGAGTACAAAATATGCTTGTATGCTTTGCATTTTTATTACCTTTTTCATCAGAAGGACTCATCGCTGTATTTTTTACAAATTAGTTTCATCCAGTTTTTGAAATAAATGCTGTTGTGCTCACATTTAAACTCAAAACAGAGTGGTTTTATGAGCTGACAAACAAAGAGCTAAAATCCCCTCATTAATAGTTAAAATTACACAGTGTGTATAAAAAAGGCAGATGTGATCCCCATGGACTTTGGAATCACATTGGCAATGCTGACTATAATTAATAATCTCAGCATATGCTACAAGTTGTGGCCCTCAGCAAATACATGTAAAAAATAGTGTTAGTTACCATGTAAATAAAATTATGTACACATCTTTAAGTAACTTTACAAGCAAGGTCTAGAACTTTGATTAATATCTTAACAGATATACCCTGCAACATGTTAATCAGATGTCAATTACTTTCTAAAATGGTATAATTTATAATGTTAATTGAAATTAAATTTGTTATAATGATTTATTAATCCTAGTTTGCAAACTCTTTAATTATCTTACCCATGGAAAGACCACACTCATGATTCAAGCAGTTCCATTAAATGAACATCTTGAATGGGAATGTTGTGAGAATATATTCAAGAACTGTGTAGTTCATAAAAAGCATATACTTTTATTACAAAGCTCATCTGATACAGTGCCTCAATTTCATTTCTCTTGAGAGGCTGGAAGTGAGTAAATACACTGAATATAGCATATTAATCTACAATGCATTCACACAGAAAGCTACTCAGATTTCAGTATTGCAGAAAAACAATGTTGGGCTGTTACTGACATGATGAAATCACTTGCTTTTATTAATCACTGAATCTTTCTCTGGTCTTGTTAAAATTATAAATTCTGACTTATTTTGTAAAAGTCATTGGTGGTCAGCTGAATAGATGACTTTTTAGTATGTGTCAAATAATATTCAGATGTAATTATTAAAATAGATTATATTGACTTCTCTACTATAACTTAAATTCTGATATATTAGTAATACATAACAATCATGCACAACAGCTACTCATTATTTAGATAAATTCATTTAACATAAAAAACCCTCAAATTTTAATACACTGTTTTGAACTGGCCATTTGTAATTGAAAAAAATTATTTTCAAATATCTTTTTCCTTAAATCCAGGTAAAAGAGAACTATAAGGAGATTCTATATATGAAATTACAGTTTTTTAATCACTCCATGTCTAGGCTTTAATTTATTTTTTGTTAAAGATGTAACTTATTTTTACTGAATTTTTGCAGTCATACAAACTGAAGTTTGCTCTCTTCCAGCATAAACTGGAGCATACAGACAGCACAGGCTTTTACTTGTGCCAAAAGCTGGACTCAAAGGGGACTACCTAGGAGCTACAAATCAAGGAATAGGTGAGTCAGTCCAGTCTGAGTTTCATTGCTCCCCCTGGCCATTGTCTTTAGTACCAGCAACAGAAATATGAGACAACATACTGGTTCTGCATTCCTAGAGGCCATCTAATTAGTGATGGCACACAGACTGGCCTCAGCAAAACTCAGGACAAACATAGTAAATTAACATGTTCTCTCTCATAGCAGAAAGCTGAAAATATCTTCTTGCATCTCCTTGCAACGTTTCTGCACTTAAAATTCAGGTGCTAAGTTCAGACAATGTCAACAAGCTCAGCAGAGCAACACCACAAGCTGCTTGGCTCATTGCATCTAGGCATCCTCCTCCCACCTCCAATAAATTTGCCTCTGTAGAAAGTCAAGTCCTATATTATTTAAGGCTTGATGAAAAACTAATGGACTCTCTATTAGCTTCAATGGGCTTTTGATGTGGATCTTAATGAGAAGGGCTCTGTTAATTGTGCACAATGGACATCTTCCTGTTAACTAAGCATATTTTCTTAGTAAGTAATCAGTGAAGTATTAAATGATAACAACTGGTTAAAAAATTATATAAGCCCTTGAAAGAAGCATCACTGACAATACAAGCTGATTAATAAACTGGCAATGCCTTTCTACTGTGCAGTTAGCCACTCCCCTGGTTGTGACCAATTAGGAAAGTGTCCACTGGGACCTGAAACTACCAGCTGTAATGATCCTACATTGTTCTGAAGATGGACATAGCATTATACTTCAACAGCACCTTGGATCCAAAGATCTGCAGGAGTGTTACAGATCTTAGAAACATTGTAAAAATATGTCAGAAGTGGTCAATCATCCCCTAGCCCCTACAAAAAAAATTACAAACATGCTCCCATTAATGTTAGTGGAAACAAAAGGGAGTTGAGGATACACTAGAACCACTAAATTGCTCCTGTTAGAATGGACAAAATACAAGCCACTGAGCTCATTTAAAAATCTCACCCTAATTAGTTAAGACCTGCATGTCAGCTATAGCAAAATTATATTCTCTAGTTTAGCCATGAACCAATGGAACAAAGGATCAGAAGCTTCTTCCAGTTTACTGATTAATACTGTGATATTTAACATACTGGATACCCTCCTATCCAGTAGACCATATTTAATGATAACATGACTTTCAGAAAGAATGGCAAAACAGCAAGGAAAAGCATTCTCCTCTATTTTTTATTTCCCCCCCACTAAGCCACAGGTGATGTGCAAGCTTCACAAATCCTTTTCACCCAGATTTCAGTGACAAAAAAAGGCAAAAACTTTAAATTAGTTGTGATAGCCTTAAATAATTTAAAATAACAGCCATTATCCACAGATCATGATCTTGAAAGAAAGCATATTCATCTTTTAGAGAGGTAATTAAAAGATAAATAAAAAATCATAACATCTTAGAACAGTTGGTTTTGAAATCACCTTCTACAATTCTCCCTACATGGGCAGAGGCATCTTTTCGTTAGACCAGGTTGTTCAAAGCCCCATCTGACGTGGCCTTGAACACTTCCAATGATGGAGCATCCACAACTTCCATGGACAACATGTTACTGTGCCTCACCAGCTTCACTACAGAAAGTATCTTCCTTATATCCAACCTAAATCTACCCTTTTTCATTTTAAAAATCACTATTTAGGCAGATTAGTAAAAATAAATTGTTTTGCCAATGACCCACAGCAAAGAGCTTTTTAGTCTGAAGAGCAGATTCCTTTTTTTTTTTTTTTTTTAAATTGAACCAACCTTAAATTAATAATCACCTTATTCTGTTTTATGACTTTAATATTTCTTCATATGTAAATATAAATTCCTGCAAAAAATCATAGCCTTATATTCATCCTCCCTGTAAATGTGCTGGTTTTGTCTGGGTTAGAGTTAATTTTCTCCATAGTAGCTACTATGGGGCTGTGTTTTGGATTTTTGCTGAAAGCAGTGCTGATAATACAGGGGTGTTTCAGTTATGGCTGAGCACTGTTCAGGCACTTTACCACAACCCACGAGTTTTCTCACTCTTACCCTTCCAGTTCTCTCCCCCACTCTGCTGGGGGAAGTGAGTGAGCAGAGTGAGCGTGGTGATTAGTTGCTGGATGGAGTTAAACTGTGACAAGCTGGTATTTTCACCTGAGGTGGTGGAAGGAAAAACCTAATCCTCTCAGAAACATTGTATCTAAAGCACTCTACTAAATGTCCCGAGGAATGTCAGTATAACTGTGGATACAAAGAAATTTAAAAGTATTAAAGTTCTAAGGCTCTGATAAGAAGGTACATTCATTTGCAATGTGCTATTTCCTTACTAACATTCTTTCCCTTCCTTCCACTACTTAAGTATACATAAAAAAAATAATAAAAATCTTGCTTTCAAATTTGTCTGTTTCCTTTCCAAAGAATATGAAAAATTGTTATTAAAACTCAGTAGTATCATGATGTTCAACATATCGTCTTAATACAAAATAATAATAATAATTAAAAAATTCTTCTGACACAGCCCAGCACAGGTGTATTGGAATCAGCTTTAGCTCTTTATTTTAGGCTTTATATTCATGGAAAGACTAAAGGTTTCCAACTATGCTCATAAGGGAGATTTCTCGTCCTGAGTATGTAACTGTACATTTAATATACTCTCCTAGGAGTAACATTTATTCAGCAAATATGAGAAAAATCTGCCCTTTTGTGACAAAACAGAAGATGATGGATCTAGGGTCAGCGTTACTGAAGTATAGGACAGATAGATCTCTGTCAGATTCAATGAAGCTCTTTGGTGAATTAGGTACCTAAATACTATTTGATAAAGGAGGTTAGCAACCTGACAAATTAAAAGGTCTTTAATGAATCCCAAAGGTTTTTAAATGCCTGATGTTACTGCAAATAAAATAAAATAAAATAAAAACAAACAGATGTGTTTGGAAATAAATAACCTAAATACGACTGTGAAATTACTCACTGTTTTAAGTCAAGATTACCAGAGGTAGAGACCCAAATACTGAAAACTTAATGAAAAGCAGTGGAGAGCTGAACACAGAAGCATGGAATACAAAGAGGCAAAAGCTGAGGAGAAATGGGATTGACCATATAAACAATGGATAAGATGAAGGAGAGAAAGGAGAGGTTTAATTATTGCAGACTCAAAACTTTATGTTGAAGATGCATCTACAAAATCCTTGAAAATGATGTTCAGACCAAATCTTACTGTTCTGTTGCTCTTTGTAGCTATAAAGCTAAAAATATTATTATTTATTTAATTATGGTGGCAGAAATCCAAGAGAGAATAGGCAATTTGCCAATTTAGAAATGCAGGTTTAGCAACAAAAGGGTTTTCTTGCCCCAAAGATTTGTAATAAATATGAACATTTTCTATGAAGACTGCACTGCTATTAATTGTATCCTAGATGCAGCATTCTCCAGTGTTTAGCTTATTTATTTCAATTCCTTTGCATTTGCCCTAATTTATTATACTAAATATCAACCGTATGCAGTGGGATTTTTAAATTGCTTCTGCCCAAGAGCAATCATTATATAAAGACATCCTTAGGGTACTGAAATATCTCCAGCACCTCCTTCCATCTACAGAAGATGTGAACTGATAGTAACAGTCACTTGTAAAACTGAATTTTGTTTCTGCTCAAGAAGGAAACAAATGTTGCCCCTGGGTATCAATATTAATCAAGGCTACTGGCAGAAATTTAAAATGTGTGGGCAATGTGGAGAAGCAGACAGGAAAACAACAACTAAATTGTAATTATCTAAGATTCCCTACCAGAGAGTGAGCAACACCAAAAGCAAAACTGTGACAACAAAAAGCACTTCTTACTGGCCAAAAGTAGATAAGAAGGACAATGGTTTTAACGGTGAAGACAGAAGGATTCTGAGGGCAATGGTCTTCCCTTTCACCTTAGCTCCTCCAAGGTCTCCTCACACAGTCTGCTGGGATTCATGCAAGTTGGTGGGCTAGCACAGTCAGCCTCCGTGGTCACAACACAAGCAAAACTGAATATTCCTGGAAGCCATATATTTTTTATTTTTCACAAGCAAAGTTCTAAAAGATTAATGGCTCGATTTAACCTTTGCTGCTCTATTCCCACAGATCTGGTGGAAATTCAACAGACAGAAATAAAATAGGATCATTACAGAGGAATATTTGGTATGAACTGAAGGTTGTATAATGAGCTAAAACATTTAGAAAGACTTCCTAATATAGTAGTCTTTTCAATTTTTATTTTACTTAAAAATTCACATGTATTTATGTTCATTCAAACTGTCACATGTAATGTGCCAATGCTCTCAAGAGTGCTCCCCAGCTCTTTGCCCTTTGCAAGCTTCAGTTCTCAGCAATGTGTGAATGAGATGCAAAGAATAAAACTGTTTGCAAAACAGAGAAAATAATATGCTCAACTATATAGATGGCAAATATTTTACTTCCTCAGCATTTCAAGAAACACCACTTAAGAATCTCTTAAAGAATTCTCAAGGTAGTTCTGAGATGCTTTTAAAAATCAGTAACATGGTTAAGAATATACATACACACATTTTATATTTATAATTGAAGGAATATATGGGAAAAGTGTAAAAAAGTGAAACAGAGAGTAAGCAAAAATTTGGCAGTCTATCACCACCACTGATATTAAAATTCAAAGTGCTAGGAATTATACACAGAAGGTTTGCCTTCATGTGTGATGGAATGTGCAAACTGAGAGAAATCTGAAAAACAAATCTGAAAATCTGTCTGTGAAAACACTTTTTCTAAGGGTTATTGGAAGACCTGAACAAACTGATTTATATTCACAAACAGACACACATATGAAGGTTAGATGTAGCTTTTAATTTCAGTTTGTGTGTATGGATCTAGCACATGCTGTTGGGTTGTCAGTATCATAATACCCATGATATGTATCATAGTACCCTGCGTCAAAACAACCTGCCCCAAGCCCTACAGGATACAGCTACATGACCACAATGGCAGAGGGAAACTGGTCTCTGAAGGAGATGACATTAAGAATGGATCTCAGAGTCCTAATAGGGACCATGGAAAGAGGTACACACTGGATTAAGCTGTTTGTATGTAATTTATAGATAAAACCCTTTTATTAGTACATATCATAGCAGGAAGAGGAATATATTTCTTATGTTTTCTGATTTCCTACAATAAACTTTTATTTTTGGGAAGGAATATTCACAATATGATTATCTGTATTACATGTGTTGGTTTATGTTTGCTTGGATATAGGATAATTAGGATTATGGATAGGAATGTTCTAATGTTGAAAACTGTTATAAGTTTTCTAATTACTTTTGTTGTCTATATTTCATGGATTACCCCTTAAAACATTAATTGAAGCAAAGATTCAAAGCCCAGAGCTCATCTATCATTCATAATTTTATAGAACGACCAATTGCTAATATGCTCACAGTACTATTTTACTTTATCAAAATGTCCTTTTTGAATTAGTCTGTCTGCAGTTCCTGAAGTGCAAATTAAGCATCTAATTTATCTTCCCTGGTCTTCTTGGATGACTTGATAAGCCTGATATTACTAGGCAGCCAGAGAGGTAATTTAAAATGTAAAAAAGCAATCTCTCCTAATATCAAGGAAAGGAAGCAATAGCAGCCAAGGAGAAGATCAGAGGTCACCAGCCTCAGCACACAGTGAGGAGAATGAGAAGGTTCTCAGACTGAAACCATTTCAATTTATACAATTTCCAGAAAGTCCTTGTATCTCCTGAGATCAGGGATTTTCCTATAAGATATATTATACAATATCCTGTTCCACCACAATTTTGCAAAAGACTACTGGAACAAGGTCTGTGTCCACATTTGGCTGACATTATTTGCACAAGTGATATGCTAAAGAAAGATAAGCAGCAGGACTTTCCAAATCCCCCTTTCACTCAGATGGGGCTACCAGATCCTAAAAGGGAAATTAAAAGCAAGTTAAGCTGCCTTAGCTGACAGATTTGTTATCAAACTTGATCACCTAATTAGACAAAATGATTAGACCTAGGCACACAACAAGAGGAAAAGGAAACAAAGAGAACTATTATATTGCACACCAAATTTATCCTTTTCCTCCTTAATTCTGTGGCTTGATTGTTTCTCCAAATTTCTTTATGAAGAGAAAAATAATATGTTTCTCTGAATGCAGAAAAATTTCTCTTTGCAGCTATATTCTACAGTAGAACAGAACCTATATAAACCCCTCGCTGAAGCAACTGTTTTCACAGGGAAAAATCTGTTTTGAGTTGAACTAGATAGGTATTACCACAAGTTAAAAAGACTTTGCTGTCCTCAGAGGTTTAGTATAAAAATTAAATAAAAAGTAAACAACAGTATTGTGTATGTCTCCCCATTACCACACCAGTTCTCACAAACCACTTACAAATGCAATTCCAACACATGCAATTGCAGAAAATAACCCGCTTAGCTACTGAAATGTGAGAAAATAACTAGCTATATTAATTCCTCAAGATCTTGTAATGTGCTGAACATTTCATTACTACTTTCACAATTTTTGGTATTTTATGGAGATATATGGATTGAAAAGCTCTGCATTGAGCTTCTCAGTCAGTTGAATTGAAAGTAGATTAGAAATAAAAATGGAACAAAAAATTTCTGAAGAATATTTTTTTTTATTGTGTCCCTGACACTTGGATGGAATCGAGAGATAAAAATCTGCAAATGTACAATGGTTAAAGACTGCATAATTTTTTTTAATTTTTTTTTTTTTTTTTGTATGTCATAATCTCCAACATGGTTTTGTCTTCCTTTTTCTCAAGGTAAGAATTTTTAAAATGTACATTGCCATTTATGTACATATAAAAAAACATATGAAAGCTATCTGAAGCCAGTAGTTCTATCTGAGAAGAATTAAAAGAAGCTGGCACTAAGGAAAGCTGGCACTCTGCCCTCTTCAAAATCTGGTCATTAATTCAGAAGTCTAAACAAAAATTGTTGGGTCCTCAGCTCTTTTGTGAAGTTTGGCTCTTTCCTAATACTTGCCATGAAATCTTTATATAAATCATTTGGAGCTGTTCATTTAGCTACATTAGAAAGCACTTGGCTGTAATGACTCCTGCAAACAATGGATCTGACAGCAAAGAGAAAGATTCTGCAGAGTCTAACGATTAGGACGGGAGAATAACTGACACTGTCTTCCAAAACTACTGGCTATCTCAGTACATTTTATTTTAGGCTTCTCAAATCAAGGCTTCTTTAAAAAGGACTATGTTTCCAGGGACTTGAAATTATGACCTTTCAGAATTCTCAAACTTATAGCAACTATATCACATTCTGAACTGAACAAATTCACTTATATCACTATCTGCCTTACCTTCATTCCAGATAGAAATCTAATTAAGTGATTCTTAACTTGGTTTAATCAGGCTGTGTTACTGTCTGAGAAGGAATCCTAATTTATTCCTCAGTCTTCAGAACTGACTACTTTATCTAGTGAGATACTTTTTAAAGAAACAAATGCATAGATTAAAGCTGCGACATTTTCCATGCAAGAAGTACAAAGGCACACACACAAACTGGGCAAGTCAAAAAGCAATGTGAACAATTATGTCACCATTCTACTAGAGAGCAGACAACATCACGACGTGTGGTGGATACCAATCCAGCTGTAGATAATGTCAGCCACAGGGAAAAGTTGACACACTAGACAGTAGGTCAAAAAGAGTTCATAAAGAATTCATTTGGAACTCTCCTAGCTATCAGTAAATGGATGTTTCATTCTGAATTATCACAACATCAAGGTAAATTAAACATCTTAAAAATTTTGCACATTTTAAGGTTGGTATGAATGTGTAGGTGAGCCAAATAAAGTTAGATAAAAAGCAGTGTATCATACAATCTACCTAAGAGCCAAAAAAGCTGCAAATTTACAACTGCTGTATTTGAAATTACTGTATATCTTGTACATCACAGATGAGGATAAAAGATCAAGACAATTGGCTAAGTTACAAGTAATATACTCAGAAGTTATTATAGCTATACTTGCCTTACACCCAGTACTTGTATGCTGAAAAAAAAAATAAAATCAATTTCTTCTGTCTACTTGTTTTATGTTATTTTCTAAATGTTTTAGTGAAAGGCTTCAAACTGTGAACTCCAGAGAACTGCAACCTCAATAACTGTAAGACCACAGGCAACACTACTTTTTAACCATGCATTTCAACATACCCAAGACTCACAAGCTCTGCAAGCTTGTTCCCAGCTTTAGGTAGCAATAGGTTGATCTGTCTTGTGAAAGAACAATGAGGCAATGAGGTTTTATCTCCTTTTAGTTCTGTTTGTTATTATGAAGATCTGGAACACAATAAAAAAAAGGAGAACAGTAAGATTGTATTCAAAACCATTCCCATATTGTTTTCCTTTATTTCGTGTCTGACTGTGCTCTCTGCATTAAACAGTATGCCAGAAATGTTTATTCTCTCTATTTTTTATTAGGAGGAGGGCTTATATAGCCCTTTTCTTTAATTCTCTATGAAGGGTCTTTATTTTGTTTTATATATTGTATTAGACAAAGCAAAGGCAAAGAAAACAGAAAAAAGCAAGAATTGCAAAAGACCATACAACCTGCTGTGATTCACTGTCTTGGTCAAACTATACGAAAGGTCTGGCTTTGAGATAAATATGCCCTACAGCTGGTTTGATTGCCCTATTATATCAAAAGAACACAAGGTGGTTTACAAACTTGACAGTAGTTAATCCCTAAAACTTCAGAGAATCCTGAATAGCACATACCTGGGGTATTAGTGAGAAGTCACAAAGACTTTCTTTCAATTACCATTATTCCTTTAGTTTTCTAAGCACTGACAGCTTCAGTATATCTAAGCACCTACCACTGTTTGTACCTGAGAGGTAGCATAAGGCTCACAAAGACTCAAGGTATGCTAGAAAGCATTAAACCATAGATACTTCTGGATCCAAGAATTAATGACTAATACAGAAATATTCCTGAGCTATGGACTGAGCTTACCAAGTATGAATACATGCTTTCAACAAAAGAAAAGTTTGTGCTAGTTAGTTCTAGTTTTTTTAATACACTTTTCTGTCCAGCTGCACTTTACAGAATAATTTAGCTATTACTCAGGCTGAACTTCAGTGGAGATCTTTACATACAATCAGACTTTGTTCATACTAGTGACAGAGACATGAGCAAGTTTAAGCAACGTGTCTTCTGTATATTCATGACAGGAGGTCATGTTATCTGACCTCTTTGCCATCATATTTTGAAAAAAAAAAAAAAAAAAAAAAATCAAGCTGGATATTGGGAGCTAAAAGAAGTTGTAAACCAGTTTTCTTTTTTAACTTGATTTTCAGGCTTGCTGGACCTCATGTGTGCACATGTGTATGTATCCATGTGTGTAGGGCTGGCCTCTGGTACAAATTAAAGTAGCCACACAGAAGGACACAAAAGGCACTTAGGATCTGTCCCCATTGTTCTGTTGGAGTGTTGGATCCAACATCCTTTGACTCATAATATATTTAATTAAAAAAGAAAAAAAAAAAAAAAAAAAAGCCTAAAAACCCACCAACAAGCTAGAAACCTAGCTGTGGTTACACGCAGTTTCTCAGCAACCATTTTTGGCTTACTCTGCATGGCTTTTTTATCCATTCTGGGTACTACTCTTCAGGGGTTTGTCTAAGAGGTTTGAAATCAGACTAAGGGGTTCTGCCCCTTATTCTGACCTTCCACTCCAGGTAGTCAGAGATGAAAGCAGATAGAATCAGATCTCCGAGTTCCATCTACTGTGTTAATCTCTGTGCTCTTTCAGAAATACATCTCACAGAGATTTTAAATGTCTTGCCTCATTATTAGCAAATATGTAGCACACTGCAACTGTTCTCTCTTACTGAATGCCTTAGGTCTTCCTAGCCTCTGACAACAGACCATGTGGAGTTATTTTCTCTCCTTTGCCTAGTAAAGAAGTTATTGATTACTACTTGCACATTGTAGTGGATGGCTTTTCATTTCCCACATTTGCATTCCTTTTATATTTTAGCCTCTGCTTCTTCTGTTCCTACTGATAGTGTTATTTGCAACAAGTGTACTGCTGTGAATGTCAACATACTTTGCTGGACACTGCTACAGTGATTTCTTTTCACTCCTCCTTAACTAAATGCTTATAGACCAGAGTTTTCAAACGATTGCCAGAAAACTGCTATACACAATTCCCGCAAGCTTTTTTTTTTGGTTATGTTCTTGTTATTTGGTCAGTACTTTCTCCCAGAATTTGCCCATTTGTTTCATCACTGGTTTTCAGAATCCAATGCTTGTTAACAATCATTGCCTTTTGGAGATATTCTTCCAACTTTTGAACGAGATTACAGGTAAAGTAATTAAAAAGTTCCTCTTGCCTTAGAGTTTACCAGAATTCTGCTTCAGGCATTTCCAGCCTGCATGATAAAAGCTGCTGAATAAAATCACTCATAATTACCAGCTTACAAACCAATGAGCTGATATCTCTCTAAGGTCCCCAAATTTGCTATTACATGTCATGATGTGAGTTGTACAATGCAACTAATAAACTCAAAGTAACAAGAAAAAAAGAAAAGCAAATATGCAATAAGGAAATAATGAAGATTTTTCGGCAAGATTTTTCAAGATCACTGACCAGCTGAGGCACTCCCTCCAGGTTGCCTATGACAACATCCAGGTTTGCAGCACACCCAGACTTAAAAAGGCAGATTACGAAGTCCAGAACAGCTACAGAATACTTGTACAGAAATTTTGCTGCCCAAGAGATTAATAGGATGGTAGAACAGGAAATCCTAGAGATGGAGACCTTGGACTGTCCATGAATGTAAGTTTAGAAATTTGCTTCTGTTCCAGCCAGAATTTATCTACCTTTAAGATTATCTTGACCCGTTATTAAAAACAGTCCAAAATAGCCTTGTTTCATTTAATGCAAGATGATGAGACAGTTTTAAATTTAAAGGTCTGTTAATCTGTAAGTTAAAGTGCAACCAAGGGTAACAGTGATTTTATTTTTAATTTATTTTTTTTTAAAGCTTAACAGTATAATGTCCATATCTTCTAGTTTAGCTGTCTGCAGTTACATGGGAATCAGTTAGTACATGAACTTCTTTAAAACAGAATTTCAATGATGGTTTATTACTTTCAGCAGTGAATTGATTAAATTCACAAGCCATAGAAATGGTTTCTGACAGCTAGTAGCTATACACTGCAAGGACAAAACCTTGTTAGGAATGAACTCTAAAGCAATACAAACTGATAGCAAAAGGCCTTTTGCTAATCTAGAGAAGAAGGACTTGAGATTTTTCTCCTTTATAAAGAATAAGCTGCTTGATCTGTGCTCACATCTCAGGCTTTGGTAGTCTGACCAGTGTGTAAAAGATTTGAATGTGTAAGTTACCTAAATATTCTACATGAACACATGAATAATTATTTTACTCATTAATAAGGACCAGGAGAAGTCAGAGTATGCTTCATTTTCATTTCTGCACGGTTACTGAAACACTTTGGAAAGGCAACTCTAAATAAAGTGTACATTATACTCCATTACAAAACTACTGTCAACAGGTGACCATCAACTGAAAAAGAGTCACTTCATAACACAAACGAATCAAAATGCTCTGTATCACTAGAACACTTCGATCCCAGGAGAAAAGAGCAAGCTAATTGTATATATAAAATTGGCATTATTGTGTCAGTCCAAGAAGGACTGAAGGACTAGGCATAACGATCCGCCAAAGCTACATGTGCATCATCAATCATTTATGCGTTGGAATGCTTACAACACACCCAGGTGTACACAGCAGCACATTTAAGTCAATTAGAATTTATGTCAAGTGAAAAAAGACTACATTCTAAAATCAGTTTAAAGCAATGTTTCAAATTATTTTCTTCCACAATCAAACACCATCTTGTAAATTTATTTAAACAGAGAAGTGGCTCTGTAGCCTTTGGTATAACAGAAGTCAAGCCACTTTATAATCACAGAGAGTCTGATTGCTGATTTTTAAGTTCCATATGGCTCTCATTTAATGGAAAGAACTTTGATAAATAAATGCAAAACAACATAAACCATCTGATTAACATTATCATGAAATACTTTATATATTGTATTTCCAGCAAGTACTCAGAAATGTTGGGTTCAGCATTTACCATAAATGCCATTACCACTTTCACTCAGCTTTTCCCCAAAACACTTACACAGAGAATGTGTTTATCTTTTTTAAACATAATAGGCAAAAATTATTTGATGAAAGATAGAAATTCTATGAAAATTCACTAGGAGAGCAAACAGTATAGTGCAAACTGGAAGTAATATATAAAGCAAAGCAAAATGCAATTGAAAAAATAGGTAGTCAGCAAACATGTTCTTCCTTCAAAAATAATATTCAGGTGAAATGGCTTAGAACTTTTAAACTTCCATGAATCTAATTAAAGAGTATTTTTTAAAAATGACATACATAGGTAATATTTTATCCCCTTCTTACATCATATACTTTGAAAGAAAAATACCATTATACTCTAATTCCAAAAAACATGCATGAAAAGTGAATCTTAACAGTTCTCTGATGCTGTGCCTGTATGCTGAAGAGTTCACATAATCCCCAATTCCTAGGACTCCCATCCTTCAGAAAAGTACAAACTCAGTATCAAATCGAGACTCAAAATTGTCCAATATGGAAATATTCATAAGGTACACTTTCATGTATTTAAACAGTGGTTGAAACAAGTATCAAAACACTACATTTATGAAGGGAAAAAAATACTTGTTTTTAAACAGGAAAAAAAATAAATAGTATATTGTGTAACAAATTTCAGATTGGGCTTCTGAATATTGAGGTCATGAGGTTACAATGGATAAAGACATTCTGTTTAATATTTTCCTCCACCAATACCTAGATATGTAATCTTCTACACACAGTCCTAAGAGAAAGCTGACCTCAGAATTCCCTGAGGCGTGCCCACAGGACAGATCATAGCTGGATCACCAAGTAGGAAGGCTGGTCTCTTGGGATTTGTGTTGATGGCTGTAGAGTTTGTTTTAATCTCAAGGGCTGTGTGCAGCAACATTTATTTCAGTATTATTTTAATAGTATGACCCAGAAGATAAAAAAAAAACCACTTAAGTAGGGATAAAATAATGAGGTGATAGTTTGAAAAAAACATAAGTAGGGATAAAATAATGAAGCGATACATACTTGATTGACAGGGAGTGAAAAGGAAACACAGATGTCATAGCCTGCATGTTATTGCTCACTGGGTAGCACCCAGCTAGAATTTTCATTCTTCTAAAACATGTATGTATCTCAAAAGCATAGTCTTTCAAAAAAGAAAACAATCTCTGAATGACTCTGAGGAAACTGGTCAAGGGGAATAAAATAACTTTCAGCTCTAGCAATCACATTTCTAGATCCATTTTTCAAGCTTTATTTCACAGAGGAACATCATGTTTTTAAAGATTACAATGGGGAATTGCTCTTCTCAGACTAGTAAGACTTGCTAGATATACACAATTACAAAGACTAGATATTTGTATTTGATTGAAATGAGACAAATTAAAAGGCAATAGTAACAATGCCATTTTGCCCAGTCCTTCCTATTCTCTTCAAACTGAAGTGAAAGGTCAGTGATGAAAGATGTCTGAAAAACTAATGAACTAACAGGGAAGGTGTCCTTGTAGTGAAACCCTTGACAAGTCAAGAAGCAGAGAAAGAGAATTAACTCAGGAGTCCTTTCATTGGGCGGGCTCTTACTTGATTTCTTGAGGTTTCAAATTAAACCAAGGTCATACAGATCAAGAATTTCACTGTTGATACAAAAAAAATAAATAATAAAATTCTACTCAGACTATGTAAAAAACATAAAGTTCTTCAATCAAACAAGAAGTATTGCCCAGGGGAATTTAAGGAAACAAACAAAATTAACCAAGGTGCTTTCCTTGACTCTTACAAGTACGATAAGGGTGTGCCTCTACAGTAACTATCTAGACCATGACATCTTTCTCCATACTTTGTCATAGCAAAGAATAAAAATAGTTAAAGGATTACCTAAACTGTAAAATACTCCTGAATTCTGTGGCCACTTGAATTCTGTCACCACATCCCAGTTGAGGTTAGAACACTATAAGATGTCCCAGGTAGTGGTTAATAATGAGACGTTAGGCATTCATGCTTGAAATTGTGGGTCATTTTTGATTAAACATCTTGCAGAGGAAACAAGGCATGGCATTTTCCTAGTGTGTTTATAGTGTAATATGAAAGCACATAAAGCCTAAACTTGTTAGAGGTGATTTATTTAACTAATAGGAAGCGACAGGGGAAAACCAGTTCAGCTAAAGTGAGACTTAACTGAATCCTGTTCAAAATTCATAAAGGATACTCCATCCAGAGAAGTGAGCTAAACCTTTTGTAGAATGCTATCTTTTTTTCTTTTTTATAATGCTTCCATGTTCATATTAAGTTCAGAAACATAATTTATTAGTTTCTGAAGCTACTAGAAGGTGCACATTTAAAAATACAGGAGTATACACAGAATTCCCGAGACGTTTTGTGGGTAGAATCAGCATTTCAACTTTCTGGACCTTTTTTTTTTTTTTAGGTGCATTATGGTGAACCCACACTTTTCAGCATTCACCCTTGCCTGTGCCACATATTGGCCATACCTAATCTGCACACTTGGATGAAAGCCACATGTGCACCATGACCTCCAAGGATGGAAAACTGCAATGGATTCCTACACAGCATTTGACATGCTACAAATCATATTCAGGAACGAGGACTGAATATTGAACCAGGAAAGGATAATCAGGGATTGGAAGTGGAACACATATGTAACAGGTCAAAATGATCTTAAGTAATTGTTTTAAGAACCCTTAGAAAGGCACACCCATTGTGCTACTGACTCAGTCTTTGTAAACTTCCATTTGCTCAACTTTGGCTAAGAAAGAAACTGCCAAGACCAAGATTCCTACAAATCTGCAAGTAGAAGCTGTGACAGACCATAAAAGATAATTACTAGTATTTGGCAGATTAATTTTAGCTGTCTTCAGTCTGTGCCCATGGTATATTTTATGGAATTAATCTTTCCTACAATTTCATGTCTGTACAGTATTGCCAGCATGTGTCATTGCAATTAAACTTTCTCAACGAACAGCCTAAGTCATGCGAGAGCGGGGAGGTAGTACAATCAAGTTCTACATGCCTGTTCTAGAGGCTAAATCTAGACAACAACAAGATGACGTTCTGCAAATAATACTTCCATTCTGAATTCTGCTCTTTAACTTATGTCCTATTTCTTGTACTAGAAGAAACTTCTAAATGAGGGTGTCACAGAACTGTGAAGCTCTGAATTCTCATCCCCTCAGTACATCACACAGATACACCACGAAGGACAGAGGGACTTCAGGAAGGAAACTATCATCATCTTTACATTGTTATGTGAGGAATTTGATAAAGCCAAAAGACTGGATTTTAACATTAACATCTACCAAATGCAATGTTTTGCATCCTAGGAACAAGTAATTTTAAACGTATGTGGAAAATGCACTTTAAATGCAATGCTTACTGTTTTCTTAAAGCACATAAATGAGAACAGGAGATTTGCAGGTCTAGTGCCTCATATCATTAGTCAAACTTTGTTCACAAAGTCTCACAAATGGAATTTAAAAAAATATATATTACTTAAAAAAAACCAACAATATTCTTGAGATAGCTCAAAGAAAATTACATATTACTAATTTTATGCTTTATGATATCTAATTACTTCAGCTACCCCTAATTCATCTTATCTGAATAATAGAATTTAAATATTCCAGGTAGTTTTCTTCAACAGACTCTTAGACTTCAGATATCTACTTTACTTCAGGACAACAGCTTTTAATTGCTTTAAATTATCAGTGATGTCTCCAGTATTTTCATTGATTTCAATTAACTTTCTTACGCTTTAGTATAAAAGCAGTCTTATTCAATTTGCCCTAATTAGATCACACAACCTCTTGAAGCTAAAGCAGAGACAGTCTTTAAAAGGTTGTACAAAGAGAAAGAGTGAGAATCAAGGTTGTTTACTGCATCAGTAGTGCTTCTGTAATTTTTGAAGATGCAAGGAGAGTCTGTCCATGTGACTATATGAAGGATTTAAAATAAAATCCAGAACTTAGGACTTGTGGAATTTTACAGGACCAAATTTTGTGTCAACATCAGATGGTTATTTTTTTTACTGATGTATTGACAAAGAAAAAGCTTTGCACTTCTACCAATAATTCACCTGCAACATTTTTTGCTGCCCAAGTCACTGTTTTCCCATCTTTTCATGCATTAAGAAAGATATTAGTAACTAATGGATTGCTACATAAAAAAGACAGAAGTAAGGAAACTATAATATGTGGTTGCAATTTTCCTTCACTTTATATTGCCTTGGAATTTTTCTCTCTCCTTTACTGCGAACAGAACAGTAATGACAAAAGACAGATTATCTCTAAACAGAACCTTTAGCTGGTTACTGAAATTAACAGGAACCAGGCAGAAAATAGGCTGGCTGTAGGCCAAAATGACACAAAATGACACAACAGAATTTTTAGAAATGTTTTGCAATGAAAAAAAACAAGCAAGTTTGGCAGCCTTGGATGAGGAAAAAAAGGAGAGGAAATAATGACCTCTAGTAAAACAGTCTAATGAATCATGAGACTGCACCGAGTCATTAAGCTTGGTACTCAACCATAAACAGAATTCTGTAAAAACTGCTAGTCTACAGGTATCAAGAACAGTAACTGCTTTTCTGTCACATTTAAAATCTACAAACATCCCAGAACCTCAAAACAAATCTACTACTTATAATACAAAAGGCCAAAAGATGCAGAAAAAGAACAGAGGAAAGCAAGACAGAGGAAATGAGAGTACTCACAGCGTCCTCTTAATGCTTAGTAGTCCTAGAAAAATACTCATACATGCAGAAGATAATTATTTTGTTTATTTTCTGGGGAGACTAGAAGAGCTGTAGCATATCCCCCTGACTTCAGTGCTGACCAGGTACATGGTGTTCCACACTGCCATTCCTTATGCAAATACTTCTTAAAAAGTTAGTCTCAAGCACTAGGTATGCTGGATTCAAAGTTAGGTTCAGAGACAGGAATATATAGCTAGCTACAGCACTTGGAAAGGCCTTCATGCAACCATGTTAAGTACTGAATAATGACAGAAATTTAATCCCTTTAGCCATGGGAGTCTGGGTCAAGCATCTAAGACTGCAGTAGTATAATATGCATTGTAGGCAAAGCTATGATCCTTTTATGTACTCCTCACACTTGAAAATGCATCCATTGAGCCAGCAGCTCTCTGGAACTAGTTCATGTTCATATTTTATAGACAATCCATATAGTTCCACTAGAGTTCTGTTCAATTAAATATTGCAATACTGCAAAGTTATTGAAGTATAAATATTTGTTCAATTGAAAGAATATAAAAAAAATATTACATTCATCTGTATCTAGAGTTTACAAAGGACAAAATTTTACATTTTCAAAAGGCATGGACATACAAAGGTAGCTAAAATACAAATGATCAATTTTCCAGTGTGAATGCATTAAACAAACCCAGATTATAACATTCATATATTAGAGTAAGTAGAAATCTATGTTTACCCATTCTTCAGCCATTATAGTCTGTTTCCAGATTCCAAATTTTTCCAGTGAAGATCTTTCCTAGAGTGAATTCTCCAGTACTGGCACCTTGTGAACCTGCCAGAACAACAAAATTATGGACCACTAATTAGCAAAACAGCTCTGCCAGGCTGTGGTATTTCGAGCAAAATCAAAGAGTTGCTTGTGACTTTTTCTAGATCACACAGCTTCCATCAGCATAGTTGGTGATCACATCTGTTGTGTGGGTCACAAGCTGGTTAACTCCATGTTACAGTTCAGTGCTAGAAAAACACAATACTGTCTCCTGACTCCCACTTAGGGACTAGCATTTCTGCAATTAGAAAGAGTGAATGTCAGATCCAAGATGAAATCTCTCTTTGTTTAATGGGATTGGTCAGTGGGGTAATAACAAGGAATACCTTGAATTCGGCATGACTGTTTCAGGCATGTATGTTAACCCATTTTGGAAAAGTCACACTTGTATGATTCTGTGTGTTGAAAGACGTGGGAAAAAAACAGACAAGGAAAGTGTTATTCTGGATTTAAAATGTTAATGAAGACCATTGTACCTGCAAAAGTGTCCCTCTAATATGGAAAGGAAATATCATGACATTAGATCCTAGTACTTCCGTAGATGCAATGGGGTCCAAATGCATATAGCTCACTGAAAAGTATTTTCTAGTTTCACTAGAATGTTTTAGTTGCTTGGCCATTGGCCAAGGCAATGTTTTTATCAATGAGCTGAAATATTGTTACTTTTATTGAGGTGTTGAGTGAAGTACCATCTTAATTGTTTTCAAGGGGTAATGGGAAGTCAGTGGAAGCAGACAGGGAAACATTTCCTAAAATTTATTTTGGCCATGAAGACAAGCTTAAAAGAGTAAGATGGAAAGCATTCTATATATAAAACCCAAAGTGTAAGAAGTATTTCAAATACGTATTAAAATCACATGGAATTTTCCCTGTTTAGTGAGGTACAGGAACAGAAAACGTTCACAGCAGGTGACACCATAGCACTAAAAGTGGCCCAATAAGAAAAAAGGAATGCAACTCCTTTATCAGATCTTAAGCATCAAGAGTTAAAGCATGTCATATTTCTCAAGTTACTCTTGAAAACATAATAAACTTTGTGATCCCCTGTACATTTGCAAGCACACAAAGTTAGCTAGGTTGCAACACTATCTATATGACAACATGAATAAATTCAATAAACTCAATTCACCAGTGAAATTCAGGCACTTGGTGATTATTTGTTGCTTCCCAACCTTCAGGCATATTTAGATAGCTCTTTCTGAAAGGTTTGCTGTTTATCCCTAAAATTTTCAGTGTTTAACAATGAAGAAACCTTTCTTAAATCACTAACACTTAAATGAAAGCTGATCTTAATTCACATTCTCTTGCACGATGTCATAGAGTCTACAGCAGTAAATCTGATGTTGACTCTTTTGTTTAAAACAAACTCCCCACCTGCTTTAAAAACTATATTAATACAATATTCACAATCATAAATGACCAATCTTAGCTATTTTACCAGCTCTTCTTGGAATTATTCAATTTGAGCCACTAAAAAATATTTACCATTTTAAGATATGTAAAATTTCAATTAAAATAAAAACCTTTATTTTCATTTTAAAAAATGATAAAAATATTAATCTGTTGCTACCTACAGACATTTTTCCCCAGAAATGTAATTTTTGACATTTTTTATATAGAGTCCATTAAAAGTATTATAAATTATTATCCTCCATCTTAAACTTTCTTTTACTTTATTCTAAACACATCACACTGGTCACTACATTAAAAAGTGAAACCATTCAGCCAACCTGAATTATACCAATGTTTTGTAACAGTAAATTAATTATGCATTTCAACAACAAATGCAGCACAAATAATCTCATATGTTATAATCTATTATAACATGTAAGTTTATTAAGATGCTTCTATAAGGTAATTTACCTAGGTTTCCTCATTACAGACTAAGCACTATTGCTGGACTCCCAGTTTCTATGAATTCCTTGAGTTTAGATGTTGAAATGTAATAGCATTGAGCATCACCAGTAAATCAGCCTACATATTTATATTTTAGTTTGCTAGCAGTCTCCAAGAAACTTGTATATAGAAATTTCAAGTGATTAGCCTGAACCTGTGGAACTTGAGGAGCAAAAAAGCTCTCTCTCTCCCCCCACACATATTCTACTGAAATTTTGTTCTTTCTTTCTTTCACTATGCATCCAGTCTTACCTTTGTTTTATTACCTTTTCCCTTTGGAGAAAAAAACAAACCTAACCTGGTTATTTTTTAAATTATTATTTGCTACTATATTTTGGCCTTGGATTGTTGTAGCCAATAAACTGGTAGTTGAACAACTGCACTTTGTTGATTTATCTTCCAAATCCTTTTCAACATGTTACTAAAAGGATGGAATTTTCAAAATGGCAAAAAAAAGATAAGACACTTAAATATTATCTGCAGGAAGCTGACTCCTTTGTGGCTATCCTCTTTTTGATCTATCTATCTTCATGTATTTTAGTGACTATGTCTACTGTATCATAATACACACAGATGGGCTTAGAAAATTCTGGAGCTATTAAAGACACAAAGCTAGTCTCTTGGTTCTAACTGCATGTATGAACAACTCTAACCCTGGATTGATTTTTAAACTATTAGTACATATGGATTTTATGTATTATTTTTATTGTACATGTTTCTTATGAAAGGCACTCCTGAACTACTTTTATAGTGCCTCACAGTCTCCTTCAACATCATCTCATTCCTTTAGGTGCTTCAAACATATTTTATTTATCCTTCCAGCACTTTTCTTTTTATTTTCCACCTTTATATTTCTTATCAGGTGTTTTTACACTTACCTGACTTTATTCTTTAATCTTTCTACTTCTCCTTTGGTCCGGATATTTTACACCTTACGGAGGTCTCTTTCTGACCCTTCATTTTTCATCTACATTGGATCATTTTTTTTGGTCATATTATATTCACTGCTAGATGAAATACCTTCATTTATCTTTTAACACTTTCCATTTCCTTTCTGTGTCTTCCTTACATTGATTTTTCTCACCTTCTACTGAAAAAAAGATTGGATGAAATTCAACCATTCTTTTATTACAGTTTGTCTCATTTCAGTCCAAATAGCAAACTTAAAAATATTAATTACCATAATCATGTTAACGTAATACATTATGATATCAGTGGTGTCCTCTTCATTGCTAACAGTGCACAGGTAGCACAATTTCTGACTAAATTATAAATTAAAGAGACAATAAAGTACAATAAATCTTAATTCTTGTGTAGCAAATTACTTGTGTTAAGGATCAACACAAAAATGTTGATAGAACTAAACAGAGAAAAAGCCATACTTATGTGATTGATTTGCAAGCCTTGAAAGTCACTATCAGATACATAAATGACTAAATACAAAATCTGGTCAATTTTGTACAAAAGTTCTTGAAAGATTGTACAAGGTTGTTGGAAGGCTAGTTTGAAGATCCTTTAAAATAAATCCCTCTGGGTTAACCACTTACATTAACTATGGGGAAAACATATTTTAAAGTTGTGTTTAACAGACCAGAGAAATTCTAGTTTAACTTTTTATTTTCTAAAAAATATCTTGTGGTCAGCACTTTATGACAGAGCAAACAAATAGAGCTCCACCCACATTGGACACACTGAACAAGTAAAACAGGGAGAGGATACTTTTTTCATCAGGACTACATAAAATATATTTAGAAGACAGCATTTCTCAAATCATTCTGCATTCCAATAGATGTTGAAGACAGTGACGTGACTAACAGACTGTAATTTACAAATCTTCATTAATTTTTGCTAGTATTCTTCTTGTCTGAGTCAATTATTTTTCTGGAACAGTGGCAGCAGAGAAAAAAGTCTAAGGATAATGCTAATAACATATAATCAAGTGACACAGAACTGTAACAGCAAAAGCATATCAATTAAAGCTGGAGAAGAATTAAGACCCTTCCTAGATGATGTTCAGCATGCCCTAAGATTTCTGATATACAATATTTTCAGTTCTTATTTCTTTTGAGCTATCATTGACAGTTCATCAATTTGCGAACAGAAGCATAATACACCTTAAATAAGACTTCAGCAGTAGTATTCAATTCTGGACCCACTGATGTACTAAAATGTTAAGCCATGTTGGAAGAGATTATTTACCTTCTACATTAAAGTATTAAGGTTATACATTTCATTTTATCAGCATATTATCACCATCATATTATCACCATGTTATCCAGTCACTCAGTTTGACTTGATCCTTTGGGAAATCTTGCTGTTCTATGAGGCTTTTCTTTAGTCTAAATAATTTTCTGTTATCAGCAATGTTCACCAACCCATCCACCAAGTCAATAATAAATACATGGAAAAATGTCAGGCCTGATGTCATTACCTAGGGTAGCCACTACTAACTGCTTTCCGCTCTCAGAAAATTATCTGCAGTTTCCAGGAAAGCATGTCTTCTAGAAGCAGGTTGCCTAGCTGGTATGTCATATTGAGGTATTTCAATGCAAGTCACATAATTACATCATGTAACTTTATATCATTTGACATGGCTGAGGCAACCTAAGATAAAATATCACAGTATAAAGCATCAGCTGGAAAATTTAAACATTGCTTTCTGTTTTCTTTTTTTTTTTTTTTCCCCAAAAAAAGGAATGGGAGGGGAAAAAAGCCAACATAATCTCTATTTTTTTTTCAACCCTATCTTTGAAAAATAAAAAATATAGCTTGTCTACAGTATTGATTTTTCTATATGTTACTGACACTTGGAATTTACAGTTTCTTCACTAGAACCTGAATCTAAAAGCTTCTTGGGAAACGGTCTGTTGTTGTGATCAGAGTCCTGTACAGAGCTCAACAAACTGTGAGGACTACATTTTAAAAAGAGGACATGCACACTACTACACTAGATTACTTGGTGGAGAAGGAAATGGCTGGATGGTCACAGTCAAAGAGCTGTGATCAACGACTCAATGCCCAAGTGGAGATCAGTGAAGAGTGACATTCCTCAGGGCTCAGTACTGGGACTGGTGTTATTTAACATCTTTGGCGGCAACACAGACAGTGGGATTGAGTCCACCCTCAACAAGTTTGCCAGTGACACAAGCTGTGTGGTGCATTAGACATGCTGGAGAGAAGGAAGGTCATCCAGAGGGACCTTGACAAGCTTGAGAGGTGAGCCTGTGCAAACCACATCAAGTTCAACAAGGCCAAGTGCAGGGTCCTACACACAGGCTGGGGCAATGCCAAGCACAATTACAGGCTGGGTAGAGAATGGGTTGAGAGCAGCCCTAAGGAGAAGGACACAGGGGTGTTGGTTGATGAAAAGCTCAACATGAGCTGACAATGAATGCTTGCAGCCCAGAAAATTAAACTTGTCCTGGGCTGCTTCAAAAGAAGCATAGCTAGCAGGTCAAGGAAGATGATTCTCCCCCTCTGCTCTGCTCTCTTGAGACACCTGGAGTATTCCAGTTTTGGAGTCCTCAGGAACATGGACCTGTTGAAGAGAATGCAGAGGAGGGCCACAAAGATAATCAGAGGACTGAAGCACCTCTCCTATGCAGCTGATGGAGAAGAGAAGGTTCTGGAGAGATCTTACAGCAGCCATCCAGTACCTGAAGGGGACTTACAAGAAAGCTGGGGAGGGACTTTTCACAAGGGCACATAGTGACAGGATGAGGGGTAATGATTTTAAACTGAAAGAGGGTAGATTTATATTAGGGATTAGGAAGAAATTATTTAGTGTAAGGGTGGTCAGACACTGGCACAGGTTGCTCAGAGAAGTTGTGGGTGTCCCCTCCTTGGGAGTGTTCAAGGCCAGATTGGACAGACCTTTGAGCAACCTGGTTCAGTGGGAGGTGTCCCTGTCCATGCAGTGGGGTTGGAACTACAAGATCTTTAATATCCTTTCCCACCCAAACCATTCTATGATTTTATTCTTGACCTTACATATGTTCTGCTGTACCTACACAGAAGGCTGCTGCCTTGTATTCCAATGTATCTGCAATTCCCTTCATAAGAAATGTGTTAAAATAAATTGCAGTGCTAGAGAAACAAGACATTTTAATAGATATATTTACTTGTATCACTGTAAAATTAGTAATTATATTCTGATGCAATTAATGCCATGTTTCTTTTCTTTACTATAGTTTCCTGTCTACTAACATGAGAATAAGAACTACTAGATAGATTTTATATACTATAGCTTATCTACAGCTCTTTCTACTGTTTCTTACAGTTTGCAGAAATGCAAGATTATCTTTACTAAGTTTTCAGGAGATAAAAAAAAAAAAAAGGGAGTTAGTTTTTTTTCCAGTTATTTACAAAACGATGAATTCAGCATTCAGAGGAGAAAGTAATTTAATGGAGGAAAGGAATATTGTCAATATGTGGAGAAAGGTGATACATAGAAGTGAAGCTGAGATTGATACGAGAGGAAACAATGAAACTAGATTGCAAAGAGTAACTTATAATAATAACCACACTCAGTTGAAGGTGAACCATGAGCTGATATGGATATTCCCAGATGGGCAGATGGCAAATTTGATTGACTACTATTGTTAGTTGTCAAAGCAGATTAATATAGGTTATCACAACTCAAAAAGAAGAGGTGAACATAAACAGCAAGCTGAGAAGCAAGACAAAGTACGTTATATTATATAAAGTTAAGGATTCTAGGGAACCAGTAAGAAAAGATGCAGAAGCTGACAGATGTGTCTGGAATTGGAGGATTTGCTCTGGCATGCTTATCATGGCCCGGGTGAAGGAACAGACTAGCTTGTTATCTTGGTTATAGTAATACAAGCAGCTGTCTAGTTAGTTTGAAAATAATGCCATTGCTTAACTTATATCTTAGTCTTTGGTTTCATAAACATTAAAATATGATAGATCTCCTCAGTATTTTCTTAAAACTTCATATAATTGAACAAAAGGTTACCAAAGACCTCTGTGGCTTAAACAGATTATGGCTCCTTTAACAAGTCTTCTCTACTCTTTCCTCCCTTTCTGCTCACAGATAATTAGGAGGACTTTCACTAGAGCACTGGGCTGCCAGGCTAGTGGGGGGAAACCACAAAAGCCTTTAGAATGTACATGTAAAATATCAAGGCAGCAAGTTATTCTACTTCTGTTTTATCAGGCAATCAGGTAACTATGGAAGCAGATAAAACATTTTTTTCCCAGTGATATAACCAGAAACTAATATGGTACCAGAAAAAGGCCATGTTCCAGCTGCAAAGGTAGAGTGTGATAAGATGTATTCTCTACAATGTGGGATTAATCAAACCAAAAGTCATTATTGGGTCCACAGCTGGGAAAGATTCTTGTCAAATTCAGAAGGGACTGGAGCAGGTTCAAAAATCAGTCAATCTTGGTTCATGCAATTATACTAGAATTTTGAGGTCAAGAATGGCTTAGCAGTGAGGAAGTAACTTGCTGCAGAGGTATAACTTTGTTCATCAGTGCATTCACAAAAAGCATCTTGGGAGAAACCTGTATTCTTATCTGCATGACTAGAGATTATGGCTGTCACATCCATGATTCTACACCAGGTTGTGGAGTTTGTGTTCTTTTTTTCCAAATGCTAAAAATATTTTGGAAAGCAGAACAACAGATTTTGCTAGTAAATATTTCAACAAAATAGACACACAGTGGCAGGGGGTTGAAAGAATAAACTGATTTAGCTTGTTTTCTCACACTTGCATTAAAAAAAACCACCCTAAAATTCAAAGGTCTACTTCCTTGGATCATTCTGCAAATCTAAATTCAAAATTACTTCTTTATTATATTACAATTTTCCAAGGGAGAAGAATGAAAAACCTGTCATCATAATAAATACAGAAACTGAAGGTCTTTTACAAGATTAATTTTCAGAAGATAGTTTTCATTAATTCTCAAAACATTTTACATTGCATTCTCACTTAACTAAGGTTAAATTAAATTGTTTGTGTTCATAGCTATAATCTATACTCAAATTATTTCCCACACAAGCTATTATGCTTTGCAAATAGAAAGTAAACTTGAAATATCTTTAACAACCACAGGCTTAAATTTTTGTGTTTCCTTATTACTACAGAGAAGTATGGGAACTATAGTTAGAAACATTTAAAAATGTTTATTTTAGCTTTAGGAGCTTATCCAGCCTTCCTGTTGCACACTTTAATTATTTTTTTTAATAATCTTTATGTGTTGTACAGTCAACTTTCACTCCCTTGACAGGAGGCAACAAGCAAAGCAAGTTTCATAGCTGATACCTCTTTCTCAGTGCATATGTTTTCCTTTGCTTTTTGGAGTAATCCCTCTTATGTAAAAGGATATTCCACTCGTGGAGGAACAATCATTAATTTCAAGTAAAGGCAAGTTTAATATGACAAGACTTTCAAAACCATGTGATGGGCAGCAAACCTTCAAGGGGTTGCAGTAATGTCTTGTCTGTACAATTTTTCTTTAGTTATGACAGAAGGAATAGAAAAAGGTGTACTGCACACATTTTCCAAAAGTTGCTTGTTGTTTTTTTCTGAATACAGAAACCCTGTTTGTCATAAAAAATGTAAAGACCCTTATGTTTTTTGTCAGTTAAGGAAGAAAATGAGAGGAAATGCTTACTACACCAGGTTGCCACAAAAGAGTCTGCCAGTTAAGGAACTGCCAAAATACAAGACATTAAAGCAGATGCAGCTTGACACAACTTGTCATTAAAAAGAAATGTGGACAATATGAAAACAAGTCAAAAAGTTAAAATGTTTGATACATGCAACTTTTTTACTAAGTCCCAGAACACTTGCCAAATATTCACTTTATCTTTCTTTTAATTAAAATTCAGAGTTTCCCATTGTCTTGGGGGAAAAAGGACAGACAGAAAGACAAAGAAGAGTGAAAAACTCATGTTTTGGAAAAAAAATCACAGAAACTTAAGAAGATTTGACTAGTAGTGATGCAATAAGGAAACAAAAGAGGAAAGAAAAGGAGCTATGGAAATAGCTAGCAAGCTTGTAGGTGCATCCTGTTTCTAAATTATACTGAGCTAAACAGGCAAAGACTGAACCTCTTTCTTTCTTAGAAACTACAGAATAATGACAAATATATTTTATCCCAATGAAAAGCAGAAGTACAAGGAAATAATCAAAAATTTCAAAGAGCAGCAAGACAATTACCTGGGATCCAAATCTACTCTGGGACATGTTAAAGGCATGGACAGGACCAGGGAGACCCATTAACAACCAACAAAACTGAAAATGCTCAGTTTGCCACAGCTCAGTTACTGGATCCTTCTCTTAAGAAGCCAGGATGATGGCTGAAAAAAATAAATAAATTAATATTACACTGAGACATTCCATGCTCTGTAATTTATTACTTTTAAGTATTAATTTTGGTTTAAATAATGTTGTCTTTGCGGTGTTACTCCATATTTATACCAATAAGAGGGTTCATAAATCAGTGTGGTTTCTGGATTTGTCCATTTTGTATCTTGTCCAAGCCCTAAAAATCAGTGAGACTCATTTTTCTTAGTAGACTCACTGACTAGAATACTTCATAGGAAGTTACTGTTCAGGTTGTAACCCGCTATACTGTTCTGAACAGTGACTATGTTAAAATTGATATACCAATACCAAGTGGATAAATCCTACAACTTTTTACAACCACACAAAGATATTTTTTTTTTTTTTTTTTTTTTAAGTGGGAGAACTTCTATTCAGTACAGGAAACACAAGAAAGAACTTTGGTAGGCATACTTTGGATTATTCTAATGGTATTCTACATTTACTCAAATAAAATAAACATTATTATCATACAGTGTAGCTTTTGTTATCAAGCATTATCAAATTAGTGACTCATTTGCAATGTAAATAAGTATTATTAGTTTTAAATATGAAAGATTTACATAGTTAATGAAATTACTGTGAAAACATTGTCTTAGGGCAGATAAAAGCTATGTTACATTTAGTTTTTATGTGAACATGAATATTTATTCTTGAACAACAGAAAGAATAACCAACTTCTTATGAATTGAAAATGATAAAACAAATAGTGAAGAACACTTATAACCAATAATCACTCTGGGATTAATTTGTGTAAAAATGTCCTTTTCACCTTCTATTGCCAGTACACTTTGAACTTAATGGATTAAGTGCAGTCTATTAATCAACATCACAGTATTTAGCAAAAGGGACAGTTCACAAAAATGTATGGCAAACAGTCAAAGATTTTTCAAAAGAAAGGAGGTTATGTGAAGGAGCAGAGGATGAAAAATAATTATTAAAAGTCCCAGTCATAAGCCTTAAGCTCCTTTCTAACAGCAGAAAAAAACTTCAATGACAGGAGACACTCTTTAGTTCATCAAGGTGCAGAAGACACGGTGAAGAAAAATATTTCCTTATAATTCCCTTTTCTACTCTTTTGCTTTCTTACTCCTCCAGCCTGTATCCCACTTCTTGGATTAAAGCTATGTTCTTCAGAGTTAGGTGTGGAGGTCTGAACATTTAATATTAATCTGGTGAAGCAGAGCAACAAAAAGTAGCAGCTCTTATGGTCTGACAAGTCAATGCATAAGGTGCACTGACACTTGGTAAGTGTGCTCAGACCTACAGATACTAAAAGTTACTTTGTCCAGAATGTTAATAGGACTAATTGACCCATATAAAAATACACTGATCAACTTTGACAAAAAAATTCATAGAAGATAGGTTTTCATTAATTATAATAAAAATAATACTCTGAGAAATGAAGACCCCTGATGCAAGCATAGGTATTTATGGTATGTTTATGTAAATAGTAACAACTTGTGCATCCTAATCAAAGTATTAGTTGATAGGGATGGGCAAACTCTTCCTATTTTCCTATTTATTTTTATACACTAATTTCTTTGCGGTGCAACATGCCAGACACTTCATAAAAATGTCTTGTCCTACTAATTGCAAACTGCATTAACTGGAAAGCAAGTTTCTTATCTCTGAATTATACTGTTTCCTTATTTTCTCTTTTCCATTATTTCTGAACTGAAATATTTTTGTATTGTTAAAGCTATTTTACATTATTCCTATTTTTCACAAATAGTACAAGCTTCATGGTTGTTATCTCATATAGAAGGGATTCTTTGCAATGAAGCCGAAAAAATCCTCACGAATCTACTAGGCACCTTTTCTTTGCAATGATCAAGTACAACTGTATTAAAATTTTAGACTCTTAACGAAATGGATTTATCAGGGCTGATCAATCAACTCTGCAGGACCATGCTTTTTGGAAAATGTGAGATAGTCTAGCAAGGGATCTTTATGGATGTATACACATAAAAGAATGCCAGTATAAACTGATATACACGGCTATTTAGTGAACAATCACTCTGTTCCAATGTCTAAAAATGCCTAGAAAAAATTTGGGAAAACAAAAGGTACAGGAGGGCAAAAAAATGGAAAAGGGTAGGTTTGATTTGTTCAATATAAAATTTGTTCCAATTTCCACATACAAAATATAAGGACAGCTTAGGCATATATAGCCTAAAGTAAAGCAGCCAATCTTTGAAGGGGCATAGTCTATTTCATCAGCCTGTAAGCTGTGTATATTGACCCACTCCTGCTGTGAATATTGTCTCCCACAGGCAGGCACCTAAATCAGTGAGGTTCACAAGGTGTGTAGCTTCCAGTGCTTGTAATACATCGCAGCAGCACTGGGTTGGTACAGAGACAGTCAAGTAATTTGAATTCTCATTTGTGAGAGAAAAACTTGGAATTGCTGAGGATAGTATAACTCAACAGCTTTGGCCCAGTTGCACACTCATACCTCACCCCATCTCAGAGTACACAGCCAGGAAACCTGTCATACTACTGTATCTTGCAGTAGAAACCCCTCCTGAGTCACTGCCCCATCTAAGTGCTTCAGGGTATGTCATATATGTAATGACTGATCATGTCTGAAGCTGAAGTAAACTTGTAAACTGATATACACATACATTTTACATGTATATAAATGAAACACATACAGACAGATATAAACAAAATACAGATATACACACACATTCAACTTGGAAGATTAATACTTTATGTACTAATTACATATATATTGTGGAATATTAATCTTAAGGTGATTACTTACTACAGTAATAGATCTATCTGGTTAACTCAGTATAAATTGTGCAAATATAACACAGTTATATGGTCTATAATACTTTTTTCTGGAAGAATTCCAGAGGATTTTTAATAAACTAAACAAATGGCTGGGAAGCACATGCATACTGCATGTTTTGTAACATGTTTTGGATGAAGGAAAGGCAAAATGAAAATTTAATGCTGCATTATAGCAGAAACTGGAAAATCATTATATAGCTCTAATACATTTCTGAACTGTACTTCAATATCCTGGATTTTAATAAAGATGGAGAAGAAAAATGCTTTTTGAGGAAAAAGGAGAAAAGAGAAATACAATAGATGATGAAAACCAAATAAATATTTGAGAAATCCATACGTTATTTTCATGGTAGACATTCACACTGATTTGCCTTCAGAGCATATCGTACTCAGAAACTTGATTAGATAAACTGAATCAATCTAGGGTTCATCTGTCACTCAACAAACTGAGAAACATTCACACCACTGTTATGCACTTAAACTGGTTATAGTTTCTCAAGTTCTGCATCTGTTCACACACAAGCTTAATGCCAGCTTAGCAGGGCTGAGGGTTTCAGTGCTCCTGAGCTGACCTAGGAAGCTGATCCCTTTCAAAATTAATCCAGCAAAGTAAGAGGATGGGACCATGGCAATCCTGACGTAGATTTCTGATTTCTCCTGGGAACCCATCTCTCATGCTGAATTCAATAAGCACGCTCAAGTTTATGCACGGATGGTATTGAATTCTACTAAGGCACCATGACCAGTGCTTATTAAAAAATGATAGGCAGAGAAAGAAGAGAGGAAATTAAAGGTGCACATCCACAAGGAGCAGGAAATAGATGAATAGGTGTGCATTTCTTGGCTTTTTAATCAGGTAAACAAATTTTCTCTCAAAGTCCTTCCAATAGAGTCTCAATACTCACACAAATATTTTTATTAACAATATCATAGCATCTCCTTGCACTATGATGTTATTAAAAACTTGCCATAATCTTAATTAAAATTTAAGGGTTTTTTTCATAATTAGGCTGCTTGAAGCATATAACACAATTTTAAATTACTATTTATTTTATTATGTTGATTGTTCAAAGCTAATAAATTCCAGGTTACTTTTGCTCAGTATCACGTACACATGTCAGCTTTTAAAAAAAATTGCATGTTTTCTTATAGGACTGTCCATCATATATCCAGATATCAAAAATATCCTTTAGAAATGTTTTGGTCTTATTTTGTCTCTGTAAGATTTTTCTTTATTGTATTTCAAAGAAATATGACAATGTTTATTGAAACTTGTGTTTTCTGTAGTATACTTTTGTATCCTAAATGGGCTGAAAACAGTAGATTAAAATTGTCTGTAGCATTAAATCAAATAATAATATAATTTTTAAACTTCATTGCAGTCTGTCAGAAGAAAACAGGATAATTTATTTTAATTTTAAAAATTTGAAGAGTAAAGGCTTAGCAATATATGCATAACTTTCTAGATAGCTCTGACCTATGAGAAAAGGTACTTTGTAGGCAAAAAAAAAGACTATGCTAGATGATAAAAGTAACCTATAAAGCAACAATTTATTCTTATTCACTGTAAAGTGGAGAAAAATCAATTAAATAAGACAGCATGCAGTTGTGCAGTCCATCTATTTTTTTGAACGTTTTCAAATGTCAAGTATGTCACTAAGAATTGATAAGTTTTTTTAAAAAAACAACCAGAACCATATGTTTTACAACTGATTCAATTAAAAATGTATTCTTACCCAAGATAATTCCACTGACAAATCTTAACATTTTCCGCCTATATTTTCTATGTGTGCTGCTTATTTTTTTTTTTCTCAAGAACTGATAAGAATACAGGTATCAGAAAAGGAGCATAACCCAAGATATGTTGCTGTTTCCCACCAAACAACTGAGCAAATCTGCAGATATGAAACTTTTAAGTTTTGGAAATAAGTATTTTTAGAAACTGCTACTGAAATTACCAATACTGAAGTCCACTATAATACTTTACAATGTAGCAAGATAAAATTGACTCTTTAAAAACTTATACCACAAAGAATCACTTCAGTTTACAATATAGCTTCAAAATCCATACCTTTACATGCATTGATATATGTAGTTTAGGCATAGATCCATATGTACATTCCCACAGATAAACGACTGTGGTAATTAAAAAAAAAACACAGCAGCAAGCCTTTTTTGTTCACTTCAATCCTACAGAGTTAATTTGGGAATGTTCAGTTAAGGGACAAGTTTGCTCTGCACTCTGCATTATGAAGCATCCACAGTAGCACAAAACCTAGAACTTCGTAAGTCATGAATGCTCAAAGTGTATTTTGGTTTTGCCTAAAGCATCTTAAATTTACCACCCTGGAGGAAAAGAAGTGATCAATAATTACCTGGAAGAACTCCAAAAGGAGTTTTGTGTAATGTAGGAGGAAGATGAGGGGAAGATCAATAGGAAAAACATCAATATACCCAAAAGCAGAACTGATTTAAAGGGTCAAGAGATGAACCAGCACCAGTCAGAGGGCTCTCTCCAGCTTCATCGCTAACTCAACATGTCACAAAACTGCAAACATGTTCCTGGCACCTGAGAGGAGTGGTAAATACAGGAGGTGAGCCATCCTGCTTTCACCAGTGGGATAAACTATCATAAATTACTCAACACTGACTGCAGCAAAAAACCAGTAGTTGCTGCCAAGCATCGGATGTAGAAAGTAGCTCACCTCCTGTAACTCATTTGCGTCCTTTCTCCAAGAAGCCACGTAACAAACTCAGCATCTTGCACAGTCATATGGAAGATGAATTAATTTCCCTTAATCTTACAACATCTGATAAGAAAATAAGATTTTTTTAACAGGACTAAAGGTAAAAATGAAGGATTGGTTTCCTCTGATGGCAAAACATCTTCTTCCTTGCCATAGAAAGAAAAAGAGCTTGTTCCTTTTCATAATACATTACATAATAAACATACATAAAACATTACATAAGAAAACTACATTACATAACAAACCATTAAACAGCAACACATGCTATCCATCATAACTCAATCTGAACTTCTTACCTTATAAATTAGGAGCAATTTCATTGACTTTAACAGAAAGACATTAAGACTGATGAAAAAAAATAATCACATAGGCAAATACTTAGTCACACCAAAAATGCTGAGAGTTGAAATGTATTATTACATCTTCTGAAGTAGTTAGTTGGAACTTAATGCACACAAAGTATTCTTCTGAATTAAAAACAGAGTATTTCACACCTAAATAGAAAATAAGAACAAGTACTCAGTTGTTTTCTAGGTGCAGCAGCAGAATATTAGATTTGCTTGTATAACTCACCCTGCCTATGCATTTAAGCCATCCCAGGAAACTATCACTGTGTTATTATCTTTAACACAGTAAAACAAGTTAGCCCCCACCTGAAAGAACAAAGTGTTTCTCTTTATACACAACCACACACACAGAAGAAAAGAGTAAGAACAGCAAGCACATAATGCAAAGGAGTAAAATAATAAAAATGATGGAACTGCATGAAATCTAAAAGCTATGAACTGAAAGTGAGCATGAATGCTATTTAGCTTTAATGGAGATGGCATCCATTTACCCAGTTAGCTGAACATAAAACTCAGAGCACAGAAATTGGTAAAAAATTGAACTAGCAAACTTCAAATTAGGGCACTTGCTGTTATTTTGTTATCTCTATTCGGGTACTACTAGTTCTTGATTTCTCACCAGCTGACAAGCACAATACACACATCCATATTCTAATTTCTTTCATGTCAGTAATGTTTAAGGAACATGTTACAAGTACAACAGGCTTTTATGGACTAACTGGCTCAAAATATGTCCCTGAAAAAAGTAACTTATACAACTGTATGTTAATTCTATGAAAAATCTACTGCTGGATGGTCTTCAAAATTTCCAGATTATTACATTAATGACAATTAGTGCTTGAAATTTACCGATATCACAAATGAAAAGCAGCAAAGCTGTCCGGAATCCTTCCACATTCAACTGTTTACACCCGGCAATTTATATGTTGCCCATATACCGATTAGTAATGAACCTTAGAACATTTAAAATTGGTATTTATGAGTAAAGTAACTTCAAGTATCAGCATACTGTATAACCTTTGACTGCTTTTATCTCCAGAAAATATAGTCCCTTTTCTTCTGTAAAACTTTGGAAGTGGCTGCTAGAGTTCACCTAACCCCCCAAAAAAAAACTAATTCAGGGTTTATTTATTTTGAGTGAAATGTATTCTTACTCTGCACAGACATATCCTTCTGACTAGCACATTCCCTCTAACTAAAGCAGACATACATACTAAATGAAGGAGAAAATGACAAATGAAGGTTAACAGAGTTAACATGTAACAGAAATAAATGTAAAAAATTAGGACTTTTCACGTATGCAAAACTTCACATTCATCTGTGCCGAATTTTACAAGGTCTTCCGTAATTCTTCATAGCTAGCCTTAATTTTAAATATCTTGAACATTTTTATTAACTTATGAGGCAGAAACTTTCTCTAGAGATCTCTGCTGGTTCATCCAAGGTACATCATACTTACCCATATGTCCACTACTTCTGTCCTTTATTAGGGCTTATGTTACTTTGCCTAGTATTTGCCTAGTATATATTAGAAGTTCAAAGTTCCCTAGATTTTCCCTTTTAAAAAATTAACATCACATCTGCCACCCTTCATCTCTCAGGTAATTTAGCAGATTTTAAGCAACAAGGTCCATGACACTATCAACCATTACTATATTCTCTCAACTGAACATGCACGTGCATGAACACCCATTTTATCACAATGCCTCTGAAATAGGCATATACTTGCCTCCACAGTGCTGACTCAGCAATAGAGCTTGCTGAGGACAGAAGACAAAGTTCCGACTTCCATAGATCAGGAGACACAAAGGCACAACCCATTTTGCAAAGAGCTGGGACATCACATGTGAGAACATATAAGCATATATGGAATTGTTTTATTCAAGCAAAAAAAAATTATGCTATGAAGTTCTTACAACGTATCTACATCCATTTTGATTATAGTCATATCAGGATTACTGCAAATTGAGACAATCCCCCTCCCCTCCAAACTATTGTTTGCTCCACTGTCAAGTGTTTGAGGTAAAAAAAAATGAATTAAAAAAATAGAAAAAACAAGTGTTTTTTTAAAAAATAATTATAAAACAATTTTCAGTAGCCGTGGGGTTTGTGACTCTCTGAAAAGACTTTTAAGTTAATAAAAGAACCTCCACCAATCAACCAGGATCTAGACAGCCAGACAAAAGAATTTTGAACCCAGTAATGAGTGATTTCTTGTTTAGTATGTCAGTGGAACATCCTGAATTCCTCTAGCTATCCCCTTCACTCCCCAAACCCCAAAATATGATGCCTACTTGGTTTAATATTTTAATTTAGATCTATAATTAACCTGGCTGTATCCATGATATTTCAGATGATTAGTTGTGAAGACTATTTCTAGGTATCATAACTCTATCAAGACTTTCTCTTGCAGATGAAAAGAAATTTAAAACTGCATCTCAGAAAAAAAGTTTGTTTTTTTTTCCAATTTCTTTTTTTAACATATTAACACATGTATCTTCAGTACTTACAACATAACAAGTACTTGTTACATCTTACAGTTTAAGGTAAAACAAGAATATAATCCAGATATTGTATAATCATGAAAATCAGCCTTCAGTGAAGAATTTTGATTACAATATCAATGTTCCATGTAAATCTCAGTATCTGCTTAGATTCAAAGCACTCCAACTAAAAAGAGAAATTACTTGTTTTAGAGAAGCATTACAAAGATAAATTGATGGTTGCTTCCATGTTTTCCAGTTTTAAAAGACTTATCTTGGAATAAGTAATTTAGCAGACTGAGTAAAAAAGTAAAAGAAAAAATCTTCCATCTCATTTTGCATAAATGAATTGAGAAGCAGACGAAACTTTATTATGATATGTATATCTCTGTAGGAGCTAATTCTACTCGAATTATTGGCACATGTTTAAAAGCAAAGGTATTAGCTCATTTAAGCAGAAGGCAGAAATACCTAGTACTGGAAGTATCTACTTTTTACTCAAGAGACCAATATTCCTTTGAAAGAGATAATTTAAAGAAAAATATATGTGAAACAGTAGCTGCAAGCTGCATTTATCATATCTTCTCCAGAGGAGCCCCAAAATACTCTATCCCAGAAGGAGGGGCCAAAAAGCAGACAACTTACAGCTACTGGACCTCTAGCAAAATCACATCTGCAAGATTTCCTGTATAATTGAAGAGACAAAATGGTAAAAAAGTACTTTGAAAGAAGTCTTTCATGTCTGATCAAGTCTATTCTCCTTGGAAAACTTTAAGGTAAACCAATCAAAACTTCATTTCACATAAAAGTTCTCATTCCACACATGCTTACATGTGGAAGATTAGCTCAAAATGCTTTAACAGTGCTGTACATCATTTAAGACTAAGTCTTTAGAATGACTACTTGAAATATTCCAAAGTTAACTCAGCCCTTTTTTTATTTCAATTCTAAAATATGCAGTCAGAAGAAGAAAAAGCAAATAAAGTCAGTAATTATGTAAGAGCTGCATATTTGATAAGAGAAAGAAAAACTGTGCATAAAATATTTACAGAAAAGCTCACTAAATTCACATAAAATATTATTCAAGTAATGAATTGCAGCTGGGAAGCTGACAAATTTATTTAGATAACATTATGTCAGTGTCAATTTAATTATTTTTTTAAAAAATTGTAATCATTCTTTGCAATATTTTCCAAAACCTTAAAGCCCCACCCCAGCAAAATCTCTGAGAAAATGTATATGTCTAATATTGCGATGTCTAAACAAGATTAGCTTGCTGGACAAATATGTACTTTTGGATAAACAGCATCTGACCTTACAACAGCCATTCTTCTAAATGTTACAGCACTACTAATAGTTTCAATTAAATAAAAATTAAAGCTGAGAAAATATCACAAAAGGGTAATCTAATATTTGATCATTAATGTGCTTATGTAAAGTGATATTTACAACAGCATTTTGAAAACCAGGCAATTTCTCTGGAAAAAAAAAAAATAATGTAACTTTAATAACTTTTAGTAGACAGCATTTGTGTGTGCTACACATTATCCCCAGAAGCACTGGCAAGCTTGACCTAAGATCAGTTTAGGAGATTCTTTGCCCATCTCTCCACTCCTGCATGGACCAAGGAGAGAAGACTAGGGGAAAAGAGGCACCTTGGAGAGACAGCTACCTTGAGGACTTGAAGCAAACTGCAAGAGTTACTTAAACTACTACAGTAATTTCTAAAGAATTGCTAGACTTATATTAACTCCTTTCCTCAAATTTATCCCAACTTGTTTGAAGGTGATCTGGGGCAGATCTGGCACATAAGAAAAAAGTCTCCTCAACTAGATTCCAGCAAAGTACTATTTTTATTTTTATTGCTTGCTCTTAAGATTTTTTGTTTGTTTGTTTTCAAGTTGGTAGATACAGCCCAGTTTCTCAGATGAAAATATTTTTACTTTAAAGTTTTCCAGAAAGTGTAAGTCTAATATTATTACAGTTGTTACAAAACATTGAAATAAGCCATTGTCTCATTGAGATTTACAGAAAATTCAGAGAGAGAAACCATTATTTCTTTGCATTTCAAGATAATGATATACCAACATCTATTAAATGTTTTTATCTCACAGAATTTCTGTCATTTATCATAAACTCACCAGAGCTTCTCCCTAGGAAGGCCTGCCTTCTTATATTACATTCATTGGTGGACAGACAGATGTTCTGTTCTACTAGAACACAGTGCATGCTGGCAACATGGACATTTGCTTTGGAAATCAACATTCAAATGAGAAGGAAGGAATCTAATTAAACAGAAAGATATTAATTACTAACATCCAGATGAGAAAGCAGGGGTTTCCTTACTTCCAATATACTGATGTTACAATAGAAAATTGTACCGTTTCCTTGTGGAGTTTTCATTAACTAAATCAAGTTACCATTTAGTATTGCCTTATTGTAAATAGTAATAAAACTTAGTTAAAATCAGAATGGCTAAATATACTAGTATTTTCTTGGGTTTTGTATGGTACCGTCATCTATATGAAGCAAGAGCACATCCTGTGTTACTAAAGGTTTCCGCTAAAAAATTCTCAGAACTTTTTGAAGTTTATTTTTATTTCACATGAGGGAGCAAATTTTCATAGTCAACCAATTGCCATGTAGCTTCAAATAAAAAGTTCAGGGTTTCTGTTACAGTGGGATATAAGAAGTCATAGAACGGTTTGGATTGGAAGGAACCTTAACAATCATCTAGTTCTAGCCCCCTGCCACGGGCAAGGACACCTTTCACTAGACCAGGTTGCTCAAAGCCCCATCCAACCTGGTCTTGAACACTTTCAGAAATGGAGCATCCACAACTTCTTTGGGCAATTTCTTCCAGTGTCTCACTACAATCACAGGAAATAATTTATTCCTAATAACATGTCTACACTTACCCACTTTTGGTTTTAAACTGTTACCGCCTCAATCATTACTGAAAACACTGTACAAATTTCAGGAAGAATAGTGAAATTGAAATTTTCTCAGAATCCAACACTTCCATCAAGGGAAAACATATTGATAGGGTTTGGGCTTAAAAATTTGTAGTTGTATTTCAACTGAAATGAAGATATATCAGCTCCTTTTAAGAAAGGAGAAAACTAAAAATAATTACTTCCTGCACTAGTAGGTATTGTGACTCAGGGTATCATTGTCTCTTATGTAGAAATGATGACTGGAAACTTAGCCTTTCTCGAGTGTGGTACTGCCTCCTCTTACATGCATAAGGAATCACACTAGATTAAGAAAAAAGAACTAAGGAAGCTAATGAGACATTATAATGAAGTGGTCTCTTTCAATTAGCACAGTGCAGCAGGAAATAATGTCAACTAAAGCTTTAGCATGGTCAGTGAATTGTCTTGGTTTATCAAGAATTTTTTTTTGTGTTCTTAATGCTATACTGTTGTGATGCAGTGTAACGCAGGCAGCTTTCCTTCCATTCCTGATCCCAGGCACCCCTGCCCCCTTTAATAAAAAACCCACCACACTAGATGTGCTCAAACTCACCCTTTTCCATGCATGGACAAACTAAAAGGAGGGTTTCACAGAAGGATCACTCCCTATTGATCAGTCTTGTATCATGGCAGGTACAAAACTCAGATAAAGAGGAGGATGCTTGGCCAAGAATAGATGGCAAATGCTCTAACCTGTGCATATATTAAGGGTCCTTTTGCTTTATGCAGTTTATCAAATCTTCACTTCTTAGTTTTTGCAACATCATAGAGCTTCATCCCTCTCAATTCATTGGCAAGTCCTGCATAATCCTGGTCATTTAAATATGCTTTTTTTTTTTTTTTCCTGATATAGTTAACTGTTTCCTATATTTTACACTGTCAGACAATCTTTGATATTTTCAAAGGCAAGAATGAAATTCGCATTTCAGATTCAGATGAAGAATTAAGCAGCTTGTGGGAGTGCCAACTCAGTTAGAGCTAGTTATAACTTGACTTGATTTACATTGGCATTGGAATGACTAGGAATGTGCTAGATGGAAGTTTTGCATCTATACACATTGGTGACTTATATGAAGATGTTTCCTAGATTGCAAAGCTTACTCATTCTAGCAGCTGAGAAAAGAGTCTCCATTTTAGCTTAACTGTTTTCTAACTGCCAAATAGTGTCAGAATGACCAGTCCTCGGAATAGCAGTTGCTCTGCTTCTTAATTACTCCCTTTTTTTTAAAAAAAAAATAATTTCCACATCTACTTTATAATCTTGAGTTGTATTTTAGACTGAAAAGTACAGTTCCTTAAGAAAGTTTTCCCAGCATTCTGCACCTAAACCTAGCTTTAGAAAAACTTGGACTACATATCTACTTTGATCATTTTTATCTCCTGTATTCTTCGTCCATCAAATTCATGCTCTTGTCAGAAAACTGATCATAGCATTTACAATGCAGCTTTGTTTTAACTATTAAGTTGTGAAATTCCTAATGTAGCATTGCCATGTAGACTAACTTCTCTAAACTCACGTCACTCATGCAAGCAATTCTCACTGTTGATAACAAAACCACTGTCTTGAGAAATGTAGGCAGTGTTTGATACCCTGACAGTCAGTGTTACAACACTAATATGGGTCAGAATGAACTTCAGCTTTTTTTAATATGCTACAGATACTAAATATAGTTGCAGTAGTAAAATCTGATTGTAAAGATATCAAGGCTAACTGTGAGAATTTGTTAGTTCTTGCCGAGTTTTGCTCTTGCCCTTTCTTGTTACCTGCATCTCTCTCCATCTTCCTAAGTTCCTATTCAAATTCTTGTAATATTTCCCTTACTTGTCCCCTTCCAGTTTATGGCTTTTAAATTCTATCTTCTTTTACAATCTTAATGTCTCTTTTCCCTGATGGTTTAATTTCATTAGCTTTATTTGAGAAATTAAGAGCACGCTATAATTCTGTTGCTTGACATAACTGTAATTTACTGCCATAGTATGCATCTCCTATAACAAAACTTTGAGAAGATCCTAATGCTTCTTTCTCATGTAGTCGTTTAATATGTAATGATTTTCTGAGATTAATTTTATGCATCATTTAGATGAGCTAAATCCCAAGCAAGACAGCCTTTAACTTAATTATTCTAAATAATTCCATAACTTTTATGTAACATCATAAAAGTGGACTTTATTTGCTTCTGGGGAAATAGTTAAATTTTGCATGCATTCATAAGTAACCAAAGTACAAAGTAATTAAAGGTTTTCAGTGCTTTCTGATAAGCATTACTGTGACATAGCAATTAAACCCTCAAAAAAAATCACAAAGAAGATACATGAAATTATAGCCCTTTAAACTCAGTATTGAAATATTGCATCTGTTTAATTTTTCATAGCATGTGTATCACAGGTGATGCCTGGATATAAACATGTCAAAAAAGAACCACTGGATTTTGACACTGAAGAATGACTTTCAAAAGTTCAAATACAATTTTCACCATTGTCAATGGAAGAGAGAGCACAGGATCTCTCAGATTCGCAGAACTGCTGCCCATTTTAAATACCCAATTTATGGTCTTTACGTACACAAAGGCTGCAGGTGCTGCCATGAGTATGCATAAAGAGTGGCTAAAAAAACCTGGAAGCTTGGGCTATAAGGAATGTGGCAGAAAGACCATGAAGCATTTCACATAGCACTTAGTTTGATGGCAGCTCCAGGACCATTACAGGCATATTCACTGAAGGCCAGGCTGCATCTCACTAAAACTGAGGCAAGAACAGGTTGTAAGAAGCAAGCCTATTATTTAGAGTTCTTCACTTCCTTTCCGAGCTATACCATATCGCTTCCAAACATTTTTATTATTATTATTATCTGGCTCTACTCTTTAAAAAAATAATAAATTATGAATTATCTAGAAACTATTTTAAATCACATAAAAATGTTATACTTTTAGTCAAAGACCATGACAAAAGAACTCTTGATAAAAAGCTAAGTTTAAGGCATGCGTGTACACCAGTATCCTTCCTCCTACTAAGTAAACACAGTAGTCATGCATGTCACTAATTTCAACAAACCTGGGACTATTGTCACACATTAGGAAAAAAGATAACTCATTGCTGTGTCAGTCTTAGATTATGTTTTCCAATTCATCATTAGCCCCCTGGCTGCTGGACCAAATGTACCTCAGTGTGGCATGACCCTTGCAGAACCTTGCAGTGACTTTTGCACCAGAATACCAGCATTACAAGTCAGACAAAAATTAGAAATAATTAGAAATAAAATTAGGCTTTGTAGGGGCAGTGAAACTCACCAATAATATTATAGAATCATAGAATCATTTAGTTGAAAGGGACCTTAAAGATCATAAAGTTCCAAATCCCCTGTCATGAGCAGTGAACCCCACCACTAGATCAGGTTGCACAAAACCTTGTCCAACGTGGCCTTAAAAACTTCCAAGGATGGGGCATCAACAACCTCCCTGGGCAACCCATTCCAGTTCCTCACCACATTTACAGCAAAGAATTTCCTCCTAATAGCTAACCTAAATCTCCCCGCTCAGTTTAAAACCATTACCCCTTGTCCTATCACTATCTTCTCTGATGAAAAGCCCCTCCCCAGCTTTCCTGTGGCCACTTTCAAGTACTGGAAGGTGCCATAAGGTCTCCACGGAGTCTTCTTTTCTCCAGGCTGAACAGCCCCAGCTCTCTCAGCCTGTCTTCATAGCAGAGGTGCTCCAGGCCTTTGATCATTAAGAGATAATTTTTTTGCACTAGTTACCTTACATGTGTAACAGAGACTGTGCCACCACATAAGGTTACCAGAACTGGTGGTTCTGGGAAGCGTGATTAATTTGCCATCACTCATGTAGGCTTAGACTGACACATTCCTTGCTCCCTTTTCTGAAAGCACATTATTCCTGCATATTCTTCTCACTCCTTCTTTTAACACTGAACAATTAAAATAAATTAATTAAATTAAAACAACGACCTCCACCAGTCTGGACTGAGGTTTCACATACTAAGGAGTAGTTAATGTACACAGCACTAGAAAGAAAAAGCAAATTAAATGCAATTCTTTCACAGATGTAAGGCAAGCAGACCTTTAGCATTTACAGAATGCTTCCAAGTTGCTAATGCCAAAGGATTACTGGAACAGAAAATATCACCCTTCTTCTCACAGTAGTGCCTTGCTGAATAAGAGATGTGTATTGAATATGGTTCTCCATTCCCATTTAAACATAAAGAGACATCACAAGTACTACTAAAAAAAAAGGTTATCCAGGCAGCCATATACACAGATATAAAAGAAGTTTGGTGTCTAATACTTCCAACTTCAGAATCAGAAATATCTAAAAATACCTATGATTTCAGGAAGCTGGACTTTCTGAAAATGATGTATTACAGATCTTCTTAATTTAATCACCAGTAGAAACAGTTTTGAAGCTAAATGTCATTCTTTGCATACCTTAGATATTATTTCCATTTCCTATAAGTGCAAAAGTTATATGTATTATATGCCTTAATAAAAGGGTGTCATATAACTAGGTTGTTAAGTACACAGTACTGTGCAACTTTGACATGGCCTTTGGCCAATCAAAATGCAAAACACTGAAAAGGTCATCCATTTCAACTCTTCCCCACACAATTAACAGTGAGGAAAAGAGAGGAGAAGTAAACAAGAAAGAAAAGTAAAATTTTCAGCAATCTGTTTATAGAATACTGAAAAGGTCACAGCAATATAGTATATTCCCCTAATTCTTTGAATATATGAGGCTTTAAAATTCCAATATCTCACTGAAGGTTGTAATGAGAGCATAACAGAAATGGGAACCTATTATTTTTGGCAGTAATTGTAATGAGAATGTGAAATGTTATAAACTTAATGTACTCCAAGGGAATCTGTCGTGTTATATTTATATACTGCTGCTATAAATGCATATATTATAGGTGCATGTAAACGGATACTATAGATTTTATACACAAAAAGTAGGGTTACAGAAATGCTCTGCTTTCAATTCTAACGTGTAAGATAAAAGCATTCTTAAAAATAAACTCATTTTTTCTTTTCCTCTGTTCTCTGCTACAAACAGCAAGAATTTAGATCCTGTGAGTTTGAACAAAATTAGTTTTCCTGTGCTTTCATATTCATATATTATTTAGATAATGGTCAATTCTGCAGCAAATCTTACAATTATGCAAATTTCATAAAGAAGTTCATAGAATATTAATTATTACAGCACTGACAGTTATACAGAAATGTAATAAACTGATTGCTTATGCTCACCTGGGTCTAGGAGACAATTGTTTTTTGTTTGGGTTTCTTTTTTGCAAACAGTTATCTTACTTATCTTACTTATCAACATCAACAGCAGAGCAAAATGGAAAAAAAAGTCATTGTCACTTAGATTCAGTGGCGGGTATTCAATTTTATAGCAAGGCAGATATCATGGAAATGTTTCTGTTGTGTTTGTCTAAATACGATACTTATTCAAAAATCCTAAAATTACTGTCTTTATTAAATTGATTGGAAAAATTAAATAGCTAACTGGAGAGAGCTCAGGTAATTTAAGTAACGAAATCTTATTTTTTATGCTTTTCATACTCAGATTGCTCTTATTTTCTGAGTCAGTAACCACCCCCAAGCTTCAAACCTGTAAAACTTGGTTGTAAGTTCAAATTGAAAGTGAACAACTCCACACAGATCAACTTCTTACTCTTGACTGGAGACAACTTAAATTAATAATTCTATCAGTTGTGTTGTTTTCTGTATTATTAAAAATATCTTAAATTACCTTAAGTGAATGCAAACAGGCCTACATACAGTTTTCCTGTTTCCTGCTAACTGGAAGCATGCACAAGTGAATTAATTTTAAAGAAAATTCAAGTGTCAAATTTCACCGCACTTGCGGAATACACATTATTAGATCACTATTATCTAATTTATTTTCTCTTAACCTTCCTTCCTTCTGTAGAAAATCTGCAGTCCTTAAGCCAGTGTAATTTGAATAGTCCTTTTTATTATTTCATATCTGAAGTTACAAATGTGAGCTAATTTGATTAAGCATTTTTTTCATGTCATCTTTATACCTCTATATCAATTAGTATCTTGTTTCTGCTGACAATATCTAATTTTCCCCTCTGCTTGCTACAACTGAAAATTTTTATTCCACTTACATTCTCAGCTGTTACTTAAAATTGCTGTTCCTGCAAAGTTTTGTCTTGTGTTCTTATATGGACATAAATCCAACACAAATTAATTTTTAGAATAGCCAAAAACATTCCTTGCACATGTCTGAAAAGCCATAATCTATGTCTAATAGACATTAAAATCAAATCATGCTGTATTCACTCCACAATATTTTTAATAATTCTAAGATTACTCATGTGTTAAACATGTTGATCCCCCGTATCAAAATGGCCAGACATTATTATTTATTGAGATAAGGAGCCATGGTCTTTGAAACAAAAATAAAAGAATGGTGAAGATTTTTGTCTCTATAGCAATGTTTCTGTGACAAATTTCTTCCGCAGTCATGAAACAGTACATTAATGCGCACGTGCAAGGAAGCTTTTCCAATTTCTCTCTACATTATATATGTCTTCAGTGTCATTAGTTCTTCACTTAGATGAAGATTAAAATTTAAAATAAAAGACTTCCTCCTTGCTTTAACCTTGAAGTTATACATTAGCAATGTGCAGATAGATAAGTTTTTGAGAAATCAGTTGAGATGAACTTTTGAGTTAGATGTGTAAAAGACATCTGTTAAAGAAAAGGTGCTACAATACTATTCTATCCTTGATTTATTCTGTGGACTAAGGAATACTTCCTCCAAGCATAAGTCAATCCAAAGAAGACAGAAGAGTATCAGAACAATAGCTCCCTCCTGTCATAGCACACAGTATGACCAGGTCAAATTCTTACATCCATATTACTTCAAGTTTCTGTTTATATCTAATTCTAGACAATAAAAACCTACACTGAAATGCTGCTTTTTTTTGTTGTTTTTTTGCTTAGAGGAGTGAAAATAAAAACCCCAACAAAGCAAAACAAGAACAACAAAGAAGTTCATTTTCTTCAGTCATGAAGGAAAATTCCCTCTTAGGAGCATGGGTAAAGAAGAGACTATCTGTCCTTTTGCTCCCCCAAGATCTGTTTCAGTCATTCTGGTCCAGACCTTTAGGGTGCCATTGGCACTAAAACAAGAACCTACTTAGTTATCCTTTTGAGAACTCCTGCCAAACACTTTTCTCGGAGGATATAAAAAGCCCAAAGATACATTTAGAAATGCTTGACTTAGCATTACTTATTAAATATTTATTTTGACAGATGACAACAATGTAAGTTAAGTTTGATTCTAGTCTTGAACTTAGTTTGGCTTTTTTTTTTTTTTTTTTAATGTGGTAAGAAAGGAGCTTCTCTTGCATCTGTATTGTTCTACGTTGCATGAACATCAGACACTGCAAAAATCACCTTCACATTTTAAATAAAAAACAAGTGCTTTTTCGTACAATATCAGCAGAAATGGTCACTTTTCTGACCGTAACGTAAGTGCTGCACAATGACAAAAAAAAAAAAAAAAAAGTAAGAATTTATCAGATCTTCCCTAATTTTGGGTCACTAGTTATTACTGGGCCATTATCTCTACAACTGATATATAGATAGAACTCTCCTGTTTTCTTGCCACAAGTTATATATGTGAAGTTTACCTAGTACCTTATTCAAAATAAACTAAAATAATGACTGGCATTTGGACACTAAGGTAGAATAATTTACAGAGATAGTAGTAGAATATTACTAAAAAATATAAGCTGTGACAAAAGATGGAAGGTTACTTTTTTATTGTGAACTACTTCACTTCAGTATTCATTGGGCATTGCCACTATTTAATGTAGTCATAAGAACACTAATCGTTCCACAATTTAAAATTGTCAATGCAAAACGAAACAAAATCCAAAAAAACCCCAGGAGTTGAGCACAAAAGAAACACTTCTATGGTTGCCTAGAGAAGCCATAGTTGCCATATGAAAACCGTGTTAGTATTGGCATCATTCAAAAAATTTAGATAACTGCTGTTTGCTTCACAAATGATCCTTAAAAGTCCATTTAAACAGTTTCTTTGTCATGAGTACAGAAAGGATTACAAAAATCCACAACTAAAACCTAAACCATAGACTACAGCTATAGCAATTTTCATTCTCACAATTTATCACTTGTGCTTCATTCTGTGAATTTAAAGAGATGCATGAAATAATACTGCAAATTATTGTGTGCACACATAGATTAATAAGAGTGGTGGAAACATGACAGCATTAGGAAGAAAAGAGCGACAAAATACATAAACCAAAATGGTTCCACTGGATTCATTCTTTATATATGGGCTACTGCTTTATTGAGGAAAGGGGAAAGAGGACAGGAAATGTCAGGTGTCAGTGTTACAGAGATAATACTTTCAATTACATTAATATTTCTAGAGTATGCATGCAGATTAAAATCCTGTCATGAACTTTCATCTTTACTTATTCCAGTAGACCAGAAAATCAACAGAAAGCTGGCTGAAATTAAAACCTTGGCCTCATTTAGAAAGCCTGAATTTGTTGATCTTGCAAGTGAATCTTGCAGGAAACTGAACAGAACATATACAGTACTGTAAGCTGAATTACAAGAGAAAATCCATCTATGGGGAAGGAAAATACAAAAATTTAAGGAAAGACAGTAATACCCAGTACTCCAAAGAAGATAAAGAATTCTGAAGAAAAACTGAAAAAATATTAAGTATATCTAAAGTTGTCAAAACAACATGAACAGATAGAGGTAAAGTTTTAAAGAGTCAAAGTGAAGAGAAAAAGCAGCCATGGATACAAGCTCATGGGGGGATTTCAAAAAGGTGAACAACAGGAATAAAACTACAGCAAATCACAAACAAGCCTTAATAGTTCATTCGTCTGAATCAGATGATGCACTGCAAAATAAATGCAATGCTTACTTCACTTTCAGTACTTTCTGCTTTTTATAACCTATACCATGGTAGAAATAAATGGACATTTCTAGAGGGCATATGAAAAAAAAAAATCTCATTTGCCATACTGTCTTAAAACTACCTAGTAAAATTACACTAATTACATTTAACGGCATGTACTGTATTGAGGTATGTGCAACTCAATTTAAATGAGGAAATTTACCATAAACTAAGTTGCTTATCTGCTGAGAGTAAAAGGATGAAACCTTCCCTTAGCAGTCACTTAATGTTAGGACTATTCTGAAAATGAAGCCCTGTGAGTCGCTGATGTTTCTCACTTCACACCATAGGAAAATTTATGCTGGAAGAAAACTCTAGAAATCATACAGTCCAGCCTCCTGCTCAAAGCAGAGAGAGCTTCAGAGCAAAAGCATGTTGTCCATGGCCTTGTCCACACAAATGTTTAAAACCTCCAGAAATGGAGATTACACAAGCTCTCTGGGCCCTGCTCCAGAGCTAAGCAACTCTCATGGTGACAAGTTTTTTTTCTGCGTCCAACTGGAATATCCTTTATTGAAACGTTAAAGCAATTGCCAACTTTGTTTCTACTGAGCACTTCTAAGAAAGTTTGGCTCTGCCTTCTCTACTCACCACTCTGTTAGGCAGCAAAAGCTTATAAAGCTCTTATTAGGCTCCTATCATCCACACTGCAAGAAAAACAACTCCACTTTTTAATGTCTTCTCATATACGTGCTCATCATCTCGTTTTCATCCTGTCATGCATTCTTCACTTCCACTCCCCCATCAAATGTGCTAGCCCCTTGACCATCTCAGTGGCTTTCTACAGGACATCTAACAGTCTGTCAATCTCTTCCTTCCTAATACTGGATGCAAAATTTAAGCTGCAGCCTCCCAGATGCCAAGTAGAAGGGAAGAATCACTTCTTTTTGTAGAATCACTTTGAAACGCAGCCCCACACGCAATTAGCCTCCAGCAGAGGCATCCTGCTGACTCATGTTCATTGAGCTAATTCATGCCACAGACTGACCTAACTAACCACCAGCCACTGCTTCAGGAGGTTACTCTATCCCATGTGCAAGACTTGGCATTTGTCTTTGTTACAAATGCAACCTAAGAAATGGCCTCACTGGGGCCATTCCCACATGTGGGAAGTCTTAACCTCATTTCATTGCCTAGTCTTGGGACAGCACATTAAGAAATTTGTTTTATTTTGCACCTTCAGGAAATACAATAGTAACAATGAATACAGAGAAGCCAGAGGTCCCCTTGGATAATTCTCTAAACCTGAAGGCTATTATTGCTCCCTGCCATCATGCAAAGATTGTATGTATGATCTATGGCAGATAAGACACATGCAAAACAATTCTTGTGTATGACTGTTTAAACGAACTTGAATCTATAGTCACCATTAATAATGACAGCCACCACATGGAGGTGCCTAAGGCATTCCTTGCAAAGGTCAGTCATAAAGCACATTCCAATTCATTGCTTTCTACTTTTGCCATTGCCTTCTAGCCCAAATGTAATTACTTGTTTTGTATGTCAGTATCTTCATCAGCAACCCACAGCAAAAAGCAAAACACTTAGGTGACACTTTCTTAGCTGTAGGCAGATCAGATTAATGAGCCAGGCCTGAAATTAACTTTTTTTTTTTTCATGTCAAGCAGATTTCCCAAGTAGTGCAAAGTTCCCCTTCTAATGCTCTTCATTAACATTTTAACCACCACCAAGCATGTTGAAAGCTAACACACTTCTTATGCTTCACTAGGCATTCATTCATGTCTTATTATCCCAGCAAATATAATATTATTTGTTATTAACACCCAAAGGTTTTTCTCTTTAGATTGGAAATGCAACCCTGGCTGCAGTACCAGGTAGCTTGAAACATACCCATTGACTTTGATATGGTTGCATTGACTTAAGAGGAACATGGATACTTTAAAGATAATATCATAACTTAAAACATTATATTTGAAAAAGCATAGCATGTTGATTAATACTAAAAATATTGGTTCTTTCTGCTAGCAATTAAAAGGTCAAAACATTCAGGAGAAAATTAGAGCACTTAATGCTTAGATGCAGTTATTGCTGGGACAGTACCACTTCAGAATTTTGGTGATGTTATACCTCTAAACTCAAGGTCATATTGTCTTTGTCAAAGCTCCATAGCATGGGTAGATCATGATTATTGCCCTGTTCATAAATTATACATTATCATCTTCCCTTGGATAAATTACAGGTGGAAATTATCTGGAAATGAGCAGATGAACTGTAATGTCTCAAAATAGAAGTGGTACAGGTTAAAAGAGTATGAGATCCCAAGAGAACATACATCTGCTGATATTCAGATACCTAGGGTGGGAATTTTGAAAGAACTTTTTAATTTCAATAGTAATATAAATACAAAGACAATTACATTTACCTGAGCAGTAGATTAAAATCTTCAGAATTACTGACTGTTGTGGAACTTTGGCAAATCATAAGGAAATCCTATGTGTTTTACTAGCTGAAGGATCTTATTTCCTGTATGCATTTTTCAATAAGCCATTAGGAAAGGAAGAAAACATTTTCTGAAATGTCAATTAAATATTTCTGATTTTTATATTTTGAAATATGCCATTATAATAATGGATTTTTTGAGCCATATGGGAAAGCGAATTTGAAAACCCACCTTAAGAATATTTTATTCATTAAGGTAATAAATTGCATTTTAAAGTCTAATTATTTAAAAGTGTCCTTACAAAACTTGCTCCAATGTACTCAAAATTATTTTAAAAATCTTAATACAGACTTACGTTAGAGTTTGCATTAACAGAGCCAACAAGTAATGTATTTTCTATTGGAAAGTGTTATTTCAATGAGTGTGTTTTATCAATAATGTACAATAACTCCACTCGGTCTTGATTTAAATTCTAAAACTCATTTATTATTGACCAGATCTGGGAAAAAAAAACACAACAAAACAACAAAAAAACCCCCACAAATCATTTGAAGCTGCATACAGCTAAATTTAAAATAGTTTTTAGGTCTTTACATATTAAAATAAAAATATTTATAATAACATATCATTCTACTCTGAAGAGCAGGTCAGAATTCTTGACTGAACAATGTAATGTCTGAAACATCAGGAAGAATATATAAAAAAAATGCATAACCTGAATAGTCTTATTTTTGTACTGTGATGAACAACCTGCAACTATAAATGGATAATTTATATATACAATTTCTCATTTAGTTTTAATTTCTTCATTCTTTTGACAAGAAATGTGAAAATTCTGATTTTTCTGTAATACAAAAAACATACAAAATACTTGCTGATTTTATTTATACAGATAAGGCTGTTTGTAGAATTGAAACTCAGAATTTTATTCACCTGTCACATGGATGTTGCATTTCAGTCAATTATTCACATTATACCAAGTCTGACCTATGATTCTTCCCACTAGAATAGTTCTTATCAATGTGCTAGGGAATATTTCTTTCAGTATTCTGAAGTTATTTAACCTAAGGTTAAATTTATAAATTTTGTGAGCTGCCAGTTAGAAGCTCACTTTGTGCTATTTTGTCTCTAAGTGCCTTTTCTCTCATTATTTTTATAGTTTTGCTATTTTCAGAAAACAGCTACACCTATCCTGTTTTGCCACTGATACTCAGTAAACATTATGTCCAGCCAAGATATTTTTTTCTAAATCACCTTTTTTTATATATAAAAAAGGATTCAGAGGTGTTAAAAGCAGAAATAGCAAGGATTAGATTGTTTCACTCATAAAGCACCAGTGTATGTCTCAGCACTTTAAACAGATTAAATATTCAGTGATTTTATATCATTAACCATTTATGTCAGACCCTTATAACTTTCTTCATGGCACTATTTGTAGTAAATGTGTTAGTTTTGACTGTTTAAAGAATAAACACATTGAATCAAGCCCATCTTGTATTTGTGCTAGTATTATACCAAAGAGGAAATGAAAACAGGTGTTTCAAAGAAAAGTGCTACATATCCTTTATCAACTGATATGGTATAATTTGTTCTCTATGAATAATGTTTTACTTTAGAGGTGAAGACCAATTTTTATTATAGAAAATATTTTTGGAAGAGGTTTTAAACTTCACAGTTCTGGATAATCTTTCTCCCACTCACTGTTCCTCCTGGGACACATCTACATTTTGTTTATTATTACTTCATGAATATAAATATCAGAACTCCACCTAAGGATAAAGTAAATGCTGTTTACCCTAAGCTAAAATACAGTATTAGAATATCAGTGTTTAACAACAATTGACTTACAATCAATAGAAAGAACAACAAACACACACAGAAGAAAAGTTAAAATAAATCCTGTGGCTGCTAACACCATTTTCTTAAAGTTCAATAATTTCATAGTAAAAAGAAACTGCAAGTTAACGTGTAATTATATTTTGTGCATTTGTAACTGATGCACAAAACTGTGATACTTCGTTATATTGCATCTTTAGGAGGTATATAATACAACTCACTGAAGCAATTGAAATTAAAAATGCACATGGAAGGCTTAAGTAGTCAAAAGAGAGCCCTAACTAAAACAAAACATGGTGCTGAAAGTTTAAAGAATTGCAATTACAGTGCCTTTGTGCTACTCAGATAAATTGAGGTTGAGAAACAGAGCCATTGCAATAATTTTTACATGGGGCTGAAACACCTTAATGAGTGTTTTGAGGATGTAAATTCAGCAGCAGCCACTTAGCTCTTTAATTATTTAAGCCTATATTACACAGGGAAAGCCCAGCATCAGCTGTTCTACTGAAGTACCTATGCCTGTTATACTTGAAGATACCTCTTCAGGTCTCCCGTTCTTGCCCTCCAAGACCTGCAAAGCCTCCTCAGTGAACTGATATTCTGCAGCTAGAATCAGTACAATTACCCACAAGCTAGTTTTCTGTTCTGAAATTCTGTTTTCCTCACTTCTGTTCTTCCTGTGCTCTTATTGCACCCTAGATGAGAGTCAGGCTTTCAGAGAGCCAGGGTAACTGCAGGAATAATCTACTTCTACTTTCCAAGAGATTTTAATCACACAGGAAGCCTTCTCATGCAGGTAAAATAGAAAAGTTCTATAAACTACCAAAACATTACAGCTGAGATTCAACTGTTAAGATATGCACAGCTATGGCTCAGCTAGTGTCCTCGATTGCTTTGAAGTCAAAGAAGAGAAAGAGGCACTTTCTACAGAGTGATTCACAGGATCCTGGAGTATTGTAGGGTAAGACAAATCATGCTACAGAAGTTCCTACTTCTCAACTATAAAGACAGCCTAAAGGACTGTTAATATGAGACCTATTTTCAACTGACATCTATTTTGTGAACATCTAGTTTCATGAGTTCCATAAAATGAAAATCTTATTGTGATCCAGATCATAATATCTTTTTTTTTTTTTTCAGAGAAACACATTACACTGATAATAATTTGAAGACTGAAGCACTTTATAACTATACCAAAAGTGGATCTGTAGCTATGCATATTTTTAAATACATCTTCTGACTACAGGTGTACACATTACAGCATTTGAGTGCTTTTTTCTGCAAGTTCATACAACAATTAAGGCTGTAATTGTACAAAATAACAATTCTACAATCAGAAATATGTTTCTTTCCTAGAAAAAAATAAAAATAAAAAAATGAAGAAATCAAAAAGCATTCTCCACACGTTGATACTGTTTGAACATCAGTGAACACAGCATATCATCATTAATATTTTCAATGCCAGTTCCTTTTTTTGTGCCCTGAATGTGATTATAAACAGTTAAGATACAGTAGTTATAAGAACCTTTTGTTAAGGGGTATTCTAGGCTACTGGTATATCATATACTTTCATTATTCTTTTTAAGCTCTACCATAAGCAGCTCAGTAAGGCACATGTGGAAGAAACAGTCATAAATGAAAGCTTTGCTTTTTACAACATTGTTACCAGAATTTAATGGTATATTTAAGGTTCTAATTCTACAATAAGTTTTCTGTGTTTTTATGGCATATGATATATCATATAGATTACTTTCATGGAGGAATCTGGAAACACAACAATTAACAACTTACAGCTCTTCTAAATGCCAAAGCTATTCCACGAGCTGACCAAGGACATTAAAAATCATTATGTTGGAGAACATATTCCCCATGATTAAATTATTCCTGAAGGAAAGATTAAAACAGTTTACAAGCCTATACCTAGTAAAAAAAAAAAACAGACATGAATAATAATTTTTAAAAGCCAACAAAATAATCAGGATAAAAAGAAAATGTATTGTAACGCATAAAGTAATTTCTGATCTATTCCTCTTCTATTGATGGTACTAGGTTTGTGGGTTATTGTTTTTTAATGTAAGAAACAAGAAGCTAATATTTTAATTTTCTCTCTCTCTCCTCAAACCATGTGCATTAGACCCTTATGCCTTGGAAGAGAGGAAAAAAAAAAAAGCCTACCTGTTTCCCATTTTCCCTTAGAGCCCTACAGAGCACCCTCCTGGAACAAACAGCATGTTCTTTGGCCAAATACAGCAGCAGCCTAATGCAACTAGTTAGTTCCAAGGTCATTGGCAACTAACTGGTCTGTCAATTAGAGGTACAATAACTCATCCAGAAAATTCACAAAACATTCCATAAAAGAAAGAAACACAGATGCAGGACTATATGAAGTACCAAAACTACCTCTCTTTCTACAAAAACCTCATTATTGTCTTTTTCCAGGTGTTTCATTTGCTCACTTGACTTTAACAAATCACTTCAGTCTGATATTAAAGCTCACATGAATAAAAATCTCTGCTTTTACTCTAGCAGAATCTTAAACAATGAGAAATATTTACTGATACAGATTTATGTACAGTACTTACAAGTGAATGCTGATCTATTTCCAAGTTGATAGCAAATTTCTCTTTTGTTCTTGTTAGTTGAATAGCCAAGAAAATCAAGTTGAAGACAAAATGCTTCCTTTGTTGAGCTGGCTGGTATTTCCTGAATAAACAAAACAGAAAATTAGAAGTCAATTCATAATAACAATCTTGAAAACAAAGAAAGAAGTAGATTCAATCACATTTACCCTTAGATTTACCAGGAATAAGTGGCAACTATTGTTCCTGGCTTGTCTACACTTAGTTTGGGGAAGAGGAGTGGGAAAGTTACTGGTAATACAAAATTTTGCTACTTTTTGTGTAATTGCTGAATCTTTGTTAAATAGTAGCTGATACTGTTCCATTGAGCTGGAGAAATATTTGCTAATTGCACCTTCATGTAGCTGATACACAATGGTTGCCATTGAAGTGACTCAGCACAAAAAGAACAATTCACACATCTTTTCTTCATTTACAGAATTAATTTATCTTGTCCTGCCTCCCCTCTGTGCAGAATACTAAAGGCAGCCCTGGGAAATACCATGTGAATCTCTCTTGTACACAATAAAAAGCAAGTCCCCAGAAAGCATACCTGTGAAACAGGCATCTTTACACACATTCTCATCATGGTCTTAAGTGGAATAGCAACTCCTTTCACCTTATCGGAAAGGAACCTCCCTTTCTGTTCCTGAATCACCACTCCAATAACTGTATTGAATTCTGATTATTCTTCACCTGGGAGCAAATATAGCCCCTATATCCTCAAAAAACAAATACTGAAACTATGAAAATAGAGAGCTACTTGTTTCTTCTGAGGAATCTCACACACAACTTTCATGTATTTTGAAATGAACTTTTAAGCAGTTTTTCCCTCTTTTCAGCCCCCATAGTTTAAATCTCCAAATTAAAAGGCAATGGTAATTGCAATACCTCTTTCCACTCACTAAATAAACAAAGGTAAAATCTATGCTAGGTCAAGAGCTGGTTCATGAAATAATCTCACAGTCATCTGAGGAGAGAAACTGATCACCAGGATAGCAAGGTAGACAGCTGGGCTGGGAGCAACTGCAACCATCCAATTCAAGACTATTTTGGTATCCAATTTTTAACTACCTCTATGTGTATTTCCTAGATGAACACATGGTCACCAGTGAGTTTGGAATTATTATTTTCCCTTAAAAATAAAAAGGCAGAATGGGAAACCACTGAATAAGAACTTTTTGCATCTATTTCTGTTACATGTTATAAAAGTTCCAAGTGCTGCTTACGTTGGAAAGATTTCATCTTTTAAAAATAATTTACATGCAACTATCCTCTGCACAGTGGAGTTTCTGTGTCTATTTGGAGAGATCTTGCAACACTTCAGACAATGTTTCTTGATTCTCACACAGCAGTAGTAGGTGGTCTCCATTCCTCTTTGCTCCACAAAGCCCAGAAACTTAAATGCTGTTTAAATGCTGCAAAGGATGTAAAAGAGCAGCATTCTGCTTCTGCCTCTTTTGTAGAGTTGGATTTAATTTTGCCTCTTTTTCTACAGCTTCTATAACAGCCAAATGCTCTGTAATTCTAGCTGGCATTTTTTTTCATTTGAGTCACTGCTTCTCTCTGAGGATTGTCAAAACTTTGTTATTCTATCCATAAGTCTTATTTATTTCCTCTCTGCCACCTTCCCTGTTTACTGATACAATATGTAGCATAAAATGTTAGCTTCAAATATTCTGAAGAGAAAGAAAATGAGAAGCCAAGGAGTTTATCTATCCTGAGGTCCATTTCCATGTTATGTCCTCCAAGCCCTGCTGATGCTGTTAGGAGAATTACTTGTTACTATTTCTTCTCTCTGACAAGATGTAGCCATGATCATTGCAATAGGCAACAAAGCGTGCAGAAAACAATGTAGATTAGCACTCTCTTAGTACTAGTGACAACAGAAAGAATAATAGCCTTAATCTACCCATTGTCAAGAATATACACACTTTGTATTAACTGCATGTGTATATTCTGAAAAATATTTCCAATTCCCAAGACAAAGCTTTGGTTATGCTCTACAAGCTCATTTCCTCAGCTGCTTCTAAGGCATGTGTGTTAACATTCTACTTCCAACTCTTCATCCTTAGCTCAAAGCTACAATTATTTAGATATTGCTTACAAATTCTCAAAATTCACTTGCATCTTCTAAATCAACAAAAATTGTAAACTGGACATATATGGAAGATCACAGTATTTTATCTGGAAAACAACCAACTAGTAATGTACAGAGTCCTGCAATGCTGAAGTGAGGTATGAGGAGATCAGCACTGAACAACAGAAGGCACAGTGTTGTATCCACACAAACTGATAATTAAGACAGTGAAACCCATAGCCTGGAGTAAGTAATTTTGGATCTTTCACAGATGATGCAAAGAAAAGAATTTAAAACACCATACTAGCAGGTAAATCAGCTAACAAAGTATATTGAAGAGGAGTGTCTGCCAGAGAGGAAAGCAGAATTACTCAGTATTTCTACCTTAGGTATTACAGTGCCTGCTTTGAAAGGGAGTCAATTGTGTCTTATTTTCCCTGATCCCTGAATGCATGTGTTTCCCTCAAAGAGGTAAAAGGTGCAAATGTTCCATAGCTGTTACTTGTGTTGAGCTCACTTGTGTAAGCCAAGGTCTGTGTCAGCTAGGCACTGTGGCACTGGACCACTTTAGGAAAAATAATTGGATTTGTGACTGGTCCAGCTGTGCAGAGACCAAGCCTTTCAGCTATGAGAGGCAGTCACAGGCATAGTCAACTAAGGAGGTGTGGATGTCTGAGAATTTCATGGGTTTAAACATGACAAAAAAGATCGACTTCAACTTTTACCAAGATACATGGAAGAGGTGCAACCACACAGACACTGTAACACCAGAAAATGTAGTGGCATCCTAATCCAGCCACCCTCCTTTGAAAATTGTCACTATATGGTATATTTTGTATAATAAAATTTTCAAAAACAAGTACAAGATAGCTGCTTTGAATAAACAGTCCTAATGTTATTTCCCCCTTTTGCTTATATTTCACTTACAGAATTATTTTTTTTTTCACAGTGATATGAGTTTTTCCTATTGTCTCTGCAAATATTTGTTTTTTAGTAGAGCAGTTCATTCATTTTGATTATACTCAGATCCCCACTTAGCTCCACACCTATCTAATCTGATTAACATAAAGTGATGGATGTTATTGCCACTAAACATAATGAGTTAGAACTCAAACAGTTGAATAGCCTTACTTGACAAATAAGGATGTCTAAGAAAAACAAAAATCACCATTCTTTTTTCTACTATAAACCTTTTAGGACTTCACGTTCAAATGATTAATGTAGAAAACAGCAAGGGATAAATTTTCAGTGTGATATTACACTAATCAGTCATATAATGCCTGTGAAAATTCTTTCAAAGACGGTCTGTATCTAGAGAAAAGAACTACTCGTTTGTATATTCACAGGTAAGTCTCACATCAGGATAGGCACCAACACCACATTCTGCAAAGTGCTGGATATTGATCATTACTTTCTCCTATTAATAAAGGGCCTATATAGGCCAGTAAGGGTCTCTTCATGAGACACTGCTACTGAAGAGTCTAATCATTGTCCAGTATTTCCTTCTCATTCTCCAAAAAATGGGATAACTCCATAAAAAAACCCCAACTAAACAACAAAACAGCAAAATCCACCACTTGAACTTCCAGACTTAGGACGGGATTAAAAATCACAGCCTCATAATTAATTAGAAAAGGTATTTCTTTGCGGTAAGATAAAGTTCTGAATAGCTGTTTTCCTATGAAACTTTAAGTGATTTATTATATCCTGATGTAAATTTTCCACAGTGGTTGGATATATTTATGGTAAAATATCCGACTGCTGAATCAGAATGTAACATCTTTTCTAAAAGCATTTATTTAAATCCCTTTAAAGGCCTTCAGATCCCTCAAGAGTTGCCCTGATTTCTAGTGACACAAACAAAGGTCAGAAGAGGATCTATCATGTGGACAGAGGTAAGATTATAAAACCAATACTTTTAATGCAGTGAATTTAAAGAAGACAGATTTGATGTATCATATCTAGTTAAAACTGTTCTGAAACACTCTTAACAAATTTGATATTTGTTATGTTAAAAGGATTTATGGTCTTGGAATGACGACTGTCATTAATCAAAAAACCCAACCAACTTTTAGTGTTTCAGAAATCTGAAAAATTCTGTAGCTCTAGGCTACCTGGAACAGTAGGCAGTTTCTGTGTGTGTCAACAAGCATCAGTAATAGTCCATTTAGTAACAAATAAAATTAAGCTTGTGGTGGGTTGACCTTGGCTGGCTACCAAACACCTATCCAGACCTTCTCTAATTCAGTCTTCTCAACAAGATGTGGGAGGAGAAAATAAGATTAAAATACTTGTGGGTAACAGTACTCCAAGCAGCCTTAACAGGGCAGAGCTTAGGGAAAGGATCACCCCCCTAGACCTGCTGGCCACACTATTCTTGATGCATCCCAGGATGCCATTGTCCTCCTTGGCACAAGGCCAAGGACACATTGCTGGCTCGTTATCATCCTGTTGTCCACCAAGACTCGCGGGGCCTTTTCCACAGAGCTGCATCTCAGGTTCAGGTCAGTCCTGAACCTGTACTGATACGCTCGTTATTCCTCCCTAGGTGCAGTACTCTACACTTATCCTTGTTGATTTTCCTGTTTTTTCTCTGCCCAGCTCTCCAGCCCGTCCAGGTCACTCTGGATGGCACCACATCATTTCTGTGTGTCAGTCATCCCTCCCAGTTTTTCATCATCAGCTCCTTCAGGATATATTCACCTGCCGCAGGGCGGGGCCCACCGCGGGCTGCGTGTGGGTACTTGCTCTGCTGTGATCTCTCCAGAACAACGTCTGCTCCAGCACCTGGAGCACCTCCGCTGCCCTTGGTGTTCACAGGGTTGTTTCTCATACCTCTTTTCTCCTCGCTGCCTGGGCAGTATTTTGTCCTTTACAAATGTTCTCCCAGAGGAGCTACAAGCCTAGCTGACAGGCACAGCAGCGCCCTGTGGGGAACTGGTGGGAACTGGCTGCGTCCGGCAGGGGCAGCGCGGCCGCTCCTCACAGACCCGCCTGGCCGCGGCCCTGCCGCTCACACCCGGCCAGGTCAAACCCACGCTGTGTTCCCAATTCCTACACTCTCACTGAGAGAAAGTTATTACTTTTGGACTTTTTACCAATAAAACAATTGTAGGACAGGAGCGTAGTTGTTAAAGTTACTACCAGAGGACTCCAGCAGCTCTCAGTTCTAGTGAAGATCTGTCTGTGCAAATCCCCTACAGACAAAATTACCAAGTTATTTACATGCCTAAATATGAAGATAGGCAATGTGATTTTCAAGAGTTTTTAAGCACCCTGAATCACACCAGTTTAAAACTTCCTCTTTTAAAAAATATTTTATGAGTAAATACACGTACAATTGTTGATGTATGTAACATAGCCTTTAAAAATGAAAACATAGCTACTGTAAATGTAGAAATTTGGCAAGACAAATAAGATGTTATGACGAAAAAAGCACAATAGGATCCAATTACCCAAATGAATAAAGAATGAAGTTTTCAAGTTATTAAGAATAGGACTATTTAAAAGCAAGACAAGTGAAATAATTAAAATATTAATTTGAAAAAAACTATGTGCTTGCCTCCCATAAGGGAGGGGGAAAAGGTTCATCATTTCCATACAAAAAATGTTTTGATTGCTACATTATAAGATTTTCCTTGTTAAGATATGAACATACTAAATTTAAAGTCATATGGTTACAATGGCTACAATTTTTCCATGCTTTCAATAGCAGTTATGTAAAAGAATCTATTTAATGTATTTAGTACTGTGACAGTGTGACAGATTAGAGGACAGTGACATTCAAAACAGAATCTGGAAGATCATTCTAGATGCACTAAGCACAGGAGTTAATATTAAGCATGATCATTTTAAACAGCAAAACAAAATTGTATTCGAGAATTGAGAGAATTCACATTTACAGACAACAAGAATCTGAGCAAATTTAAGACATTAAAGCCCTAATTTAACAAAGCAGTTTAAGAACAGAAAACCCACACTGCTTTCAATGGGCTGAAAAAAGTGCCTAAATGTTTTTTGGGTAGAAGCACGAGTGATCATACCTGCTTTGCTGAAGCAGGAATTTTAGACACAGCAGTTTGTACAGTCTCCTCAGAATGATGACACTTAGTAAAAGGAAGTTTTACTGATAGGAGACTTCCTCAGTAAAGGATAGACACTTGAAAGAGTTTCATTTTAAGGTTTAAGGGACTACTTCCAAAACCCAAGACTTTTAAAATACCATAATCCCTTGCTATTAAAGTTACAGTTCTTTAATATCATGTGCTCAAACTTAGTTACATTTATGAAGTTTTAAGAACTCTGTTGACCAACCACATAGGGACCACTGTAGAGTCTGCTGAAGTTTCATGGAGAGCTAGAGATGGAGTTTGAAGTGTAAATTGGTTGTTCCCACAGTTTAGAGGGCATCGGAAAACAGCCTAACACTAGTTACATTTTCTTTCACTCTAAGAATATAAGATTAAACCAAGTTTTATAGTATTAACATTAGCTACATAAAATTAATTCATTGGAGTACCCACTTACTGTATCCTTTCAATTACTTCTGCTTAGAGAGCCACAAATGACCACTTTTTTATTTGAAGCCTTCCTATGTTTGCTAAATGAGGGGCATATATTTTTTAAAAAAACATAACCAAGACAACCAAAACCCAAAAACAACCCTCCCCAAATCTATACAACATGTAATAAGACTCAACATCCAGTATCATATGCCAGACAGACATTTTGTTATGAGCCTATTTTAACTGACCCAGAACAAGAATAAAAATTCTGTTCTGCACAGCTGGTGCAATGCAATATTCTTTTACTGCCAAGAAATATGTGTGAATGCAAGAAGAACTAGATGACTTATTAATATTGTTCCTTTAACATTTAGACTTTTATGAGGACATCCAGAAATTTCAATGAAGTATAATAAAAAGTTTTATATTTTGCATACTACAGAATAGTAAATGTAACAGGCTAACCTTAAGCAAAGATGAAGGATGCACATATTCTCACAGCTCCGACTTTTTACTGCTGTTACTTAAAAGTATTTACTCCAGGTGAGGATACAGCCTAAACATTTTCCAATGCCTCTACAGCAAGCTTTGTTTTGAGCCTTTATTTCTTAAATTGAAAGCTAATTTAAAAAAAAAAAAAAAAAAAAAAAAAAAGAAAACAACCATCTTGCCCTCCCCCCCAGATAATTAAAAGCATCTTCCACCTCACTCCCCTAAACACAGAGACCTAAGGGCAAATAACAAGAAGGTTAATTCTAATCATTCTAGCCCCAGTCTAGGAGAGGAAAATTAATATGGCATTGATAGCACCCTATGCATTATGTTAAGGATGTATTGGAGTGCTTTGAAAAGCCTTTCAAAGTTTTGAGAGTCCAAGTTTTAGAAAACCTCTAAATAAGAGAAGTGTAGCTAAACATTTCTAGTTTCTAACTTTTTGAAGTTTTGAAAGTCTGTCATCTATCCCTCTTTCTTGGTCAACTGGAAAAATCCAAGAGATGATTTTTCAAATTCTGACTTTGGGTTTACTATCTGGGTGATGTTTTGCATGCTTAAATACAGCTCACATCCATTAGATGAATTCAGCACTTGTCAAGAAAAAAAGTACCATTTTTATGATCACCTCAGTAACAAAGACTCCCTATCTCAAATGTACCATTGCTAGCCACAATGTACACTATTAGAGGACTTAATTCTTGCTCTTTCTAATGACAGAAGGAGGGGACCAGCAAAAGTAAGTGCCAGAATGATAACCTGGCTGACAGAAAAAAATAAAAATAATAAATAAATAAATAAATAAATTAAGTCCAGACAGGATATCTCTTGTCTTTTCCTCCTAGGAGGTATCCAGAAAGATGCCAAAAACTCTTGTGATTTCTTGAGTGGCTCAGCTCTGTTGAAAATATATAGTGCACCTCACAAATTGGGTCTGGTGCTAAGTCTTACTTAAGTTAATCAGTTCTTTTTAAAATTATCTGCTGCAATATCTATATTGGTCATATCCCTGCTAATTACTGCCTTTCACTTTGTGTTTAGCATAAAAGTATTTTTTTAAACCCTCTGAATTATATCTGAGAGAGAACATAAAAGTTATGGTCCAAAAACCTAGGCAGCTATTTTAAAATAAGAAAAACAAGAAATAAAATTTAAAAACAAAACACCTATAATTATTCACATATGTAAACAACTACACACTTGTATTTTCTTAGTTATTTGTGGTGTAGAAATTTATATTTTGTACAATATGTTTAGAAGAACTGATTTATGAGTCCAGCTCCCAGACTGAACAGATCCTGCTGAGTCACAAAATAAATTGGTCTAAAATATAAAAATTATACTCATAATTCAGTTGATCAGATCACACAGAGAAATTCCTCCCTGTAATTTCCTAAGTAAATAAGAAAAAGCCTGTTGGAAAGCTCTACCTTCAATTCTTTTCTTTCAGGTTTGGCAATCCCTTCCCATAGCAGGTGGATCCCAAAGAGCTGTTACTAATTTCAGCAGGTCTGCACTCCCACCCAAGTGCTTATCAATATGGATCCAATTCCTCTATCTAGGGCAGAGCTGCACCGAGTGGAAACATTTCACTTTACTAACCATTTCAGCAAGTGAAAATGCAAGAAGAAAAACTAATGCATTTGTGAGCAACATGAGTTTCTCCAGTACGTTAGTGTGCACACCTCATTACAATTGTCTATGTTTACTTGCATGTCTTCGCAAAAGTCTGCATACATGCTTGAACTCAAGATTTTATGCACAAAATAAACCTAAATATCTTTGCAAAATTAAAAATATTTGCATAAAACATTAGTTAATGATTTAAATAAATAATAAGCTTATAATAAAACTGTTAAATCTTTCTAAGAGGTACTTAGCTTCAGAGTTGTAAATATCTGTGCAACTGTTTGAAAAAGGCAGGGAATACGAGAAGGCAGCATAAAACCTCAGAAGATGGCTGGGTCCTAGTTAGTTCACTTACTCTGTATACTGTAAATTACACCATACAACAGAATACTTAAACCTGATTTTCCTCCAAGTTAACTGACACTTCTTTGACAATGCTACTGAAGAACACCTGAGACATATGCATGTATGGTAAAATGAAGGTGTTTTAAGCTAACCTTTTTCACATTGTGAAGCAGGTGAACTAATACTATTCATACCTCTCTGAAACATCTGTCACTGAAAGTAACACAGAAAAACAGTGGGGTTTTCAACTGGAATAATAAAAAAAAAATTAAAAAGAGAGAGAAAGGAAAAGGATCATAATCCATTCTGTTGAATACAGCTACCTTAGTGAACAGCACAGAATGCTGATGAAGTAATTGCATTTACATCCCAGGAGTAGTAGTTTGTTCCAAGATTATTTACGCCTGCAAAAGACCAGCTCATAAATTGGTATTTTACTAAGGTTTACATTTGCTAAGCAGTAGATTCCAGTAGTTGCCACTAAATAATACTGACCCCATTGACCTCCTATGAATGTCAATGAAAAATTCCCAATGAAGATTCCACTGAGAAATTCCCCTGCAATATCCAAGCATAAAGGATGATACATCTAAATAAAGAAGCTATTAACCTTGAGAGTTGCTAGGCATCTTCATTGTGCACTTAATATGCAATGTAATCTTTATACATTTACTCTAATATTGCTTCATAACCTCTTACATATACTTCTGCCACACTTTTTTTTTTAATTTGGAGTAGCCAATATAGTAAAACATTCATATATCTGTTACTGCTCCCATTAATTGGCCTGTGAGTCCAGTGGGGATTGGTGATGAAAGGAAAGAAAGAATTAACAGCATGAGGTTGCAGTAGAGGGCACAGTTCCAGATCTTACAAGACTGAGACTATAAAAATTACTAATCTTCTATTTTATCGCTATAATGTTATTCTCATCATCACAACAGGGGTCAGATTTTAACCTCAACAAGCATATTCCTTCTTAATCAGTTTGAGTCTATGACAATGCAATATTTGACTTAATTTAAGTGTTCTTGATGCCTTTAGATGGGCCATAGAAACAAAATAATTACAAGATTTTATATACAGCATTTAGAAAGACTGAATAATCACTCAATTTTCCCCTCCTCATCTTTTTTTTTTTTTTCTCCCCTCCCCCAAAGGACAGTCTCTGTCATCCAACTCAATGAGCTGTGAAGATCCACTGGAAAATGTTAGTTAACATCTTATCCCATTGAGGATTATTTTCTAGTGGCTGATGGTAGAGAAACATTTTATTTACTAAGCTGTATTTTCAGATACCAGCTTGTCTCTTGAGACCTGTGAACTGATGAATGTAGCTACTTGTCCTGATAAAGCAGGCTCACTAAACATAAAATCCAGGAGTAATTTAGTAGCCTAAATTCCATTTAGACTACCATGTGGTTAAATAACTGTTATGCTCAATGTAAGATTTTTATAAATATAATCACATACTAAAATATGTGATAAGCAGAATAAGAACAAAAGCATTGAAACAAATAGCTTTTTTTGTTTGGTTGGGTTTTTTTCTGATTTTTATGAGTTAATAAGGATGAGAAAGAAGTTATCATACCGAAAACAAAACTCATTTCATGATCCTGGAAGCAGACAGTAATGTGAATTCTGTTTAAAATGGTGAAAACTGATGATATATGTAGTGTATAATGTGTTATCTAATGAGATATCATTTACAGTCCTTAATTTTTTTTTACCATTGAGTGGAAACTAACCATATTTAACAAAACGTAGGGCAAGGCCTCTCCACTTGGACTTATGAACCAGTGATCAGATTTCATAATCAGAAGTGAACAATCTAAGAACCAAGAACTGATGAAGCTTTGTCCAGTGCCTTCAGCATTGCTTTCATTCTTTTCTTCAGTCATTGGTCCCTTAGCAGTTTGGTTTCATAATCGTCCATGACACTCACATCAGTTGTGACAGTGATTTCATTTAATTCCTGTCTTTATGTTATTGTTGGGAAACAGAAAAAAATGCTTTATCCTGACATGTTTTGATATCCTAAAACTTTCAAACAGAGACAGTGGTCGTAAATGTTTAATCTGAATGAAATTCATCTGACAGATGACTTAATGCTGTTAGATTTACTATTATAAATATTTTTGACCCTGCATAGAAAAAGAACAGCAGCACAGGCTCCCAGTACTCTGAATACCAGAGAACTAGTTCATCTACCTAATAAAATTTAGATGAACTATTAAAATATACATTACTTGGATTTATTTTTAAGTATGTTCTTGTATTTGTATGAATTTGTACGTACATACTGAAATAGGGGACCTAAGTTTCATTATTATTAGACTATTGCCATTGCTAAAAATAGCTATCTTTCTGATACATTAACCGTGGTTAAATCTCTCTTCTGAGGATGTTGTCATTTCTGGGCAAAACAATTGCTACCAAATGCTATTGCCATGAATACTTCAGGACAGAGCACTACTTTCTATATTGATCTTAACCCTATGGACTGCTGCAGTTATTTACAGCCTTTCCCTTTTCTTAATTATTTTGTCTTTCTTTGCATTCAAACGTCTTTGCCCCTGCCCTTCAACTTCTTCAGCAGTTCTATTTCATTCCATCCTGCATTCCTTCCTATCAGAGTCCTTTTCAAGTTTTATAAGACTTCAGAAACTAAACATTATCAAGGTTGTTTTTCTTTAGACACTGGTATAAATTTTGCTTGTCCCTTATTACCAGTTTGTAGTTATGGGTGCAGGCTAAAATGACTGACACTCAGTCTTTGTTTAGAGTCAGGCTGATAAGTCTGCAGGCTGCAGGTGGGGAGCCAGAGATTATTTATTGGCAAGGATTGTAACAGAGACTATCATAAACTGGCATAGTTATAAACTTATTTCCACCCAATGAGCTTATTACCTTACCACCATCCTCCAGCTTTAGGATGAGTCATGGATCAGTTAGAGTACTCTGTGGTTGAGTCTGATCATCCTTTGCAAGAGTTTCAGATTTTAAGTCATTGCCCTGTACAACGAAAAATACAAGGTTAATTGGTAACATCTCAGATCCTGGTAGCGTGTCTGCCTGTTCTGTGCAATATCTGTGCACTACATACGGTAGTGAATCAGCCTTTCATTTCACCGAGCACAATAAAATGTCATCAGTAACTAATTGTAGTATTTGATCAGCTTTTACTAGCTTCTGACAGTAAATTGATTTTGAACTGCAAGATATCAAGCTCAAAAGAAAATAAAGCTTAAAGCTTTCACAAGTTGTAAGTGGGTTGATAGGGGATTTCAGGGCAACAGCAGGGTTCAAGGACTGAACAAGGGCAAAGTGTATCTTCAGAAAAACTTCCTGACTTAAGAATATATCCATCAGAGTATGAACACCAGTAACTGGAACAAGGAAGGATTTAGGATCAAAGTTCAAAAGAAAGACCTCTGAGCTGAACAATACTTCCTAGTACTGGCAAGATATTAATGTTTTATTACTTAGTAAATACTACTGTTGCTTATTAATATAATAAATCATAAGCTGCAAATCTTTCCAATAGAAGTGCAGTCTCTCTTTCCCCCTAACAAGAGTAATCTGCTTTATTCAGGAAATGGCAATTTGGCAAATAACACAACTACATTCAACTACAAAACAAAGAAAGAGTCTCACTTTTATATGAATAGCAAATTAATTAGCTGCTGTAGTAGGATTTTGCATATTTATTTCCCATTTAATAAGCAGCTGATATAGTGGTCATTAGCATCTTAAGTTGTACTCAGCTTAATATGCAATGCATACAGAAAAATCAACAGAATAATTATATTAGAGAAAATAGGATAAAAAATGTTTAGATGAGTTTACGTCATTAGGTAATTCCATCACAATAACACAGGCAGTTGCAGTATTTTCTACTGTTTACTACAAATAAATGTACTTTGGATACCTGCTGTTTGTCCTTACATAGCTTTTCGTTGAAAATAGAACCATGGCTGTGATGATCAACCCTAGGAAGAAGTGAGTTTACCAAGAAGATAAATACATGTTATGCTTTACAGTACATATACACACTGTGTTGTATTACCAAATGAGAAGGATTAATCTGCTTTTCTGAGGAGAGACACATAAACCCTGGACTCTACCCTTAGAGCTCTCATAGTTAATTTGGTTTTAAACATAAAGGAACTTCAGCTCATTCCTGTCTGTTCATTTACGTTTGTGTTGTTTGTTTTTTTAAAAAAAAACTTTTTTTTTTTCTGAACATAAATTAAAACACAAAGTTACATTAAGTTTGCCTAAGTGAAATCAAAAAGTTTAAAGTCTAACCACAGCTTTTCATCTGCACAGTTCTTTCTTTTCTAAACAACAAGAAAAACACAGAAAGGACAAAAAAAACAACAACAACAAATAAAAACAAAATCAACAAACCAAACCAAAACACATGCATACCCACGACCAATTCAGTGTTGGAGTTGTAGTGGAAATTTAGCATTTTTTTGTCATTTTACTTGGGTTTTTTGAATAAGAAGGGGACATGCACCAAGAACACCCTTCAAAACAGGTGTTCTGTTCTCTCCAAACTGTATGTGAAAAGAATATTCAATAATTTTTTTAATGAAAGTCAATATTTTTCATTTAAAAAATTTTATACTCACAAAACTCTTTCCCCAAACACTGAATTCTTTAATTTCAATCCCTCCCATCCCACAAGTATGACAATTATAAGACCACACTGAGAAGTGGCTTCTAGGAAGAAAACTTGCAACTAGACATACGAATGCTGGAACAGTTTTCACTTTCTTAAAATTGACATACAGGCGACAATTACTAATTACTAATCAGATCTGTTTCATCTTTTGATGAAAACTTTTTTTGAGGGACAGTCTTTCAGCCTATTCCTTCTAATTTTCCAGAAATCACTCTTATAGAAAAAATGTCCTTTGTGCCTACTGCACACCATAAAAATCAACCAGCCAAACAATTAACCCTCCAAAACTCCTCCCCTCACAAAAACCCAAAAGAAACTCAAACCACAATCCCCCAACAACAATGCAAGACCACAGGAATGCTTCTAGAACCACTTATATTTGAAATAATAGTAAGTCATGACATTTCCAAATCTTCTGTTTTTATGAAGTAACTCATAGAGAATTCTATTTTATATATTCCAATGTGAATATGTTATAATAAAAGTTTAATGCAGTTTTAAATTCGGTCTGCTAATCCTGGATCAAAAGATTTACCTATATTGGCCTTGATGTCAAGATGTTCCTAATAGCTATATAATTCATGACCTTAAAAAAGAACCACGTTCTTTCAAATACTACCCTGCATGAGTGGCAGCAATGATCCATTTGTGTGAAAGAGATATTATTTAGAGGCAAGTGATTCAGTAGTAATAACAACGTATGCACAGCTTTCCACTTGAACCATGAAAGGTGGTGTGTTCTGGTCACCTGATAAGCCAACATGAGTAGATGCACATATACACAGCTGAGGAACATAACCTTACTTGCAACCAAGCTAATAATACAAATGTTTTGTTAACTAAAGGTCCTTCAAAAGAAGAAGAAAAAAAATCTATATATAGTTCTGTAGCTTTTTTTTTTTTTCCTGGTGAGAAAAAAATATAGTCCTGGGTTCTTCATTCTTTCTACCTGACTTAGCCCCTGAAAGACGTGTGAATGAAACAAAACGTCTGAAGAACTACACTGAAACAACCAAATAGCTCAATATGCCACTCATTATGTTAACTGAAAGAAGAAGAAACAAAATAGTAAACAAAAGTACACGTTATTTCTGCTCAAAATATTTTTCTCCCCCTTCCAATTTATTTAGCTGGAATGTGGGTGTCACCGTTTGACTCAGGTCCGACAACAATGCTCTCGATCCCCTCCCCCCAACCCCGGTAGGGAAGGAGAGAGAGAAAAAGAGAGAGACTTGGCTGGATTGAAAACCAAACTACACAGCTTTAATTAAAACACTAATGAATCATACAAGAAAATATATACAATTATATACAGATAGATTCAGGTGTAGGCAAAAGCCTCTCACCACCCCCCACCCTCAGCAACTCCCACAGCACTTCCCTGAACTGGGAAGAGTCCCAAGGAATCCCGAAGCTGCTGCTGGAGAAAGCAGAGAGTTATGGGGGTCACAAGAGATCAAGCCTGAGGATCGACGGTGATGGATGAACAGAGTCCTCCCTCTACGCTGGCCATGGACGGAAGAGAGGGGAAGAAGAAGAAGGAAGGAAGTTGTCTCCTGTGATCTCTGACCTTCCTCTGAGCTTACGTAGATATATGGAATGGAATATCTTTGGCCAATTTTGCTGCCTGTCTACCTCAGCCTCCTACGGGGGGGGGGTCACAGATCTCCCCATAGTGTCTGAGCCGGCAGAGTGCAGGTGCGGCCTTGAAGCCTCAGTAGTTAGAAAAACATTCCACTGTCTTATCAGCCCAGCAGAACACACTGTTGCTAGTTACAAGAAAGCTTACTGAAGGAAAAAAAAATCAGTAAAAAGAAAAATTGGCTTCCTCCTGGCTCAAACCAGGACAGTGGGACTCTAAACCCAGCCGCCTTCTTTATGACTTATGTTAATCTTAAAATACCTCAACTGTCTTGGTGGCAACTAACTATTGAATTTATGAAATAACTATTTAACCAGATAACTGAGAATAATAAGGTGGTACAGAGGGAACCTCTACAGATGCCTATTAAATTTGGGTCCATATGGATGCTTCTTCAACCTTTAGTTCCCTTTGCACCTTCAGTAAGCCACCCTCTTTTTCACTTGGTAGTGTTTCTGATGTGCAGCATGCTGCATGCTTATTTTAGATTGCTGACATTTCTGAGAACAGTTGGTTTGATATACATGTACTAACAAAACAGAGCTGGTGAAAGATTAATATTTTGTTGGGAAAGGTCAGTTGTGTGATAATGGCTTTCACTTACTCAACAAAACTTTTTAAGGAAGGTTACAGTAAATTAACCTAACTCCTGTCTGTCAATCAATATATGACCACATGACATGTTTGCTCTTTGATAAATTGTTACAGTTCAGCATGTATTGTACTAAAAGAGCTAGAAGGAAATCACTCCTCATACGGAAAAAAATTTAGATTCTTTGGTAATTCATCCAAGAAGTGATAAGCTTTATTTAGAAGAATCAAAAATGTGCAGGTCAAGATGGGTGTTTCATAGTCAGTGGGATGAAAACCCAAGAACTGAATTAATAAAACCTCAGTATTTCCATTTTTTCAAGCATGTTCAAATGTATAAATATTATGTATAAATATCAACAGGGCACTTTCTAAAGGAAAAAAAAAAAATATGTTGCTATCTACTACAGTAATTTCATTGGATTTTGTTCTCAATTTCTATGAGAAAATACTTTCTCTCTTCTTTCTTGTACTTAGGTTTATTTTTAAATTGAATAGTTGGTTTTCTGCAATCTTTTCTCCTCTTCTAATAAGATCACTGAAATATAGATTATAAGGTAAAACTATAAATTGAAAAACTAATAAATTTGAAGCTTACATACAATCAGATCCAGTGAAGTCTTGAGGTATAAAAGCTCTGAGTATTCATGAAAATATTCATGAAAAATTATCCCTTCCTTGTCTGGTGCAGGTCTGGTGACCTGCAGAAAGTATTATAGTCTCTGCTGTGGACCTTTCTTTTAATGAAAGCTAAGAGCTCAGGCTTAAACTACCTCTGAGTTCAAAGTGACCACAAGCAATATTATCTTTACATGTATCATCTTTGTATTTCTGTCCTTTGCCTGTTCATGTTTTTACTAGATAATGAGAGCAATCATGTAAAGAGAACAGAAATCTGCTCCTCTATAATCATGCAATTCTTTTCATTTAGATGTCTTCATTCTTTTAACTGACAGCTAGTGCTGAGAGGAATTACTGAGCTGCCAAAAACTACATGTATTTTCTTATTGTATTTTTAATGCTTCTAGAATCTTATCTACTGAACAAGGATCTTGTCTGTCCACAAAAAAATTCCCAGCTCCCCTAGTTATTTAAGAAGAACTTTTATCATTGCACAACTTTTCAGAGCACTGTGAACCAAAGAAAATAAGAAAATAATAATGAAAGATGATACTGGAGATATCTTCAGTTCCTAATCAGGACTATCAATCCCTGAAAAGAAGAGAGATGTACCTTTTGCAAAGTTAAAAACTTTATTGTATTTTGGTGTTTGCTTCCATTAGAAACATCATACTATGAATGATTCATGATGAAGGATCTCATTTAGTGGACAAATAGTAATTAGTCTCTTCCACACATATACATAGCAGAACCCTGTAAAACCAAAGGGTGTTCCACCAATCTGGACTGGGTTTTTTTGTTGTTGGTGGGTTTTTTTAATTATTTTTTTTAGGGTTTTTTAGGGTTTTGTTTGGTTTTTTGAAGCGTTGGTTGAAGTTATGCAATTACCCAGTGTCATAATACTTGGATTACTTCCCACCAGTTTATCATTCTACACTTCTGTTACACCAGGAAGACAAGCACTTATAACAGTTGAGACATTTCCATCTCTCTTATTTCAGCTGAGATCTAGTATGTGAGAGAACCAGTATATGAACATAATTTTCTCTTGGGAGAGAATTTCTGGGTCAATGTCTTTGCCACCAAAGAGATCTGAAAGGTGCAACTGGAGCATATTGGGTTAGGCTGGGAACAGAGGACTGCACAACATGTTAGAGACATTTGCCTAGCAAAGTAGGACAAGAGTGTATGTGAGCATGCAAGAATGCGTATTTCGATTTCTATATCTACTCAGTGACTCAGAACTGCATCAGCTCTGTCAGTGAGAAACATCTTGGCAGTTTTTTAAAAATCATCCTCATACTTTGAAATTTTCAGGTTAGTATGAAAGCTAATATTATACTAATAAAAATGATACAGCTATACCACTAATAATGATAAATACAGGATAAATACAGGCCTGTGCCTTTGCTCTTACAGAATCTCAATTGCCTTCATTTTGGTTTTCCAGAATTGCTTGGATATTACTTATGCATTTTGCTACAGAACTGCCTCTGTCAATGAGGAAGATACAGGTCCTTCCCAGTTAAAAGGACATACAGATTCTCTCCTTGAAAATTTAAATGCAGTCTGAATCAAAGTCAAGGCAAAATGGGGTAGTTTAAACTGAAATCAAGAAAGGGTTACAGGCCATAGGCTTAAGAATGAAAACCCTTGAGAGACCTTCAGTTCAGCAACTACTAACCTTCTATAAAAACAAAACCTCATCATAGTGCTTCCTACATAACTTTAGTATAATTATTGGGAATAAAGTATAAGCAAGTTACAGAAAAAAAAAAAAGAAGAGAAATTTCTAGTGATTTTTAATCTTCCGATATTCTTACAAGAATTATTTGCTTTGTGTACCTGGAAGTATCTAAAATGATGTTTCAAAAACTTCTGTCTTGAGCTGATAGAAAATTAGCAATGAAGGGCATCTTAAAAAGCAATGCTATTTGTAAATAAGTGTCTACTTTGTTGAAATATAACAAACAGAAGTAGATGAAGGTAATTAGCAAAGAATCTAATCAGTAGCACTGCTTTAGTGTCTATCATTAAAACACTTAACTATTGTGCTATTTTTCTGTGTTGCCTTTATTAAGACTTCTTAGTAGCACAATTTAAATGCCACTGCAATAGACTTTAGAATAAGATTAATTACTGACCTCAGTGGCACCACATAAACATTACCTGCGTTATTACACAATCCCTCTACATTCAATTTTGCCAAGCAACATGGCAAGCACAAAAATTTAATGGTAGTGGCTGTTCTAATATAACTTTGAATTTACTATTTCTATTTTAAGTTAAAAACAAATAAGATTATTAATAAGTATGAATTACTAAAAACTGCCATTAAGGACAGCACATCAGAAAGTTATTTTTTTACTTACTCAAATGATCTTACACTTCTACAAACTACACCAAGTAAGATGTTCTCATACATACAACACAGCTGAAATGTGGTCATTATTGGTAAAGGAAGGCAGTAACTAATTGGATAGCCAACCCCAGTATGCTGAGGAGAAGAATCAAGTCACAGGAATAAACCTCATATCCTACAGAAATATTATGTTATTTCCAGTAATTAAACAGCACAGATAGGATTTGATTCTTGAAAGTTTCAGCTAAACTCTCTCTGCAACACTCAATCACTGATGGTTGAGTCACTATCCCTGGATGTGTTTAAGGGTTGTTTGGATGTGGTGTTGGTGGAGATGGTTTACTGGAGAACTTTGTAGACTAGGGATGATGGTTGGACTCTGTGATCCCAAGGGTCTTTTCCAACCTGAGTAGTTCTATGATTTTAGGATTCCTGAGAATGTCAGGTACATTAGTCAGCTGGTGAAGTATTTATTCAGAAACTAATAACAGAATATCTTACAATCAAAAGATTATAACTGGCCACTGACTCAACTCTGAAAACATGGCCTGTTACCATCTGCGCTGTACAAAGGATGAATGAAAGGCAAGACAAGTAATTCACTTACTAAATTCATATTAGGCTCAGAAAATAAATGTATAAATTTCCATTTACAACATATACATTCCCAATGATAGATCTTTAAAAACAAATCAAGGGTGTTCATTATTCATTGGGATGAGCATTTTTCAACTACCATAAAGACCCCCACTGGGTTTGGGAGAAGCAGGAATGACAAAAGTTAGAGAGACATAAGAGGACAGTGCACCACTATATTATAGCAATATTAATTAATAATTCAAACATAGTCTATGTTTAATAGGTTATAAAGCCATTTGGAGTTAATAAACTGACTGGCCTTCAACCTTGCAGTGCAGCAGGCACAATATTTATTGCTTCTTAAAGAATAAATTCCCCAACATTGCCTTTGAAAATGAACATGTTACGTGATGAGACTGATTCAGTTTATTACACTTTATCTCTCACCTGGAAATGTGGATAATAAATTGGCTGTTAAACTGTATATCTAATCCCCTGTAAAAGAAGTCAATATCTATCTTTTCTTTTGTTCAGGAGAAGATCACTGATAAATTGGATTTTTCATAAGCAGATGTCTCAGCAGAATATATGGCATTCCAGTCTCAAAATCTACTATGTATCAGAACCGTTAGGTGAACTGTGGCACTCACACAATACCAGGAGTGCATGGAGACCCATCTGCATGCAAAACTAACTTAAAATCAGAAATTCAAAGCCCTTAGGAGGAAAAAGTCACAAATCATAAATTTGCACAAGCAAAAATCCACAGCTATGCAAGTTTTGGCAGTGATGTTGCAAAGCATGTGTTAAAGTCCTTCAAATTCCCAGTTCCTTTGCGTGCAAAACGGCTGGTATGCAAATCTCAAATCTGGGTTCTACAGATTTTGCTGTTATTATGACGTATAATAGATTTAAAATTAGTACCACCAACCATGAAGTTAGACATTTGTTAGATAGCTTTCTGTTCTGGTTGATACTTACTAAGTAAATAATATATTTCCATAATAAAGAAATACCAAGAATACCATCAGAATGAAGAGGTCCTGGTTGCTGTGGGAACATGGATACTTACGGCCTACCTAGAGTAAAGGGTTAGTCACTTGTCAACAGTTCTCTGCATACAGACGTGACTCAGATTTTATAAAAACCCATCTGGGGCCATCAGTGGGTGGTTAATGGAAACATAATCATAACAAACATTATCGTTTAACCCTGCTGTTTAAGTAACATTGTGTGGTTGAAAGCACAGAACTATTTACCCTTATGACTGTACATCCCATGCATGTTCTACCTTTGGTGATAAATTACCATAACATTTTCACTAAACCAATTTATGTTTTCATTTAAAATGTTAATTCCTGAGTGTCCCTTTGGATTGCATAAATTGAATCACAGAAAAATATATCACCCTGCTGTACAAACTAATATTCTTAGCTTAACATACTGAATTGTAAAACACTAAGCTTACTACATAAACACTGCAGACATCACATTATTTTCATGCTATATATGGTACACTGTTTCTGTAGGCCCTGCAACAAAATACTGATGCATAATAATCTATTTAAATACACATTGACTTATTTACATTATCCTGTAAACATACATTTTTGAATCTATTATTCTAAATTCTAGTTTAATACAAAATGTGTAAATTTCTTATTTTCCTACAGCTAAATATTTTAATAAAGACTGTGAAACTCTGAATCATAGCCATTAATCCACATTAAATAAAAATGCAAGAAATTAAAGATTTTTTACTAAGCAACTAGACTTTCTTACAGTTAAGCAATTACCCAATTCTTGTTATACACAGACTGCTTCCTTGCAATACTAAATTAAGTGGTTAATTAAAAGAACAAGCAAAACTAATGTTCCACCATAATTTCTAAAATGCTGTTCAAAACAAATCTATTGACATATATTGTTGACTTCTATTGTTTTAACAAAGATTTAGCAAAAGATGACAAAACAATTACTTTGTCATGTTCTAACAACTAGAAATAAAATTGAGACCTTGCCCAAAGAAGCCCTGCTACTGATTTTAAAGCAAAAAACTGAATCTGCTTGTCTTCTGTGCATATTAATTGAAACCAATCTTATGAGGTGTAAAAGAATTTGTCATACTAGAAGCAAGTCAGGTGTATTTATGTAGAGATACAAGTGGATAAAACAAGTGTTCTTGTAATCAAACACATGAAGCTCCAACAATCTATGAAAATAGTAATAAATCAAACAAGTTCAATTTACCCGTTGTGAAGTGAATGGGATTTCTTTGATAAAGGTGTAGAATTAATCCCATTTTCAGTTAGTCCTGTTAAAGTTAATTGCCAGAATTTGTATGATTAATATCTTGCAATAAAAATTACTTCTCTTTTTTGATTTCCGTTAAAAAGAAAATGAAGCTAATAGAAGCTGTTTCAGCCATTTAAAGGCATAGATTTTGTTTCAGCAAAAGTGTGAATGTGATTTATTATTAAAGACAATATACAAGATGCACTGTCTCATGACTAGAGGTGTTAATTGTGCAGTCTAATTTATACAGGATGGATATAGATATATAAAAAATATGTAGGGCCAGGTAGAGAAAAGAGGAATTTTTTTTTAAGTTCTAAAAAGGAATTATTTGCTAGGCCCATATGAAGGCCAGTGGGTTTGTTGCTGCTTCCACATTTTCCTAGAAATAGTAGGAAAGATCACAAAGTGACTACTGGGTTACAAGTCCTTTTCTTCAGCCCTTCAACACAACTCACTCTTGCTTCATATGCAAGAAAACACTACCAGTGTCATGCATATTTTAAAGAGGTTAATTTACTCTATTTTTAGTAGAAATGAGGCAAGAAGTCTAGTTTATACTTTGATCAATTAGCTATTGGTGATCACCATGTTAAGTTTCTTAACTCTTGATGCAATCTCAAGGATTTCTAGTTGTATTTCTGGACTTTTAAGTGCATTTTTTGGAGAGAAGTTCATTTCACAAGCCAATTCTTCTTCTGCTGGGACAGACCTTCTCTGCTTCAGTTTGAGTTTAAACAATTTACACTAACTGTCCAGAAGACCATTTGTCAAGCTTATGTATTAATATTTGTGATGCAACATGCATTTCCCAGATTGAAAACAAAAAAGTATAAATACAAATTATTTTTTTTAATTCCATCAGAATATTACATTTTCATATATGCTTGAGAATACACAAAAGCTAAGCAGCTGTAAAATCTATAACGAAAAGCACACTCCATATCTCAAAACGTATGTACTAGTAGCATTTATAAATATACTCCACAATTGTTTTCTTCCCTGCAGAATTAATACTCACACACTTCTTTATCATTGCACAAATTCAGCTACTTGCTGTCTGAGGATTTCAGGTGACTACCTGCAGACTGAAGTGCAGACCAGTCTAGACCTTACTTGCATTTTTATCCAACAGCTTTATCGATACAATTACTTTCCTTAAGTATGAAAACCTCTGTGAGAACAGAGTGAGGAATGCAGTTATCCAGATTATTGGTGTTAAAGGAGAGACTATTACTGACCTACATGTACATGTGCAAGAACAGAAAAATCAGACCTTCTGTTTTCCATTATTCTCTCTTCTCTGCATAAATGCAGCCTCCTAGCACATTCTTAACCAGATGGTGAAATTAACTCAGAAAGTGAAATGTGTCAGGAGATCAAATGACAGCTTAAATATCCCTTATGGATCAGTCTACAAATAGAGAAAGAGAGTATGCCAAGTATCAATCTAAGGTTGCAAAGACCAAATTCCTGTTAATGTCTAAGCAAAGCTTGTAAAGCAGAGCCTCACCCAGACATTCCCTTGAGATGAACACAGTGCAGAGCAGAGCCTTAAAAGTGTAATCTCACTCTTAAGGTTATATATGAGCTTCCTAATTGCTCAGTCAGCAGCAGGAACACTAACCACGGCTTGAGTCAATCAGAGTTCTCAAAAGTTTAGAAAGCACTGCCTGAAACATGGTTAAGACACGATGCTATATAATACATCAATCCCTACTAGAGTCTCAGTAGTCTCCTTTCACAGTTCTGCCCAGAAACATTTCTTCTAAGTTACTACATTAAGATCGGGAATCGATTTTACACCTGAAAACCTGTGGAAGATGCTATCAATAAAATATATTGGTCTGGTAAAAGTCAATTTGACCTTTGCAGGTATGCATAGTTTTCTCAGAGCTTGACTGTAGTTACAGTCTTATTCAACTGCTTTCTCCTGAAAATAATTTTATTAAAATGTGCCTGGCAAACACTAGTTTACTAGTTTACTGTCACTTCAGTGATCAAAATCTATGTCTAATTAGCAGGGAAACCATATGAAAAAGCAGCCCAATAAACAAGAAATTAAAATTCAGTCTTCTTGTCCTGGTGCTGTTAAAGGTGATGTAGTTTTATACTACAATTTACTTTGCCTGACTGTAATAATCTACTCCCCATTTATTTTGACTGTTTAAGAGAACTGCTCTGATACAATTTATAGGTTATTGATTCGTAACAACCAATATAGTCTAAAAAAATTGAATCTTCATTTGTCAAAATATCCTGCTGCTATTAAAAGATATGTAATTACTATTAATCAATTTTACAAAAATACAGATTCCCCCCTAAATTCCACAAAAAACAACAGAACCTAAACCAACAATATTCTGTCACTTTTAAACAATCTTGCAAGCTTTGCTTACAAAATTTTGCTCACATTAGAATTCAGATGAAATAGGCAGAACTCTGTACCTGAATATGTTTATGTACATGTGTATGTTTACAGAAAAGTGCCCAATTACTTTTTGGTGATAATTTAGCCTTAATTTCTTGCTATCACATTAAAAATAAAACAATACCATAGCCTTTAGAAGTCTCCAACATTTAATCTGGCTTCCAAAAGCTAAAAATACCATTTTGTGCCATTTCTGCTAATTAAAAGACACAGTCCAACTTTGAACCCCACTGATGTTAATGAAAGAACTCTCATTCAACAGGTACTGGATTAGAGCCATAGCAACCAGTTCTGTTTTTTCTTCCATTCTGTCTGAATCAAGAAATGTGCAGTTATTTGAAATAAGACGTACAGACTTTGAAGCTTTTTAGTGGGTTCCTGGTAGTTGCTGCTATTGAATCAAGTGAATGACACTAAGTGATGCATTAGCACAGTAATGGCCAGAGGGATTATTGCTCACATGATGTATTAACAATGTACTGGTCAGCAGGAATAACACTCAGGGAATATATTAATAAACATAATCTGGCACACTACCCATTCGAAACCTTCAAGCACTGCAGTGTTAATTGTAGCATTGCTCCCAAATTATTAGTACTCTGAGTTTGTGTTTACGGCTTTAAAACAGGAGGCAATGGAAATTTATCAGGATTACGTGAGTGGACTTCTTGACCAATCATGTGTACTGACCACTGAAGGGCAGGCATTACATCCTTTGGGGTAAAAAAAGAGATACTTAGAAAATTCTATTTTAAAGCATAAGTAAGACATTGTTTATACTAAAGGACTCCTATGCTAAATGACACCTCTTGAAACACATTTCCAGTGTTTATAAATGCCTGATCTCTTTCAATCTCCAGAGCTAAAGAGTAACGCACACAAACACATTACAAAAAAGGATTAAAAAATATTTCAGGAAATTCTACTAATAAAAACTCTACAACACTCATACCTTCTTCTGTGGCTTCTTCTTAGGTACCTGTGTTGCTTTTAGATTGACTGGAAGATGTTTTTTTCTCAGCTCTGCTGTTAACCACTGCCCTTCATTCTTCCTGTGTAGTATTCTGCATTTGGTCAGTGTTCTAGAAAGTAACCAGCTACAACAAGCAGAATAGAAGAAAAAAAATTAAAAATAAAAAGAAATTTTTGCAAGAAACTTTTGCCAAGAATATATCCGTTTGACCACATTTCTTTAAAAATAGTTGCATTAAGGCTTATTAGAATACAACAATTTTATTATAATAGAAAAAGTTCAAGTCAGAACAAAATACACTGAATGGCCCAAAACAAACAGTGTTTCCTGCAAATGGAAATTCTCAGACTTTAACCAAACCAGTCATCGATGGAGAAGTTTCTGATGCTCTTTCTGAGCATAACCATGCTCCTCAATATAACTGCTGAAACACAACAGTTCTTAGTCAACCATAATACACTGTGTCTCAAATCCACAGCTTAACACCAATCCTGATGAGCATTCAGGACCATTTTACACCAGTTTAAAAATTGCTTCTTACCTGCCAAAATACTGGACTGGACTGGTTTTTTTGTCGTCTGGCATGATGTATGTCTGTGTTTTGTTCTTCTTTCTTTTAAGGTGTTTTGAGGTTCCTTAAATTTTACATTGTAACTAAACACAAAAGTGGAGCTCCAAGTAAACATTTTCTGCACCCTGTAGATCTAAGGACTACTTGTAACTTCAGTAATAATTTTCTAGAATGTGGGAATGCTGGCATGCAGAATTCTGCAAAATAAGGACACATCATTAGACTTTCTAAACTTTTTTGTATTTTCAAATAAAGCATTCAACACTATCAATAGATTGTCATAAATCATATTTCACAATCTTAAATAAAATTTGCATTTTCAAAATGTAAAAAAATGGGATCAAGATGGTATCAATAACATATTTCCCATACCTTAAGTAATGTAAGTGAAATTTAACACTTCAAATACAAAGGAATTTTTAAAAATTACTCTTCTTAACAAATACCTGTAAAAACGATTTCCAGTAATGAAAAATGACCTACTGTGAAATATCAATGAAGAATTTAATACCGTGGCCCATTAAAATGCATGGCAAAATTCCTACTAACTTCATCAGAGGTTTGAATTTTGTCCTTTGTTAACAAAGCTCTAGGTGAATAAAAGGTTTTCAGAAAAGGTTTATATGCCTAAGACTGAATAGGCTGAATGGACAGATCCCCATCACATTGCTTCACAGTAAGATACTCCTAATACAATACCAAAATGGTCCTTCTGATATTTGTGATTTGTAAGTTAATAAATACCAATTCAAGTTTTGCAAAAGCAGAATCTTGCACTGGAAAAAAATAATTAAAAAATTAAAGCTGCACCACTGTGTCTTTTGCTCTGTAAAGTTTATTCTCGTATAATTACTTGGACACTTTAAATCTTAGGCTGCTTTAATCTCTACTGTGCTACTTCCTTGTGTGCACTACCACAGACTTTGAGCCATTTCAGACTTACATCAGTGTAAGTATCTCTGAATTTTAAAAGTAACTATTTTCTTCCTTTCTAGTAACATCAGTAAGGCTCACACTGTAAGAAATTATACCATTAAAAGCAAACCCATGCTGCTAAGCCATGCATAAATAGGTTAAATCAAGACATGTACTACTGCCACCACCTATTGGTTATCTGTTTTGTGTAAAAACTAAATCATTTGGAGAACAGAAGTGAAGCTAATTAGAAGAACCAGCAAACACACCAGAAGAATAAACAAGAAGTTTAAAATCTCAAATTAAAATCATTTATTGAGAGCAATTTAAAAGTGAATTTAAGCATACGCATGATTGAGGAACAAATGCATCCAGCTCTTTGTGCTTATCAGTAGGAGGATTACTTCACAGTAGCTGAAACATCTGACAGAAAAATGGATCCTTAATCTGGTAACATAAACTACTTTCTGCCAATCCATTTCAAGGACTTAGTGTAAATCTCCAAGGTAATTAGTCTTGTTTACTAAGGTTTGCCCTATTGACTTCATCCAGCATTATAAGAAGGCAAAAGATTTCCAGTAGCAGGAAACATATAAACACATTTACTACCCTACTATACATGTATGATGCTGAAGCTATAATATAGAACTAAACGTATGTCAAGATGAAAACATTGCCAGGGAAGACCAAGAAGCCTGTGGTCCAGTTCAAGTAAACACCACTTTGTACAGATCAGTGGCACCCAGCAAGGCCAGGACACTGTGACAACCTGGACAGGGTTTGTCTGTGTAAGATGGATGGATCAGGGATGCTATTTACACTGTCTGCACCCTGCAGACTGGCACTACAAATAAGCCAGTTCTGAAGGAATGCAGGCTACTCTTTATATAGTGTGATGGCAAGTACTGCATTTGGCAAGAAATTCAGTAGGATGCTTTCCAAGCTTAAAAGGGCTTTCTGGGACTGTTTCTGACCCCATTCAATTCAATTCTTAGTAGCATGGCTTCTTTCCAGCAGTTTCAACATGCCTTTCATTCAGGGAAATGCACTTTAAGTCAATGGTAGCTTTGCCTGCATAAGAAGTGTGAGTCCTGTCTCTATTACCAATTAATCTTTGGAAGTCAGCATGTGCACAACTTATTTTAAAACCACCCAAGTTGCTTTCTAATAGTTCACACTTGCTTAGTACACACTCAGAAGTAGTGACGTTTTGTGAGAACTCCAAGACTGGGCTCAAAATGAGGGTGGTTGTTTTTTTATTAAAAATTTATAAAATTCAGAATTATATTGAAAGGAAATTTACTGCTTTCATTCTACCATTATGCATCTCTTCACTACAAAAATATGCATAACTACTTTTAAATTGTATTTTTAAATTTATCAGATACAGATAAGAATCAAGAGTCTTGACTTGGTAATGATCAGCATATAAAAGAATCCAATAATTTCTGGTTATTGCAGTTTGCTTTGATTTAGCATTTATAAAGTTCTTTCTAGCTGTACAGAGATACCTGAGCAAACAGTAAAGCAGCATGAGTGAAGAAAGTGAGGTTTCAACAAAACACAATGCACACGCCCATCTTTCCCGCCTCAGTATATGGGCTTCTTTCAAATCACCCTGAAAACACTTGCTGAATCGGGGTCTGACTTCACACAAAATACAATGGATAACAAAGGGCAGGAAACTCTGTCACAGCAGCTTGTTAATGAATGCCCGAGCAATGGAAATCATTCTGCATAAAGAGCCAGACCAGGATGAGCTTACTGGACTGAAACAACTGGGATCATTTGTGGTAAAAGCTGATTCTTTGTGTGAAGAGATTGTCAGACTCTGGCCAAAAAGTTGAGACAATTTCTTAACAGAGGGTGAGACTGAGCACCTCCTATTCACACTGAGCAACTGCTCTTGGAAACACCATCCCAGGAACAGGACTCAGTAAGAGGAGGGGGCTTGCAATCTCACCCAAACAACTAAATAAAAGCCTGCCTGCTTGCAGACAATTCCTGAGCAGAAAACAGGGCTAGATTTGTCATCTAGGAGTATTCACTCTGAAACCATTCACTCCACTCTCCACTTGAAACAAACCCTCTCTTTGTGTAATTGTAATGCTCTCTAATTACTTATGACTGACCAATTATCTAAGTGTTAAGTTAATACTATTTATAGACAATCTGCTTGCATTTTGAGTCACACAAGGATTCTCATTTTATCTACTGTACTTCTCCATTTCCCTTAAATGATGCCAAGTAAATTAACATCAAGGTTTCTGCCTGCTAGTTTGCTCAAACAGACAAGTCTTCTTAGGTATCTCTTAAACCAGTTCTGACATTTTAATGGAACATTATTATAATGAGAAAACCATTATAGCAACAAAATTGAGGTCATATTAGGAAAACATTTCCCCTCCTTTGTTATTGTATGCAATGAAGTTCGTTAAGTGTTTAAAACAGTTATATTTCTGAAAACCAAACTAAACAGATTTGTTTTGCTTGCATAAACATTTTATAATATAGAAGCATTTCTGTTTATATAGATCTAAGGTAAAACATTTGTATGTATATTTGCAGTGACTTTGAGAAACTTCCAACACCATTCTGCAGGTATCCAGTCCTTAGAGAAAAAATGGAGGAGCTCTGAATTCCCCCTTTAATCTATTCTGTGTTCTATTTTGTCCATCTGTCAAACCACATAACATTTCTTATGTAATACAGGCCTAGAGAAAACATTCTTTGTTTTCAGCTGGCATACTTCTAAATTCAAATGCTCAGACATAATGTAGTTATTTGTTTCCCTATATGCGGATTGTTTATTTACTTTACAAACTTGCACAGAAAACGTAAGTGTACACTAAACCATTAGTATTCTGTTGGAAGATTTGTGTTTTGTGTTGGAGGGAGTTCACATTAAACTCAGGGTCTTAATACTCCTTTGAGGCTTCTGAAGCCCCATGGCAACTCTTGAAAAGACTTATTTCTTCAGCATATGTAAATTGGATAGGATGAAGTCAATGTGATTTAAAGCTAACATCTCTTCAAGAACTCAGATGAGACAAAGGTTTTATTAAATGGAATAGTAGAGGAAATTGAAGTTCCACATTTTGGTGTAATGTGATCATGAAGATGGAAAATAATATTTAGTGAAATTAAAAGTGCAGGCTTGAAATGTACATCACTCTTAATTTACATCTACTCTCTTTATTTAATTTATCTGACATGCCCCACTTCTTCCAAGGGAATTACAGAACAAGATCTATTGGATATAGGATATTAGCAAGACAGCATTGGAGTCATACATTGATTTAAGAAACCACCTTTTTACTATATTAATTAGGCAGAGGCAATAGTAAATTAAAAGAGTTAAGGTTTGTATCAAACGGTTCCTTGCCCATGCCTATGGTGTCTAATTTAAATGGCGCTACATTAGGGTTTAACAAGTTATTACAGTTTGTCAAGAGCTGATCTTTGACTTGTATCAGGTTGTGTCATAAAATTTTTATCCTGCACATTTACTCAGACATTCATAATGAATAGTTCAGAGTTCAACACAGTGCATTACTTGATAAAGTATTTCAAGTATTTTGCTAGAATTTGAAAAAGCTAGAGAAGTGGGAATGAAATAACACAAAACTTGTTTACAGCTATTTAAGTTTTAAATTAATTAATAATTTTCATGGCAGAAGGGAACATGGACAGTACAACCACTACAAATGTCAGAAAAGAAACTTTCATTCTTGCAGGCATTTACACCCATAGATGTACCAGTAGGCACAAAGCACTGGATTGAGGAGGGTCAAGAACTCCAGCAAGAACTTTAACCTTCTCAGGCCATTTTTACATCTACGTTCTAGAAGTAGACATGGAATGTTTTCAATGAAAAGGAAAAAATTGTGTACAAAATCTCCTCCTTCTTACACAGATGGTAACACATCCAGGAAGATAAAGTACATACCTCAGCACAAAATCTAGCAATTACGGAGTAACTGGTTTTAAAGCATCCTTTAAAAAACATGGCTTTCAGTACTTCATTTATAAGACAGCATTTATATTTAGCTTGAGTTTGCATTTCAACTATATGTAGTGAAACTAGGAGCAAAACATTGATGTAAAAATGCAGGACTGACTGAAAAATTTGCCTGCTAAGGAGGACTCTAGCTCATGACTAAAGTTCTTTTTTTGATGCACATGAACTACAATTGTCATAGTATGATCATAAAAATCACAGAAAAAGGGACTTGAAGTAACTTTAAAATAGCCTACTTAAAACTTATAAAACCTAAATACTTAAAAACTACCTGAGGAGAAGGTAAATTGCAGACTTGATTTCTACCATGAATGTGTGATGTTAATTTCTGATTTCTGTTTACCCCATTATCTTTTTTATTCAGTTAGTGCTGGACACATGTACCATTTGCACGAATTTATCTCTTTTACAACACTTACTTAGAAATCTCAGCAGCAATTTATTGTATAAATTAAATTTCTCTTTCCAAAACAGCAACAAGTTTTCCCCTGTTAGGACTGAAGAAAATAACTTCTGTGATTTTTTTAATTATTTTTCTTAAAATTCTAGTTCTGCTTTTTATTACCTACATAGATTTCCATTAGCTGGAACAAAACAAGACAACTGCATGCACCTTTACTGAAAACAATGTTGGAGAACATATACAGTACTCTTTGATTCAAGAACAACCTTTGCATATTGCTTGTGTATTTTTTATTTAGAAACTTGAAGCTATATTTTAAAATATTAAAGTCAAATACATTTGTATTGCTGTTAAGAGTTAATACACAAGGCCTAACCACACACCTGGTTATCTGTTATTCATATAAATGTCTACACTTGATCAAATTTGTCCCATCTAACTTTAGATTACAGAAGTCTCAAAATAGCTTGATAGCCTCTCTTTGCAACACAGCTACCTGTAAAAACTCTTTCAGCTCACACAAACTTAATGTTCTCTGGAGGTTCTGATACTTCATTGCTTATGAAAAACTCAAGTTAATAAGCTTTTAACTTAGGATTCTCTATGAAGGCCCTTCAGTGGGTGGAATAGACTTGAGTATGTTTGTCTGGATGACTCAGGGCAGCTTTACTAACACCAGAAGAGTAAACCCAAGTATTTTAGAAAAGAATTCACGCAAATATAACGAGGTTTAAGCTTGGCTCTTAACTTTCTTGCTTCCCTTGGACAAATGAACAAATCCAAGTCACTTGCACCAGCTCATATTTCAAATTAAAGTTTGTCCCTCATAGTTGAATGACACAGGAGAATATAATGCTTGAAACACCAGGAAAAACCAAACCAATTACTCAGTGTTCTAACATATGAAGTGCTAAATTTGTCTCAACTCTTCACAATCACTTTTGAAAATGAATGTAATCCAGCCCAGCAGTAGTGTTGTACTGAGGTACTATGAAAATATATAGAATAGTTTTGTAAAACAATCATGTTCTAAATAATGATCTTGAGTCTTCACACAGATAAGGAGAAATGGAAAAAAATCTAGCACTGTAACACCACCCGTTCTTGAAAGCATAACAAATTTCTCCACAAAGCTATATGGTTACACAAACAGTGCAAGTTTTTTGTGTTTTTTTTTTTGTTTTTGTTTTAGGGGTTTTTTAAAATCCTTTTTACAGCTTACAGATCAGTCCCTATTTAAAAAGTAAACAAATTTTAATTAAGCACACCTTAAATTACAGGGTATAAAGCCTGTCCTATAGCATATAAAATGGACTTTTTAATTCCTGGCTTTGAATATTAAACAATGGTGGGTTCACCAAGTTGATATTATGCATCTCTCACTTACAGAGGAATGAGGAGGACATGAAAGATTACCACAAAATTCTCACCATAAAGCAAATAGTGTAATCCAGTGCAAGGCCAGAGCTGAAGTGTTGCTGGTAGATTTATGCCTTCATACAGCTGAAATAAGTTTTCTGAGGTTGAGAGAAATTATGGAACTTCATTAAAGCTGCCATCATGGACAAATTTTGCAATGAACAGCATGCACACAATGAATGATGCTGTGTACCTAAGTGCACTCTGATTTAGAGTTCAAACCTTTTGTAGTGCATTCCATGAAGATAAAATATTTAGTGCACTATATTTTGGGCTCTACATTTTTGACAATATGCTTCATACCTCATTTGCCACCAAAGTAATGAGATTTTAGTCAATGTTCAAAGACTGACTTCGCATTTTTCATGGCAAAAACCCAAATGGGTTATTTTTCTACACTGGTGTACTGCTAGTTCAGTGAAGCCCTGAAGTATATGTAGACCTTGAGGCAGCTAAAGTGTAAAACATTGACTTCACGACACAGAAGACAAGAAACAAAAAGCTCTGATTAATGACTGTAGCTGCCCATTAGTTCCTAGAATATAGTCTCCCATTTATATATTTTTCCAAATAGTAAGGTGTGCCAATACAATACTCATCTTTTTAGAAAGTAAATTATTTTGCACATATACAGAACACAGACCTTGTTTGTTAAGTTTGTTAAATAAGATTTCTGTCCCAACTCTAGTTTTGCTTTGCCTAAGACACCTGAGATTACAATGGGTTTTTGAAGATGTGTTGTGAAAAAACTAAGAGCATTCCATGATACATTGATGACAGTTTCCCTCCCTTTTTTCATAGAATTATAGTTTAAACTATTGTTTTACTGAGTATGGAAATCAATATACTATGTACTTATATGTTCTGTCAAAAGACAGAACAGTCTTTATTTTCAAAAAAGGAAGATAAATGGAATTTTCTGACACTTTTAAAACACTTACCATGCAAACACTAGGACGGTCTTTAATCATATTGACAAATAGTCTCACTGTGACATTCTGAAGAGAAGGACAGTATGAAAACAAAAAGAGAGGAAAAAGAAACATAAGCCCTGGAAGGGTCTTGAATTTACCAGGCTTGCCTGTTTTCAAAGGAAGGTGTGACCACTGTGTAAGGCTGTTCCTGTTCCTTTAATAGCTAGTAGTCATTCTTAGGACAGGCTAAATACAGCAAGTTTATACAGAACAGCAGTCATCAACTGTAAAGAAGAGTTTATTTAAGTTTAAGTGAAATTATAATGGAAGTTCCAATCTTCTTCCCCAAACCATATTTCAATGGCTAAACTTCTGGAAGAGACATTTAGTAATCTTATATAACATCACTATAATAGATCTTTTAAAAGTTTTTTAAAAGCAACATCCAAGCGTGACTTTTTAAGTGGAGAAACACAATCAAAATTGTAAGAAAAAAAATCTAAGACTTTAGATACTGTGTCAGAGTGGGCAAGCAACTGACTTCTGCTGCTCATCTGAAAGGCTTTTGAGAGAAGACAACTTCCTGATTGTGATAAAACTTGGAGAGAGTCAAATCCTGATGTAACATGGGGACACATCAAGATGAAACTGAATTTTGAGGCTAAGATTTAATTCTAAAGCACCCACCTCTTACACAGCTATGCAGAGGGAAAGAAAAAAAACAAACCTATCATTTCCTCACAACTGTTCAGAAGGTAAGGGTGCTCATGTGAACTCCAGGACAACACAAAAGGGAAAACTAGAATTTGCAACCAAATTAGCACCTGAGCTATAGCTGAATGTTGCAGCATTGTATTTGTAGCATTGCCTGTTCCAAGTCTTCTCTCCTTCCAACCATATCCATCCTTCCCCATACCACCAACAGCAGCAGTGCACTGAGAGATGTTATATAGGAATGGGATCTCAGAGTGGCTGATGATGAAAAAGAATAAGAGTATGGAGCTGTCTAGCCTCTCCCAGTCATTTTTGGCATAATTCATACCCATCTGTTCCCTTTCATGCTGTAATCCAGAGAGAAGCAGATGGGATCTTCTCTGCAGTCTTCTTCTGAAACTCATATTCATTATAACCTAATTTTTAAAATGACAGTCTTGCTGTCAGCAATACTGCTCAAGCAATTTTTTTTCTCTTTACAGAAGAAAAAAATAACCTTTACAATAATAGGCTTTGCCCAGAAAGGTCATGATGTTAAAGAGATACTAACAAGTGAACCATCTCCTCATCCCTGGAAGCAATCTTGTTTCCATTCCAAGCCTTGGACTAGATCTGGGCAAGACTCCCTAACATGTGGTGTGGCTGATGCTCCTCCAATATTTTTCAGCAAAGGCAGAGGAGTGAATGCTTTTTCTACTGTGTCAGAAGTTGCTGCTGCTTGTTTCACTAGTTGCCAGGTTGCTAGTTCTTTTTCTCCCTGACATTCTGCTCTGAAGGAAGCACTGTCTCACTCTGCTATTTCATGATGTCTTATTTTTAATAAGTCTTTAATAGGTTTTGCTTTTCCAACATCATTAAAAGACTATACAGAGAATTCACTGGACAGAGAAACAGTTGTTCTCTGCTGCCATTCTTGTGATTTTGAGTACAGGCCTATTCTTTAAATGAATTCCATTCCATTTAATAGTAACTCTCTACATGGACTCTGTGTATAATTCTGCCCCCTCCACTTTTTTACCTAAATCAAGCATAAAGTGATGATCTCCTGCCATTTCAATCTGCAGCTTTATATTTATTTTTCAAATGGTTTCTCCTTTTTTGGGGGTAGAAAGTAATGTCATCAGACATTCTTTTCCTCCTGTGGTTTACATCAAGGAAGTAATTGAATATTAAAACTTTGGCAAACAAAGTAACAAAATACACAGATCTGATGACTGCCACCAATTACTGGAACATACTAAGAATCACACCTGAACAAACGTATCTAAGGAATTTTTTACTTCTAGTATTTTCTTCTATAAGCTGTGGAAATGGGCTGATTCAGGCACAAACAATTGTTCATTATAATGGAGTTGATGGTTCTGTGCCACATCAGTTCACTTTTTCTCCTATGCTACAAACATCTCACGAAACAAACATCACTTATTGCTGATGATCCCTATGCAGGTCAATATAAGTGAGAGTAAATAATGATCAAAGAGACACAAGACAGGCTTCACCCTGCTCCTGTTACCTTGAGGGTGGAGAAGGCAACATATGGTTGTAAATGAACAGAATTTTACTGTGTGTTCATCCCCATGTCTGGCAGAACTGTAGAATATGAGAAATATGCATAAATAAAATTATAAACATTAAGAAATCCAAGAAGACAAACAGAAGTGTTGCTCATTAGCGAAGCTTGTGACTTCCATATGAAATGCCTCAACTTGACCTACAACGACAAAACGTTTTTCACACTGCTGCACCTTAAGCAAGTCCTGCTGATTAATTTGTGTTACCCTGACATATTTTTCCCAGCTAGATTTTTATTGAAGGGCAGAAAAAGTGAAATATTTAAGAAGTCCAGACTGACACAATCACAGAATTCTGTCCTTCCTTTCTTTGCAATGGAATGCATGAGAAATTTACAAACAACATGTCTTTTTCTCTGCATTTTTCCTATGAATTTGACCTCAGGTTCAGAACATGCCTTTATGCCTTTTGGTAACCTTGAAGAATAACTAGGAATATGTAGAATCTTAAGCATTTCTCATTCCCTCAAGTAAACTGGAAAATGTTACAGTCTGTTCCATATACATGAGTTAGTGCTGTCTAGTGCTGATGAATCAGGCATAGCACATACTCGCTCTTGCCAAAAGGCAAAAGTGGTTATCACTTCCTTTTTGCATTGCTTAAGTAAATTATTTATTACAAGCTCAATTGAATTTTAAAATTAAAAAAAAAAAAAATAGTTGCCTTCACTTTGGATTCTAATTTAATTTAGTTCCTCCCCACCCCTGCCCCCCAAATGGGTGAGGTATTTAAAAATGTAAGAAAGAAAGAACTTGGAAGTATTTAAAATTAAAAGTGATACAGCACATGGTTTGTTGCTGGAGTGGAAAGATCCTTATTTACCACATAGGATCATGCATATTAGAGTATAGCTTATACATATACATATTTTGTTTTATATGGTATATTTAGCTTCTCAAATAAATAAAAAAAGAGCATTCAGAGCTCATGTAGAACTCTGACCAACTGCACTATCAACTCTCTCATCCTCTCTTTCACTTCAGGGTTATAAGTCTTTGTTTCTCTTTGAAGAAGTTACATTAATATTTAATTGGAAAACTTCATAAAGTGTTAGAAAAACATTACACCAAACTCAGGGTAATGCCCAAGAGAGTAAACAGCAGGATTTTTGTTATGTAGTTTAGTTGCACATTTGCATTTCATTCTAATATCACTGACCTACTAAAAAAAGCCTGTGCTCATTCTTACAGTGGATGGGAAATGTGGTTTTGTCTAAGGAAATAAAACCCAGGAAAAAGCCTCATCTACCTTGCCATTTACCTGGATACTTAAAAGGTATGGACATGTTTTCAAGGCATTAGAGAAATGCATAATTAATTAAGTACCTTTTGGGAACCTGAGATATATTTCATTGCGTACAAATACAACTCCTTCTTTTAATGTCTTTTTTTTAATGGCAGATGAATTGTAAGTCTGATATTTCAAGGCATTCAAGCACTGAAGATCAAACCCTGAAATTATTATTTTTTTTAAATATAGATTTTGGCAGAGAGATATACCTCAAAAGAACAAGTAATGCAAAATATTCATTTTGAGATAAGCAAACTTAAGGACTATGCTTATGTAGCATCTAATTTAATTGGTCTAAAATATTTATGTTGCAGAGATTAAGGGGGAATACATTGTACTTAGGATACTCTGGCCACAAGAATGACAACTCTTCATTTCTAGATCCTCATTGTGGAGAAATGAGATGTTCCTACCCAAACTGCACACTGACAGTGAAACTGAAAAATGCATTTCATACCAGTATCTTTTCAGTTCTAGTGCTTCTTAGCCTTATTTATCTGTTAGATGTCTATTAGGATTCAGATTCTGAAACTGTGTGTGCATGATAAACTAGGTAAAGCCTTTAGAATATAATATACTAAGGTCCTACATCCTAGTTCAGGTGTCTCATCACACAGAAATGACAGTTTTTAATATAAATTATTAATGCATCAAATAAAGTAATTGATAAAACCTACATTCAAACCTGTGTGTTAATGTAATGCAATTTGAATGTTGAGCAATATATTTAGAATAGTTCTGTTAAAAAACCTGCTTACATATCCAACTGCCTGATTTGCATACTGAGGATGCCTTCTGTACACAGGATGTACTTCCCAAAGAAAATTTAGAACCACGTCAAAATGGTGACAGTTTGTGTAACAGCAAGCTTAAATGTCAAACTTCAAGCAAACACTTTCTCAGCCAAGACTGTTTTCACTTGATTTTACAGTCACTCAGATGTGACTCCAGAACGCATATCTGTGTCTGTGCAGTTTGGGCTTTTTCAAACACAGAACTTCCACTGGTGTCTCAAGTGAGATACTGCTCCATATCTTTCTAGGTCCCAAATGAGTACTTGTTCCAGTTTTGAAAGTCCAAGCTGTAGCTGTTCTTCTAAGTGAACTTAGTATTTGGGACAAGGACAGAATATGTAATGGATATGCTGAACAGATCCACTTTGGATTAGAAGGAAGATATTTTATCTTAATGTTTTTAATTCTCTGTAGAATAACAGGATATGAAGCTTTGGTTTTGCATGTACAAATTCCTCTTTCAGACCACAACAGAATAAGAGAGAATAAGTTCAGCCCCTACAATTCCTGTTGTCCAGGTTGTCTGCAATAATGTCCAATATAAATTGCCTTAAATTATTTTTTTTTGGTCATCTTCTGTTTTACAGTGCATTCCCTTCTTGTGCTGAGGAAAGCCCGTAGATTTCCTGAACAACAGCCAGTGTAATCAAGTATCTAAAGTCCTCCTGAATATCAGGCATTCCTTCAAGCTGGAACACCATGCTTGAGACATGAAAAACATCTAATCACTACATTTTAAAGATTCCGACTACATTCTCTTTTGAATTTTTAATTTCTCCAACTGTAATGCAGAGATTAACAAAATACCTTTGAATTAAAGGTACTTTGAAAGAAAAAAGCTCCATTAATTCAAGGGTTAGACAAAACATTATTACTCTATAAGAGCATAATTTCTTGTTGAGTCTCTCCTTCTCCCCCCCTTTTTTTTTTAGTTTTTCCAATACTTTGCTTTCCTATTCTTTTATTCATTTTTCTATTTTCTTCTCTTTACAGCCATCACAAATGTTGTGAAAAAGTATGACACTGCAAAAATAAATGTAGCTTGTATGATGGAGAAAAAGCATTTTCTGTGTTTAAAAAGCAGCAACTGATAGAACAATGTCAGAAAGCAGAAAAATTTTGCTTTGTCCTGTTACTGGTTTTGAACTGCTCTACATTTTGCTCTTTTGCCATGTAAGTTACTGTAATGTACAAGTTACTTCTGAATTTGGCCTGCCATTTTGGTCCATGAGCTTTGTTTAAAGGTTCAAATAAATCAGATGGTGAACTTGCCCTCCTACCATTTCAAAGCTTTTTTGCTGTAATTCATGCTGCCTCACTGGCACACTCCAGAGTTTTATGTCTGCTATTACTGTGATTCTATGTGGTAATTCATTATTAGCAGACTTCCCTGACACAGATTTTTTTCCCAAATATTAACATCTACTGCAGTATGCTCACCAGATCAAAGATCTGTGACTGTAGTTCTCTTGCCCAGACAATTCCATTGCTTCATGGTGAAAGAGCAGGAAAGATTCAGGTCTGATACTAATATAGCTCTATGTAGTAACATTATTTAGAAAGCTGGCAGCTCTTCTGACAGATCTCCCAAAGTTTCAACACAGGTCCTAATTTTTATCATTTCTAGAGTACTATCATATTTTTATTATTTTTTTTGCCACTTTATCATATCTTGAAGTCAGGCACAATGCCTAAAATCTCTCTCCTTTTATTTTTTTATCAAGTTTCACAAATTTTTTTTCAACAGCAATTTGCAGCAAGGTTGTCTGACTACTCAACTGCAGACAATTAGTTTTGCACTATAAGGGGTATGACCTCCTTTAAAAACCTGCTCCCAATGTCCTCAACTTGCTTAATTATTATCCTTTGATATTTATACCAACATGCAGTTACTGATACGATAACAATGTATAAAACCTTATTGCTACCAGTTGAACTGAGTAGATTAAAGACAGGTTTTACATTATCCTTTAAAACAACTCTACTGTCACTCTTTCGGTTGATGTCATCTACTGAGATTCTTGCCTTCTGCTCAGATTCTTAAGGATGTCAATATCTTCATAAATGAAATGAGTAGAAATACACAGGTATGTGTACAACAAACATCAACCTGCCATCTCACCTTTGTAATTTACTACACCCCATAAGTAATGATCAACAAATTGAGTAAAAGTTCACTACAGTCAACAGAAATCCTGTCTTTGCCCCTGAAAGTGGTGTAAGGAAAAGTTTTATCCATAAACACATAGGTGCAAGTATGCAAAGATGCTATGATTATACCATGAGGCAGAAAATACCTATCAGACTGAAATTTACTTACTTGTGAACATGTTCTTCCCAAGTCTTCTATGTTTTGAGCAGAATATTTGTTTGTAATATTTAAAAAAAAAAAAAGGACAAAGAAACTTCGTTACATGGATGGCAACAAACTGCTTCATCCCACCCATGATATACTGATGCAAAAGACAGATATATTTCAGGGCTGATTGCAATCTAGACATAATCCAGTAACTAAGTCTCAGATCTATTTTCCAGATAATTTTTCTTTAGTCAAAAAGCTGTTTGTAGTTTTAACAGAAAACATCACCTTACAGAAAACAGCAAAAATACAGAAAATAGGAAAAACCCCACCTTATGCTGTGGTGGCTCCATCATATTTGTGAATAAGATCAGAGTGAAGCTAAGAAATAAACTTACCTTTCTTTTTCAAAAAATATTTCACATAGCTCAATTGCACCAAAATATTTCACTAGCAATCTAATTAACTGGTATGGTGTTCTAGGTTTTTAAATGACTGATAGAGATAACAAAAAGGACCCAGCTAAAGGTTCTGCAAGACATTGTAACTCTCTTGACTTTGCGCCTTTATAATGGAGTTTAACACTGTCTTCCACATTCTGTTTGTGGAAGTTCACTTTGTTTTCATCCAAGTTTCATTTTATTTAATCATTCATTTATTTCCCTACTCATTTTTACTGCATTTTTCAAGCCAGCTGTCTCATTAAGATAGCTTTTGGCCACCAGCTTGCTGAAACCCCTGCTGAGAATGCAATGTTTCTCAAATAGTATATAATTTTATACACTGTAACTGGGACATTAGCATAATTTCATCTTTCCTATATTGGCACAGTCTATATAATGTAGCTCTATGTTTTCTATACCCATAACAAGCTGGAGGGATCTTCCATTTTATAAACCAGAGAATTCCCAGATTCAGAATCCCATGTCTTACAAGCTGAGCTCTCCTCCATCTCAGGCAAGAATAAGCCTTTCCTAATCAAATGTTTGGATGAGTGCTCTTCTCTGACAGACCTAAAGGTAATTCACGACAACCCTTGCTGCCACTGACTCTACTGGAGCTATGTCATCATAGTATGTTTGAAGATGGTATTTATGAATTGGATTTCTCTTCTTAAACACTAGTATTTTAAGGCCTCTCCCTTCCATGACCTGTGGATGCCGTGGGGCAGCAGATAGCATACAAAGTTTTTTGGTCATTACAGCACCCACTCTTTAACTGAGGCTGCATGCTTGTCTCCAAAGCTCATGTGTTCTAATCAGAATCCCAAGATGCCCAAAGGAACACTGCAGCTGGTGTTGTCACCAGCACAATGTGATTCACATAACACCTTGACCAGAAAAAAAGAATTCCAGAATAAGAGTTGAGGTTATATTTGCCTTATCCTTCTTTATGCTGAGAGGATTAAGGAGATTGCTATCCTTTTCAAAAGTCATAGCATCCAAAATTGTAGTTTTAGATGTGAGAAGATTGACAGCAGCACCTTCCAAGTAAAGATATTTTTGCTCAGTGATGTTTTTTTTACTGGCACACAAGTATGAACAGAAATCACTTCTAATTAATATGGTCTTCCCTAAACTGCCAAAATGAAAGTATACATTATTTTATCTCTCAAACAATGAAAAACTTTGTTTTTATTGAGATTATGCTCCTGGGAAATTAAGAAAATTCTCACTAGTTTCATGACTTTTCACAAGCCCATTAATATTATTGAATCAATCAGACAGTTGGCTGAGATCTTCCTAACAAGCACAATTGTAGTACTTTGCTGTTCTGCTTGTCAGAAATCAACATGCGTGCTCAGAAGTATTTCAAAAAAAGCAGCATTTTGATAAGAAAAAAACTGTTCTCTTGGAAAATCTCCAACTAGTATCACTTGTAACGGTTTTAAGAGCAGAACACGATTTCCTGTTACAGCTGTCAGAAGGACAGTTTTTACTCTAATGGTTCAATAAGCAATTGTCTTTTTCCAAGAGCTGAGCTGACAAAAGGAAAGGATTTGAGTTCATGTTTTGGGTGAGAAACCATGCTACACACATTTGATAGAAATATTTTAAATGCTGATCAAGTGTTACTCTTAACTAGTAAGTTATACTGAAATGTCAGATTGATCAAAATAAGCTTAGGTTACTGAGTTCCTCTCTGAAAATGATCATTCTGGCTGACGCTGAGCTTGATTGATTTAGCTAGGTCAGTGAATACTCCAGATCATAACCCTAAGGGTAAAATAAGATGCACAGTATACTAAGACATTTTAGTTAAAAAATACCTTTCTTATCTTACAATTACAGGTGAATACACTGAACTTCAGAGAAACTTGGGAAAGCTCTGGAGAAATGTAACCTCTGTGTACCCATCTGAAATCACAAGTACCTTTGCAGCATTAATATGAACAAGCTCTCACAGGTAGAAGCAAGTTTTTTTACAAGCATGAAACAATTCTATGCAAATACCTCACTGAGGATATCGAATTATAGCCAAGACACTACTTATCATTATACCAAGGAGCTGACTTACCACTTTGCAATTCAGTATTTGTGTCTTTTACTATCAGTCATTATTAGCTTACTCAAAAGATGAAAAAGCCTTTTTTCTTCACCATTTCCATGATAATTATTTACTGTTCCGTAACTCTTCATATAATCACCCAAATTTTTACACCCTGAGGATACAAATAAATTCATATCAAAATAATTCACATTTGGGAAATGAAGTATTACTCCAACATCACATAGCTTTTATAATTCCTATATTTACTACAACTGTAACATACTTCAGGGATTTCATTTCACATCTTTTTGAAAAAATGGATGTCCCCAGTTTTAGCTGCTTAAGTGACACTTAAGAGACTCTGAAACTTCAGAAAATGGGAAAACATGACTACTGAAGGTCACTGGAAACATAGTGCAGAAAAAGCTGATTCCAGCATCAGTCCATATCACAGGGCTGAGCTGGTGCTAAGTGCAAATGGTTTTCAGCTGGGCCTAACAGGGCTATGAAAGCATCTCTGTACCATGCTCCAAAGCACTTTGGATCCCATGAGAGTTTATTCATTCAGTTAGGTCACTTACTCGACCAAGCTAGCTGCATGAAATCTGCAGCCATCATGCCCCCTTAGAACCCAGGCTGACAGCACATGGTGGAGAAATGCAGCGTTCCCACGCTATCAGAACACCGGCACTTGAAGTGTATCAGAAAAGGAAGTTAGGGACTGTATGACACAGCTGCACTACACGTGAAGAACACATGAGAAGAGAGAGAAAGAAGGAGAAATTAGGAATTAAATGGTTAGTGCTACTAGCCTAGAGATGATATAGGCTTCATCCTGTAAGTATGAATCATTTGCTCAGATCCATATGTAATACCAAATAAAAACTGAGTTGAATTAGAGAATACTCATTCATTTTGAGGGCCTGAATATTATTCAAGACACTCAAACTCTGCTATTCTGGTTTGAGATCACCAAATCCCTTTACTGGCATCACAGACTCATAGCTCACAGCTGGCTGTTGTTTATTCTGTGTATAATCTCCTCATTTTCGGGAAGTTATAAAGTTTGTGTGAAAAGTTCCCTAAGCGACAAAACTCAGTACAGAAATAAAACCAAAACACCTCAAGCCTGGAGTGATTTATTTCACAATATGATTTTATAAAATATGAAAAAACACTGCTGCTAGCCTTGGCGTTGTTTAAACTGTAGCAAAGCCAAAGCATGAATAGTTAATTGCAGTGCTCTAAACATTTGAGCTTCTGGAAATTGAACAGAATACCCACACACAAATATAGTCATCCCAATGGGATCCAAAAAGTCCTTTAAGAAATCAATCGTCTAAATCTCTGTCAGAAATATACCCTTAATGCAAACACATGCTCACAAACTTTCAAGCATCATGACATAAAAAGATAATTTCTATTGGCAATCTGTTTAGTCTGTCTTATCAAATACGTAATTTTCTTTTTTAAAATGTTCTTTACTTCTCACAAAATGTAAAGCAGACCTTGTTTGCTCTATATCTTCTTTGCTTTAACAACTTCTTCACTAAAGGAAATGGGGGATTGGACTAGATGATCTTTCGAGGTCCCTTCCAACCCCTAGGATTCTATGAAAAGGTAAACTCAGAATTAATACTCCACACACATTGTGATGAATCAGGGCTATCTTAACCCCATGGAATCCTCATGTATGCACGTGAAGAGCACTTTACTTGCACAGATCAATCACGAAGTACAGGCCTGACATTAGACACACCACACACAGCCAGTTTCCTCTCTGAGTAGGCCCATACCCTAGAAGTGCACTGAACTGCAGAGGCTCGTGGGAAGAGTAACTGCAACTTTCTTTTAAGCTTAACCAAACAACAGGGCTTGTAGAAATAGTAACAGGTCAGAACCATCCTGATTCACCTGTAAATCAGCTTTCCTCCTTTGTGCTTGAATTCAAAACAATGAACTAGCTTAACTGTTCAGTATATTGAGAAGAAAATGAGAAGAGCAAGACATTTAGTCCTCAAAGGCAAGAACTAAGTCTGTAAATTATAAACCTAAAGGGAGAGGAAGAATCTGACTCTACATGAATGGATTTAGCTATTCCAGGAACCTTGCTTTCTTTAATGGGAATTCTTTTTGTGTAAATAAGATTGCTTGCATTAGACTGACTTTACAAAGGAGCCTAAATAACACAGGGATACAAAATCAACTGGCTAAGATTCACATATAAATTGATGTTCCTTTCTACTGCAAGGACAGTCTATAGTCTTTTAGTGTAAATAAGAATAAAACCCTTAATCTTGCAGTGGGACAAAATGTAACTCATATTCCTTTGAAAATCCAAACCGGAATTCTCAAGAGGAGAACACAGCATAAATAATATGTTTCTTGATCAGAGGTCTTTCGTCCTATACCATGAAAAAGTACCAAAAAAGGTGTCTGCACTTTAGGATTAGCATAATGCAGGCACATTGTATAGACAATCAGAAATCCTATTAATGTTAACCTGCTAACAGTAAAGTAATTGTCTTCATTTAGCCTGCATCCAGGGCTAAACTGAAGCAGTTTGCTCTCATCTGATGACCCCTCCCCACCAAGAAGGGGAATCAGAGAGAGAGAATAGAAGCCCTGTGGGTTGAAATATAAAGGGATTTAATGACATAACAAAACCAATACAAACACCAACATAAAGTCTGTAAGTTTTTATACTCAGCCTAGTCCTCTGGAGTAGCACAGGGAGCAGCAGGCTGACACAGGAGCACCAAAGAAAGAGAACTTTCCCCCTAAGCACAGATTCCCTTTACAATGAGGGTACCCTTTGTAACAGGGCAAGGGGTGTGGGAGACCCCCATCAGCAGCAGCAGGTACAGGAGGGAGTGGGGAGGGGGAAAGTGGCTCTGACTGAGGCCAAAAAAATCTGTCCTCCATGGCTAGGCTGTGGTCCTGTCCCAGGGCAACCAGGACATGTATCTGTTTCACACTTAGGTAAACACGCACTGATCTCCACTACACACCTAAGTAATTACACAGGTTGACTTGAAGCTTGAGGCTTATACTTGCAGTATGCTCAAAGAGACATTTGTTCTACTCTACTTTTAAAATTCATTTTGAAGTATAGATTGATAGAGTGGCTGGTAAGAAACATTTTCAATAGGGGAATATAAATGTTTTTTAAAGTATTCTCAATTTTTTATTTTTTTTTTAACAAAATAGCTCTGAAAATCCATTATCTTTTTTCATACAGTACAATAATTATAGCTATGACTAACACAAATCAACCTTTCAGATATCTTGTCATAAAATAAAGGTCAAGTCACAGAAAATCTTAGAAGAATGTCTTAGAGAATATAAATGGATATCATTGTAACTTTTGTTAGCTTTAGCTTTTAAAACACTTAAAATTTATTAATTTTCTGACGACTATTTTTGAAACTACAACCTTAAACTAGCTATACTGTGTGGGTAATGCTATACATTAAAAATCTTTATGACACACACTAAAAGGTTTATGGCACTACTGTAATTTCATTAGTGCTTATCAATCAACAGCATAAAAAAAGGTCTACAGTTTTATACACCATCTTTTTATAATGTTGGCACAAACTTCCTATTTAGAGTCAGTCTGGTCTTATTTAGAACTAAAGAATTCAGAAAGGAGTGTCATACAACCCAACTTTAATAATATGTTCATCATAGCATTGAGAAAAAATTACTCTCTTAACCAAGAAATTACAGACAACCATACAGAACTGCACAGACTGGCACTAGGAATCTTTATCATATAATTATGTAGAAACATTGTGTTTAATTAGCCTTAATTTAGATGGTTCTTGCCCCAGTTCAAATGAAAAAGGCAAAGGCATGTTGGCAAGTCCATCTGCTACCATGTTTTTTTTAAGTCTGCCAGGCTTTGGTTCATATTTATGTTCAAAAGATAAAAAGCCACACAACTAAAAAACTGTCAGTTTTAACTGAGAAAATGAGTCACACAGAGGAGCAAGTGGAGCTCTGGGGTGAACTAGTAAATAAAAACAAATACTTTTGTCTAAAAATTAATCAATACATGAAGTTTGACACAAAGGTCATTTGTGAATTTTTTCATCCCATTTTGTAATTTAGTTATAGAGAACTGGTATTTCCTATTCTATTTCTTTACTGACATTTATAAATGGAAGTACCTCACAACCAGAAAGTTAAAAATGTATATTTAAGGATTTAGAATATTTTTTCTTCTACAATGAGGTACTGTTATGAATGAAGAAGGACCATTATGCCTCTGCAACACTCTGCTTGTTTCCACAAGCAGCAAGATTCATCTAAAAAAATGTAAGCAGTTTAACTTTCTAATATCAAGTAGACAGAACTGTAGCTGCATGCAAAAATGTGGGCACAGATTTGGAGTGTAAGTTGATTATATAAAGAGAATGTTCTTTAAATGTTTGGCATTTCTTTTCTTGTTCTGTCCTTTCACTTGTGTGGGACTTAATGTTCCATGAAAATATAAATACAGAAAGTGTTCTCAGAAAAACAAGACTTCAAATACATGGAAATGTAGCTATGTCCCCTTTCAACGACCACATGCATTGTAAAGAACTTTTAGTGGAGGTAGGAATAAATTCTACTAACTTGCCTAGTAGTTTAGATAATTACATGAATCCTTTATATAAAAACTGGGACCCATGCTGTGCCGCAGCCTCAGGCTCTCCATAACATGGTCTCTTATTAAAACTGCATGTAATACAGATCTAGAATTATCACTTATTTCATTAAATCCTCCATTTTCAGCTAGTCTAGTTATTGACAAGGGTTTTTTGATTATTTTTTTTTTCCCAGGTAAGATTATACCCCAAATAGAAGCTGGAAGTCTTCAAATAAGTTTTCATTCTCTAAAGCCTAGAGGGTTTTTTGTTGTTGTTGTTTTTGTTTGTTTTTTTCTTCTTGTTTGTTTGCTTTCTCATACTAGTCTCTGTCCTCTTTTTTGTTAAAGACCTATGCTCTTGAAATAAATGGTCAAAGAAACTGACAGGATAAAAAAATCCCTGATATTGCATTTATGTTTGTTTATCTACAGTGTCTTCACTTCCTCTTTCAATGTTGGTAACAGTAATACTAAAACTAGGAAAAGAAACATTCATATAACAGCTGATCTTTCTGGTACTTCATTGTACACATCCTACTTTAAATATTAGTAACATTTACAAAAATAGTACCTAAAACACAGAGTATTAAACTATTAAACAAGCATGTCAAGAACTGAGGCACACATCTGCTGCAGCAGACAAAATCCAATAAAACTCAAGGATTACAGGAGACAATGACAGTGCAATCACAACCATATCTCTTCACACTGAAGAGATAAAAGGCAGCAATCTCAAGTGTATTTGACATGAGGCACTAAATGTTCTGATGCATGGAGTACAGCCCATACAGAACAGAAACTCTAAATCCACTAGAATCAATCAACAACCTGTTCTGTTTGGGTATAAAACTGACTACGCAAACATCAAGGAATATTTCTCAAAAGAATCAGAATATTGACAGTAACGTGCACCTCTTACACAGTACATTTCATTGGCAATTCTCAAAATACTTCAAAGAATAAAAATAGCAGAATGACAATTTTATTGCTGGTAAAGCTTAGTCAAAGAGAAGTAGTGATTTTCAGTAGACTGTTGAGCAATCTGAAGCACAAATGGGAAGAAAACCTTCTCCTGCCTTGCTCAGTGCTTCCTTTTTCATAGATCAAGCTATACTTTAAAACCAGCACATTACAAAGAACATTAAGTATGTATTTATTGAAATAAAACAATGTCTTTACTCATGTGTGATGCATTCCGCCAAAATACTATAAAGGAGCTTAAATATTCAGAAAGTATTTTAAGTGTAAATACTTTGGCAGTTCTGTCAAGGTCAGGAGAACTACTAAGTTTGTGACTTGAACAACTTCCTAAACTTTCTCTAAACTTTTCTTTAAAACCTTAGATTATTTGCATATAGATAAATAAAAATAGTGCAAATGTGTATAAGACATTAGTATGAAGGTTTCACCTTGAAGTACATGTTTTTTCACGTCTAGTTTCATATACTGTTTCAGATACACCAATGAATAATGCAAAACTATAGCCAGCATAATCCACACGGGTGTCCTCATGCCAGGTTTGCTAAATGCTGATTGACCTCAGGCACTCAGAAACTTTCGGTGTCTTTAGATGTTGATATTTCTGTCAGACAATACCTGCAAATCCCTTGCCAAAGTTCTGAGGTGAAACTGCTTAGCACTAGGGATTTGTAATGAAGCCTCAAACCACTTGAAACACATCTGATTTCACATCTCATTTTGTAACCAAAATCAAAAGTGAAGTTCTTAAACCCTCTATGGAACATCAGCTTCATGTGAAACTTTTTTTTCCCCTACCACAAAGTAGAGGGAAAGTTTAATATGAAATTAATTCTGCAACGTCATTAAATCTAGAATGTAAAACTCTGCTATGTACAAACCTAGCTGTGTTTTTAAAAGAAAATATTGAAAACATTTTAACACAAATATTCAAATTACAGAATCACAGAATCCCAGGGGTTGGAAGGGACCTCAAAAGATCATCTAGTCCAACCCCCGTGCCAGAGCAGGATCACCCAGAGCACACCACACAGGAACATGTCCAGGTGGGTTTTGAATGTCTCCAGTGAAGGAGACTCCACAACCTCCCTGGGTAACCTGTTCCAGTGCTCTGTCACTCTCACAGTAAAGAAGTTCTTCCTGATATTCACCTTGAACCTCCTAGGCTCCAGTTTGCATCCATTGCCCCTTGTCCTATCACTGGTCATCACTGAAAAAAGCTTGGCTCCATCGTCCTGACACTCACCCTTTACATATTTGTAAACATTGATGAGGTCACCCCTCAGTCTCCTTTTCTCCAAGCTATATTGAAGGTTTATTATTTCCTATTCCTAAAAGATGCATGAAAATCACTAAAGGTACTAGACTAATGCATGTTATACTACGTACATAAATATGCCTGAAATTATATGCCTACATATAAGAATGACATGCACACAGATTATAGGTTGTTAGGACTTTCACATCAGAGGTTAGGAAAGTTTCACCACTTTAGTCCATATAAAACAGAATCAGATGGCAGCACAGATGAAACAAGTTATACAAGGTGTAACTGGTGTTTTTTCTCATCTGTTTATTTTTTTTTCTTTTAGTATTATATCTATTTTTTTCTGATTATATGTTTACCAATATTATGTCATAATATTAAACCATTGTAGTTTTGCAGAAATTAATTTCAAATTCCATTCAGAATATATTAATGTTTAATTTTCTAAAGTATTTTTAAGTTAAAGAGAGTTCAAGTTTTGTACAATATTGGAGTAGTATTATTTTACTAAAGCATATAAACAAGACCTAAAAAACTACTTAAACTCACAATGATGGATTCATACCTCCATCTCAGGCTGCCTACACAGGTTTTTAATGGAAGAGTCCCTATAGATAATTTGTTATGGATTCATAAATCATTTGGGGTTGCACACTGTGATGTCACTTGTTTTATTTATCAAAATAAGATAACTTTTGTGTTAAGGGAAGTAGTGCTTTACCAAATAAGAGCTACCTCAAAATCAACCCAAAACTGCAAAATCCCTAAATTAGCTATATTTTCAAATATAGCTCCAATTAATCTAATGAAAAAGAGGAAAAACTTGAAGTTTTTTTCTAATCTAACTGCTCTCACCGTCAAAACTGAGGTTGCAAGTAAGACAGATCTCACTTGATCTCATCTGAGATGGTCATCATGACCTTAAACACCTTATTTCTACCTCCTCCTTAAACAATGCAATATTGATAAATTTGGTACCAAGGGAGGTGGGTGGTGTAAATGATCACATTGAAAGAACCCAGTTAGTAATACGTGACTCTGGAGTCAGAGCTACTAACCGAATCCATCAAGCAATCAATGCCGCCAGCAAACACTGCAGCAAGCTGTTGGTTCCTAATTCACTGATCTTTTTAGCTGGCAGTGGTTTCTCCCTTTTGCTTTCACAGTTTTAATTTCTTTCTTCTTTTTTTTTTTTAATTTACAAATTAACACCTCTCATCTAAGTGTGAATAAAAAAATACATGATGCTATAAAAAACCCACAAATGACAGTAGCTCACCGATGGGATTAGAGCTGCTGTTACTTGCTGTCTGGAGAAGAAAGCAACACCAGTGAGAGGGTTAGGTGGCACAGCGGTAGGGCTGCCACTGGCTTTGTAACTAATTAAGAGCTGTGAAATGAGGTGATTCTGCAAACACAGACTGAATACAGAGGAGGATGGGAGTGATCTAAATAAAAAACTACTTGAAAACAACTCAGGTAGTTTGTAAAAGCTCAGTTCAAGTTGAGAGGCCAGAGGAAAAGCAAATATATACTAACAACTTATTATAGTCAGAGATTTCAGAGTGAATTAGGCTGCAGACATCTGTCCTCTTCTTGCTACAAATACGCTTCTGAGGAGATTATTGTCCCGGATACTTGTTACAGTCTCCCTGCTGGAATTTACTCCACCCGCATCACGGGCAGCTGAACTCCTTGCTTAATCACTCCTTGACACACTATTTTAATAATCTTCCCTCAGTTAGACTGATACGAATTAGTGAGTGACCACAAAAGCAGTTCAGACAGCCTATTTAAGACACCGCTGTCCTTGGGTAGGAGCACAATGACAAGCAGAGCAGGGTGCCAACAAACCTCTTCAGCCAGCTCAACTCCAGCCAAAAGAGGACACATGAAGCTACCAAAACCTGGACACGAGGTTGGGCAAACCCTTGTCTGAACCACAGAAGTGTGAAAGGAAAGGCAGCACTCTGAGCTCCCGGTGTGAGACAGCTCGAGTTGTGGATGGTGCAATCTAGGCATTGAACTAAGGATTTGGAGGGAGGTTAAAACACTGCTTAAATAGGATTTCAACATGTATAATGGTTGTTCTAACCACTTCGGGCATATTGGTAAATACTGCTGCTGATACAGAGTCTTCTGATACAATTTCATATTCGTTTCTACCCACTACATGCACTAAATACACTTATCTCTGATAAAAATACATTTTTTCCTCATGTCTGCTCATAACATTTAAGAAGTTACCAGTAAAGTCAGAACAAGAACATTCCATTTCTTGTTAATTTTAAAAGCATAATAAAAAATCCCTACGTTTTGGGAGCTAATGGAAAATTATTGCATTTTTTCCTGAACATAGTGAAATGAAAACAAAATAGTTTTTTCTAGCTATAGGGTAGTTTTTTATGAAGTCTTGCATAGTGCTGAGCAGTTGATCCTACATTCTCTTTTATTTTATTCTAGCCTTTTGAAACTTGAAGACTGTAACTTAAAAACAGGGGGGGGTTATTATTTTTAAGTACCTTTTAATTTCTTGTGCTCTGTATTTATTTTCACATTGAATAAATTACACAGCTACACACCAGGCCTGGGAAACATTACATAAAATACTGATATATATATCATGTACAGGAAGCATTAAGTTTTTTCCTTAAAATTTCCAAGATGTGTCTAGGAAACTCATTTATGTCAATGTACTAGATATTCTTATTAATTATGACAAACATATTCCTTTCCTCTGCAAACCTTGACTTGAACAACACAACATGATAACTGTTGCATTCCCTTCACAGTTTAGGAACATACATATACTGTAGCTTAGGTAAAATTATGTTCACCTTATTTTCTTCACGTTTTTTGTTATGCTGCTACTTAGTTCCACATTCTTACACTATGCTAGTCATGTTTTGTACTGTGTCTACTCTTTATGAGGAGGACTTGGAAAAACCTAGGTAAATCATCCCTCTATATGTAATAATTAAAATATAAGTTACACTGAATAGAAGACTGTTTTATTGTTTTGTTTTGCAATCCAGTTAAGAAAAATCCTTCCTCCCATAAATGATCTGGCTGCAAACACTGCTCCATTTTATTTAGAACTACCATCTCAAGTGCCCTTTTCTACAGAATTCTAATGTTTTACTTTTATGAGGAGTTTAGTCCTAATTCATAGAATTACCAAACACATCCTGTTGATGTCTTAGGATAAAAGACAGTATTACCAGAAGACCTTCATGGACATTCAGAAGTGACTTGTCGAGGACTAGTGGAGATGACAGTGTTTTCAGATGATAGATTAAACAGTATAAAAACAAATTGCAAAGAATAATGGAGAAAGAATGTACACATGACACACACAATGGAAGGCAAAATTAAACTAAAAAAGGAATAACCTAAAGTCCTAATAAATATGCAGGAAGGACATTTTGGAAATACTATAGTCTCTGAAAAAGCCAGCTCAACAGTTAAATTCCTATCAGGAGGGCTGATGAAATTTAGCTGGGGAGGGGATTGGGTTGTGGAGACAATGAACACAATGAGACAAACAACATAATAATGCCAAAATACTCAATTGTCATTTGTTGTAATTGTTGCACCTACAGATAATCACACCACTCACACCAGTTGTGTGAAGACATGTACAGAAAGCAGAAAGGAAGCTTTGAAATAAAAATACTCTGATTTCAAAAATAAGGACCTGATTCCATTCCCCTTTAGAACCATAGAACACTATATTACAAGCTGGTAACCCCTGGTTTTAAAATTATATGAAGTTATATTTATGCTATCTCAGAAAAGCATATGGTAGCGCTAGAAATGACAGAGAACAAGAAGAATCATGGGAGCTTAGCATGGCTTTCATAGAGATGAGATGAGTTGTATTAAGTCCCTTTAGTCTGGAATATAAAAGACTGAAAGAGGGTAAGATGGTGGCCTATAAAGAATGAGTGATACATTAAAATCTTTAGATTCTTTAAAGTTTCTTCCACTCCATGAACTAGTCACTAATAGTCCAGTTTAGCTTTTAAAGAATTCAAAGTTTTGCGTTTTCCCCAAACACACAAGTCTGGAGCATCTTGTCACAAGCAGCCATAAAAACCAGCTTGGATAGAAGTGATAGTATATATATACACCAATGGTTCACATGCAGCTCCTAGCTGTGTCCCTCAAGTCCCAAATTTTAGAATCTGGACTTCTGTACAACAGAAATTAACAACTGATACTTGCTTCATACCATTTACTCTTTCACTGATAAATTATTGTTGATCTGGGTTGGCATGACCTTCTTCAGTTCTCAGGAAATTCAAATTGCCCCTCCGAGTTGTTTTATGCAGCTGATGGCCAATGTAAGCCTTTTGTCTGAACGAGAAAAACAGCCCTCTCATGTTTCTGTGTACAACAACTGTGTTTAAGTATCAAAGATTTGAATTCTGATTTTGGAAGCAAAGATACCAGTTGGACTTTTTTTTAATGGTAATAACATTAGTAGCAAACATAGCAGTTTGTGTCTTTGAAGACTTCCAGCTGCATCAACAGCACCAGCCAGAGAACAGTTGTACTGAAACAAAATGTCTCATGAGGAATCAGACAAGTAAACACTTTCATCAGTGCAAGGAATCTAGAGAATATGTAATTCACTTCAATCTAAGATCCAGAATCTTCTCAGTGATAAACCAGTAAAAGCAAGGCACACAAGCAATTTCAGTAAGGATGGCATGCTCAGCCTCAATGCCTGTTTATCTAACAGTCTGGAAGGAACACTGATGCTAATTTAAGCATGTAAGTATCACTCATTACAGCAAATACATGTGTCTGACCTCCTGCATCTGTCGGGATTTGTTCACTACTTCACAAAGCTTCATATCAATAAGGTCACTGAAGCAGATGAACAGAAAATGTCAGCAAGAAAAAGTAGGGAATTTTTTCTACGTAATGGAAAGTAAGTACAAGACTGTGTGGAGAAAAATATGCACTGCAATTTCCTACCAGCTGGAGGTGAAAAAAACATGTTCAGCTTGTCACAGCTAACTATAGCTGTTAATTTTATTAGTATAATTATTACTCTTTTTTTTTTTTCAGTGCAATAGCACCTAGATGATCAATCTGGGAGTTGAGGGCCTCACTGTGGTATGAACTGAACACATAACAAAAACACAGCCCCTGCCCCTCACCTGCAGAGGTCTACAGAGAATTTAAATGCAGTTTGTTTTTAAAGTACAGACTTTTTATGTAGAATTAATCATGAATAGGTACAAAATGTGGTATGTTATGTTAAAGACATCTACACAGTATACATTTGTATCCAATTTTCTTGCACTACACAGAACAGTACAGGTCTATTCTGGTCAGCTACAATGACTAAGTAAGACCCAGCTCATCAGACCAGAATGAGAACAACCTCTGTTTTGTTAACATGCAATGCATTATGAGGCACCACGCCAGGAAAACTGCATGCCTTTAATAAATTCTAGGTGTTACTACTATTCAATAAAATAAGTGGCATTAAAAACTTGCTCTCAGTTCAAGTAAACTCTTACTAGATTCCAGCACCAGGGTTTTTCCCCCAATATTTTGTTCAGCTTGCAGAATTCACTCAATAAGGAGACTCTTGTCTTTTTGAAGAAAGATCCCAAGTACCCAGCTGCAATTTCTAAAAACACCAGTGAACAATAGAGTCTTAGCACTTGTTAACAGGATCTACCCCTACCAGACTATATAACTTGGTAAATTAATAGAACAGTTTCGTTAATTGAAGAAAAACTTACTACATCTTTATTTTTTTGGTAAAGAATCTACTGGATCTTAGCAGCTCAGTTCTACTATAGAAACCAGGGGAAAAGCTGATAAAATCATCCATGAGCTCACCTAGTGCTGGGTAGGTAGAGAGTTAACATGGACTCTAACCTGAATAGGGAAGAACTTAAAAGATGCTTTAAACAATTCCCAGTTGTAAATGACCATTATGACACCTGCGAATCTGCCTAAACACCATGTCCCTGGTTTAAGTCCCTTGCTGTAGTCTGTATAAATAATGCAGAGTTTGCAATGGAGAACAGCAGGAGCTGTGTTAAGAAATCCAATGGTAAATTATTAATTGCATTCTATTTATAATAAAGCAGGCTAAGATATTACTAAAATCCTGCCTGAAACAATGACTATCAGATGCTTCAGAGAACAAATCATAAACCACTCAGATTTTTTTAAAAATTGCTTCTTGGCTCCAAAAATTCTTTTCAACAGTGACTTTCATACATTAATTACACCCCATTTATAGTTGTATAGTGCAACCCATATCACAGACTCCTAGGGGTTGGAAGGGACCTCGAAAGATCGAGTCCAACCCCCCTGCCAGAGCATGAGTACATCTCACAGAAACTTGTCATCTATAAGGTTTCCTATGACTGCCACTATAATTTTTCTTTTTTTTTTTTTTTTTTTTAACAGTAGAATCCTTTAGAATGCTCAACATACAGTAACATCTCTAAGTGTTCACCCAGACATTGCCATCCATTGGTATTTCTGACGGTGATAGTACTTAGTTGTTATTAAAGTGCAGGAGCTGAACTGTGAAACTACTGACAAAGCTGTATTTTGTAAAAGTGTAATCAATTATTTTAAGGTTTTAGTTTTCATCTCTCAAATGTTACACTGGTATATGAAGACAATCTGGATCACTGTGATTTAGGTTAATACAGTAATGTGCACTGTAAGTGTAAAACCCTCAAACTCTCGTTTTCATAATAAAGACTGAAAATATGGTAGATAAAAAAGGAACTAGGAAAACTTGAAGAGCTGCAAAAATACTAGCTATAAAATGACCGCATTTCTCTGCTGATTTGACAATTACCATTGGCACTTTTAACACTTTAATTTGCAGAATTTAAATCAGTGAATGATACAAAGATGTCTCCTAGAACAGCAATATTAAAAGGCAAATAACCACTGTTAGCTTTTAGTGTTCATTGGTTGCAAAGTATCTGACTTTTCTGTAAGACACTAAGAAACCAACACCTGTTGTAAAAAGCTAAGTAATTTACATTCTGTTGGCTCCTATGCTTTCTTCATGTAAAAGGCTGAACTGCTTTTACAGGTAATGTATTTATAAATCAATGTAACAAAATGGCTATGCTGACAGCAAGCATTGCAGCAGACTATTTGAATAGCACGAGCTGTATCCAGGCAACACTAATGTCTAAGTCAGAAAGACCATGAGAGGAATGCTTACCTTCAAGAGGAAGACACGCTGAAGTGTCCATTCACCTTCAGTGAATGAAGTTCAAATCTGTCAGTATTTGTTCAGTGAAAAAAGTTATTTTTTATTATCTAAAAACAGTGATATAAACTATGGTATATGCTACAATAAATTTTTCAGGTGCTTGTATTAAAAAAATTTATAAACAAGAGTAGCCAGATTTTCAAATACCAGTTAACAGTACTGTTTGTCTTCCCTACATGGATACAACTGCAATAACTACACACACAAAAAAATTGATCCTTAAGATAGAAAATTTTTACAATATTGATGTTACTGAAATAATACAAAGCCCAAACTCACTGTGACATCTGACAACTTTGTAGTTGCCTTCATTGTGTTTTTGAGTTTGACAAAGTGAAAACTGGAAAAAGTACTCCCCTCTCTTCTCCTAGTAAACCAGTTCTAGAAAAAAAAAAACAGCTCTCTGGATCTACAAAGCTCTTACTAGTGTAGAAAAATGTTCATGACACAAGTCTGGCATGTGGACTTATCTGAGGAGATTTTGCTCCATATTATAAAAACAGAAGTTCAATTCAAAAGCTTGCGAGTCCATAGACATGTTTCAATGCAGATGTTATCCCTCTAGTAGATTGTAAATAAAGCTTCATAAAGTAATCATCCTCTTCACATTCAACTTTTTCTCCCTAACCAAGCTTGCTTTTACCACTTTAACTCTCACTCAGTAAAATACAGTTTGCCCTTCTCCATTCTCAGATTACAAATAACTTTAGAAGGATCTGAGAGATACAAACAATCAGTTACCAGAACTAGCCTATGGCATTTAGCCAAAGGGAATGTAAAATGAGTGATAAAATACTGCATATAGGACTCTGTTGGTATTAAAAAAAAACACAAGTGTATTTTGGTTTTGTTCAGCTGAAGGAGGGGAGCTGGCTTTCTTCTGTAATATTAAATTGCCTTAAGCATCCTTGAACACAAAAACCTGCTAAGAACAACCCACCTGTACCCACTCTGTAAGTATGCATCACTTCATTATTTACATGCTTTTTCATTTCTTCTGCTCAAAACGGTTCAGTCAAGGACTTGCTAATGAAAAAAACATAATTGGGAGGAAACAAGAAAAAGGATGCAAGTAATGAGACACCTAAGAGAGCCTAAATGAGTGGAAGGTTCACTTTAAATTGTCCTCCCCAAAAAAGACTATGGTAATCCTGTGATTTCAAATTTCAAGAGAAGAATGAAGTAGGCACCTCCTTTACAGATCATTCCTTATAGATGAACACTTAGAATTTAACATAGAACTACTAAAATTAAGTTTGGTGTAATGCAATTGAAAGCCATACGTGGAAGACAATCTAAATCACAACAAGCACTACCTATATAGTGTTACGCTCTGGCGCTAGCAGAATCCTAGAGAGAGTTTTAGCACTAGTCAAGTACAAAATTTCCTGTAATGACAAAAGGTAGGCCTCAGAATTATAATCTAGGAAACCTAAAAGGTTAAATGGCAGAGCAAAGAATGGTTGCTGGAAAAACATGGAGAATAAACAGGAAGGAATTAGACTTTTTGGATATGTTTTAAGTGGTATCTTCAGGAGCAATACCTCTGAACAGTCCTTCCAATTAGATGTTTAAAAAATAAAGAATACTCTTAAATTTTTACAATAAATGGTATATAGAAGATCAAGCTGAAAAGGACAGTAATTTAGTAGATAACCCCCTAATTAATATTATTGTGGCTCAATAAGTAGACAAAATTAAAATCCTTGGCTTTTTAAACTAAATCATTCAGGAGGGGTAGGTAGACAGCTTTGCATAACACTGTCAAAGTCACTGTTAAAACAACATGCAATTTTAATGCCTGTATTTTAAAAATATTTTAAAATATCACAGTATGAAATAAAAATTTATATACGCAAGACAGAAAATTTCTTAAGGGTGATGGACTTACACAGGTGATCATGTTGAGTTTACACTCAGAAGATCAAAGGTGGTTTGGTTATAGTGATTAAATTATTTCCCTTCTGAGACAAAAGTTGTATGTTATTGAGAACTTCCCAACCAACAGTGAAAATCCACAAGGTTTACTGCTGGTTATTGTTCATGTAAGACTAAAAGAGAGTTGCTAATTATTTTAAGTCATCAGGCTTGATCATCTACCTCCTACTGTCTTGATTTCCATATGGTGAATCTTTTTTACTGTATATGTACCTGTTCAGACAAAACACCATTACATTTCAGATCTTGAGGATACTTCTGATTATGCTTGGCTTGCACTGCCTTCTGTGGGAACTGAGCATATTTAGTACACAAAAGATTAGTTCTTTGCAAGCTTAGAACCTTGGTTAAAGAATTACCTCTATTACTTTTCCCTCTACTGTCTTCCTAATTGATATTGTGGAACGAGAAATCAACCTTGGCCCTCTATCTCACGAAAACGCTAAGAGCAAAAGTTCTTTTTCAGGATTTTGAGAGATAAACAGCCAATTTTTCTTTTTTGAAAACACTGCAAGAAAGTGCCATCATACAGCATTTCAGAAATGGTCTGTAACTCAAAGGCAAGCAGAGGGAAGACATTAGAGATTGGAAAGAGGTGAGTCAGAACAGATGAGAGAAAAATATGTGTTTCAGCAGCAGATATAGAAATGGAGGAAGGCTGAAAACTTCTAAAACTATTATCTAAAATAAAAGTTTAAATTGTTCAAAAAGGTTCTTAGATATAGTGAGGCTTGAATTAATCATAAGATTCAGCAACTCTATCATTTTGGTATATAAGACTTCATAGTGATGCTTAAGGTTTTATATGCTTTTTACTACACGTATTTTAAGCTGATGTCTAGAACAGAGATGTGTTGTAATATACACTATTACAGAAACTGTTACAAAAAAACATGTCTCTTGTCTTTTTAATCAAAAAGAAACATGGAGAATTTAAATGGGAAAGAGAGTGAAAAATAAAGATGACTTTCACATACCCTACCTCAGACAGCCCAAAGAATCTGCAAATACCTTGCAAAGTGAATCAATTTCTCTGAGAGGGGGAAATTTTTTCTCCATACATTTACAAATACTGAAAGATAAAGTGTCCAAAGAGCCTTGAAGGAACACAGATGCAGTGGAGACAGAAATGAGGATTCAGTTAACTGATAGGGGGAATCACTTACGAAGGCAAGGAAAGCCAGTGACCTTATGATGGAGTGGGTGCCAGAGGACAGCAAGGCAGTGCAACAATCCGTTTGCAACTGAAAATTATGCTACCACAGTGGAACACAATACATTCATGCATGGAGTCCAGATTTTGGAAGGGCTCACTTTCTGCTATTATGTCAAGGTCCTTAGTATTAGTTTCTACTCTTCTAGCCTTTCTTTTATCCTTCCCTACATACTTGATTCCCAGGCAGCTAGAGCACACAAAGACCACAGTTTACAAAAATAATACTTTTGTTCACAACACTGGCAGCAGCAGCAAAAGCACTAATGAACTTGTGCCTCTTCTAAGCACCACTGGGCATAGGGTTAACCTTAGTTATCAGTTCAGTATCTTGTAGCAATATCCATCAAATTATTCTTTCTTCATTCCAATAGAAGGAGATTTTTATGATGAGGTGTATGTTTTCCTATAGAAGATTGGGATGGAAAAAGCAACTGCTTGGTTTATCAGCCCTGTTGACACTAATCAAGTCAATAGCCTTATAAAACTCTCATAACACATGACATGACTAAATAAGAGCTCAGATTAATGAAAATCAGGTTTTGAATATATATTTAAAATGGGACACATTGCCCCTACTCTGTTTAACTAAGTGGAAAGTTTTGTATGAACACCAGGTGTTAATATGGCAGACATGTTATAGTGCAAGTATAATTTATACACTAATGGATGAAGCAGAAATAAGAGGACACATGGCACTAATCCTTTTATGCCTCCTCAATTACTGAGATTAATCAAACATATAAACTATATTGCTCCAAGCAAGCCTACTCTCAAATAGAATATGCATGAAACAGCTACCAGGCTGTAAGTGCATTATTTGAAAGAAATGAAAAAGGCATTTGTCTTTTTTCCATATTTGCTTACAATCATGGAGACCAGATTATTTAAACAATAGCACTGCTTGGATGCTTCTGTAAAGTTTTTTCAGCTCTAGCAGATGTTACTTCCATCTATCTCCCTTGTCTATTTTAGCTTTTCTTCTATCATCTCTGTAATTTACTTTTAGCCTGGCACATTATATGTGTTTCTTAACATGAAACCTCAAGTTACGTATTTCTACATTGTTGTCAGTAATACAAAGAAACATGCTTGTTCCATTTTTTTTTAAGGGACTATACTATTACTTTGAGTTTTTAAATTGTTTTGGATGACTCTCACATTTCAGAGTTGGAAACAAAAATATAATTTCCACATGTGGGTATTCAGGAGTTTTTAAAAATGTCTAAGCTTCAGCTTTAAAAACTGTACATAATGTCTACATTTTTTGCAAAACAGGTATTCCCCAACAGTATTAGGAATTCAACAATACATTAGCCTTGAGTCTATAGATGAAAGCAACCATGAAGGTTAGGTTTTGAGAGTGAAAGCAGCTCCTTAGAGAACTCTCTTCCCAGCATGCTTCTTTGGGTGGAGAACACATGGGACCTGGGTAGAAAACTTAGGTCACTGTATGCCATTAGGTTAACTTAAGAGGTTCCCCTGGGGCTATGGAGCACTGTTTTTAGATTCTAAAATTGACTAGTAGTGTAGCTTAAAACATTGTAAGTTGAAATATTCAATGATAAATTGCTATCATTATGTAGAAGATATTACCCTTAATAGTCTGATGATAGACAATAAAGAGTTCAGAAATATCCTGCAATTAGGAGCTTAATTTCAGAATCTCATTATACTACAAGTTTTTTCTTCAAACTTAGTTTTGAATGGAAAAGTTCTTCACAAATTGCCATTTAAAAAATTTCTTTAACGTCCAGATTCTGAAGATATTTCAAAATAATGAAATAATTTTCTTTTCAGTTGAGCAGAAGGTAACATGATGGAACAACACCATTATTTAGAGATGCAGTTAGGGTATCTTTTATAGTTGTGACAGGCTAATGCAAATGTAATCACATACCAATTAGCGAGTAATTATTTTGTTCCCACCTAGATTCATGTCTTGAGTTAATAAGTACACAAAACCTTCTTTCTAAAACACAAGTCCAGTTTTATTAAATGTCTATACACCAAATAATAGAAAATTTGTATAGACAAAGATATACATAGCCAGTATATTGCCAGGCGATGATGGTTACATATCTTAAATGGCCAGAAAAAGTTACTAATAGTAATGATCAATATTAAATATTAAAAGGCCTTGCTCTTCTTACAGAAGCAAGATGGCATAAATCTGACCCATTAACAATTTAAAATATTAAACTATCACTTGAAAGATTCTGTGGGCTTCACTGCTTAGTGACCGGCAGTAGCTTGGGAATAGCTTTATTAAAATGGAGGGAAGACTCAAGCTGAGGAGTAGGCCCCTCAGCATTGTGACCTATTTTTATCTGGTTGTTTCAAGTAGTTCAGAAGATAACCTTCACCACAGTGGACGTTTTCTTTTGAATGTGCTAATAGCCATTTAATCTCACTAATTCTAATAAAAGCACTACCCAAAACCATTTCCCAGACTATAGGTGTAAACTGAAAGTTAAAATATTAAGAATTTACAATAAAATTCAAAGGAAAAAATGTATGGCTTTAGGGAAACTAAATTCAACTTATTGACTGTCTGCTATTAAAGACAAGTAATGATCCAATCTTCCAGGCATTTTCCAAGAGCTTTAGGTCATTTTGAAAGTGGTTTTCACTGCTGTAGCTGTGACCACATGTTTAAAAACTTAATCAAGATCAATATAAAAAGCATTCCAGGTCACCTTCCTTGATCCTAGGAGATATTTTTCTTTGTTTCCAGCATCACTGCTTTGGGAAGTGCTTTTCCTCACATATCTATTTATTTCAATTTATTCCACTCACAAACAAAAAACTCTCTGGATCTGCACAACTCTGGGATATTTTTTAAAAAATAAAATTAAATGTAATCCATAGTTTGCATTTTCTATGTCATAGCAGCTAATTACATAGTGCAAATCAGGATCAATCTGGAGGTTGGACTGCTGCTTTTTGGCATTTGTGCAAGGGACAAAACACACTTGGAATGAAAAGTGAACATCAAAATGTTCCAGTCTTGAATGAGTGTGTAAGAAAGTTATCCAAAATATTGGAAAGAACTCCAATAAAAACTAGAATGTCTATGTCCAAAGACTGATGGTTTCACCCTAGAATCATTAACAGTTGCAGGCAGAGAGGGGGACACTTTGGTAGAAAAATTCAACACCTAAGCAGAGCTCTGACACATATTTCAGGTGGCAACGCCTTCTGTTGCACCCTTACTAGGACAGTGCTACCTGATGAAGTCCCGCATCACAGTAATTTCAGAAGTACTCACTTTTACAAAGAAAATTCAGGATTTTGGGTGATTACTTCAATTTATAACATGGCTTTGATATTTCAAATTCGTAAAACAAGATTACTTGTACTTTTCCCCTCCAGTAAGGCAAAACATGCAAGAAATATATTATTTTGCCTCTACACTAAAGTGGTATTTACTACATTTACCCTCTCCATTTACTATGTTCATCTTGCCCTGGCCCATCTCGCAAATTTACTGTTTGACATCAAGTTTATGTAAACGGTGTAATGTATTTTGGTTTTGCTTGTCATAACAAAGAACAGTAACGTTTCCCTTTCTGCAGACATCCTTCGATACAAATGACCTCAAGTTTAAAAATCAAAAGAAAAGGGTTAGTCAACCCTGCTAATTAATTTTACAGACTTGGATTTATTTGGGCACAGCAGTGTGAGAGTTTGAAACTAGGTCATCAAGCATCTGATCAATTAGAGATAATTGGAGCTGTGTTTTCTGCAGCTCACATGCAGTTCTCATGTTTGTTTCCTAAAATTTTTATTTTCTCATTGATGGTAAATAAGCCAGTTTCCCCTTTCTCTCCCTTCACCTGCTACACCACAAACCTTATTAAAAACAATAATTCTGTTCAGATTATGGTCAAAAGCAGATCTTTATAGAATATAAAACCCTTCTTTAGTAATTCACCTTACACAAACAAAAGTAGAAAAACACACATTAAGGATAAAAGGAAGAACTTTATTATGGTATGAACCTCACATATCTGTTTAATTCTGTTATTTGAAACTACAGCACCTATTTTGATAGAATTTACTAGCAACAAGACAATAGAAATGTTTAATAGGCTGGTAGAACTTGGTTCACCATGTAACTCCTCAGTTTTCATAGTTCTGTAAGATAATGTTCTCTCTGTAAACTGCAGTTAAATTAAAACTTTTTCCACACACTATCAGCGTGAAAGACTGGACATGCCAATACAAAAATGAACTACCCCAGTTGCAAATATTTTAATATAAATTCAAATAGTATTATTTTTACCATAGATTCAAGTTTGACTGATGTAGCTTCAAACTGATTAGGGTAAAACTGTTTGAAACCATTAACATTCAGTCTACTATTCCCACTCACTAAATAAAAGCTAACTAAAAAACCTAGCAAAAAAAAGTATTTTACTTTCTCTAAAGGATTCTTCTTCAGACAAGAGCAAAGCTTAATCCATTTCCATGAGAGTTTTATGAAAAATCAGGAATCCTCAATGATTTTAGAAGATGGCAAAAGAATTAATCTCCTAAATCTTGTCTTGTTCCTCCTAGAAAATATAGTATAGATTTATTACATTTTAATTCTCCCTTTTTTTCCAAATATAACTTTGGAAGAATTCAGCCACAAGCAGGATTACTTTGAGGTCAAAAAGTTCAATTATCATCAGTTTCCCTTGCATTCAGAATATTCCTCCCCAGCCAGTAAAGAATACTAGCAAATATTCAGAAACTGCAAAAAACAGTAAATAAAGCTCAGTCAAAAGCCAAGGACTTGCAAATTACAACTTTGAAATGTTACAGTCCTTCCAAGTTTCTAATTTTTTCTCTCCAAATTAAGCTTGTATTTATTCACTGAGAAGCTTCAGTACAGTAACAGTTAACACCTGCATACACCCTGTATAGGATTAAACTTCCTAGAATTAGAAACCAACATTTACTAAAAACTTAGAAAGATTATTTTTAAAATAACACATTTGGAAAAAGACCAATCCAGACCACACTTCATGTTAATGGAAATACTTAAGTGCTGCAATGGAAGAAAATTCACAGAAGTACCTATGTTACTACTTCAGAACTGGACAGGATTAGACTTCCATGAAGAGTGGGACATTAAATCATGTGTAATGCAATCTGAGACACCTTCTGAAATACTCTGAAAAAAAAAAATCAGCCTAACATTGGAATTCAGAAACTTAAACCACATATTTCTTCAGGGGAGACAAAAAATGGGAAAATGCATCTAGACTCATGACTAGACAAAGTGACAGAACACAGAGACACACCTATCAAGTGTACTCAAATGAAAGCTTTCCAGTAAAGTCAACTCATGTTGACTTTACATTCCTAGGCTGTGGGAGGTTATTTAATTTTCTGCATCTGTAGAAAATCTTACACAGTAGAACCATAACTAACTGGAAGCTTATTACATCTTTTCATCTCACTCATCTAAATACATCTACTTTTTTTAAAAAAACTTTACAACTTTAAAGTTCAACTATTTTTTTTAAAAAAGGATTTCTGTTTTCCTAAAATTCAGGAATAAAGAGATACCAAAATATAAATGACTGTGTGAATTATGAATTTTCACATATTTTTTTTAGAAAAAACAATGAAAGTCTTCTTGTCAGCATGGCTATCATTGCTCTTATGTTAATGATACCTTGACAAGTCAGAAGGAAAATGAAAAACATTGATTTCTGAAGGGCTTTCTAAAATCTGCAGTCAAATAGCACTAGAATAAATTAGCTTCTAACATTTCAATAAAGTCAAATAGTTCAAGATCTTTTCCTCAATAGCTTATGACTCATCCCATATAAGAATGCAATAGCACAGCAGATTAACAGATACTTTTTGATCTGTTGCTTTAATCTGTTTGCGTTCACTAAAAATGTTTAGTTGCTGTAGATTACTATGTGCAGAATAACCTTTCCATGAAATAAGAAGCATGCTTAAAGCAAAAGATGGCCACTTAGATCACTTTTAAATATCTTAAAATGCAGTTACTTAACTGAAAATTAGCATCCTAAAATGAAACAAGTATCACTGTAGAACAATGAATTTCCTTTGTTTGGCCTCACCAGCCATCTTAATTTTTTTCAAGTTTCAAACTCAAAAGATAAGGAGTCAAATGTTTCAATTATAGCTGCTACAAGACAAACAAAGTCAGCACAAGGATAAATTTTACGTTAAAAAAATATTTATAGCTAAGACATTATAGTTTTGAGAAAGCAAAATACAATAGCTACACAAAAATTATACTGTGCTTTACAAACCTTTAGAAGCAAAAAATGCCTTTTGAAATTTAATATTACCCTTAAGAAAAAAAAACACCAAAAACCCCTGTAGGTAGACTGGGTTTCTCACAGATAATTTTTTCCAATTTTTTAACTGTTAGAATTATATCTTCAATAACTTTTGTCATTTTAAAGCATTGTACTGTAATTCTACCAAATGCCATATGCACATAAGTACTAGAGAATGAAAAACACGCAGAAAACATTTTTACATCTTAATATCTTTGACCGAGTTTTAATAAGCTATAATTACTTTGAAAAGAAGAAAAGAAACAATAAACCCTCATCTTGATTCAATAAAAACCACAGACACATTCCAAGATGTCTACACTTCTCTCTGTCTCAGATATAATTATAATGACAAAAGGGAGAATTAAAGGTAATTTATCCTTTGCACAGCCAGCAAAACATCACAAAGAAGCATTCTGATAAGGAGCTATTTAGGAAATCATCTGTTCAAAATGGAGACAGTGCTGCAGAGCTCATGTGCAAATTCACCCCCCTTGTGCTTACAGGAGTTCATTATTTACTTGGAAAGGGACTGCTGTGTTTTTATCTAATAGGAATAGGGAGCTAACCAGGAGATTAAGATCTTACGCTCTTTGGTAAAACACACAGCTTTAAGACATTAGTATTAGTCACCACAGAAAGACCTTGCCTTCTTCCAAAACCAACCAAATACTGTATCATAAATTTGTCATTTTTCATTCTTGACCTCTTCCTACAGTTCTGGGTTCATGGAGGCATGGCTTTGTTGAATTTATTTTCTATTAGACTTCCTAGCACAATATTTTCACCACGTGTATTATTTAGCTCTCTGAGAACACAGAAAATCACTGGTAATTCAGGAAAATAATTCTACAAGGAAGGCTGCAAGAGCATGCTCTTTAATTTAAAAAAGTATTCACAAAACTTGCTTGGTTTTGCTAGTTTAAAGTACTGTTTAAACCCACCATAGCCCAATATTCAAATAAATATAACTTTATATCTTCACTGCTCTCTCCTGCTCCAGTAAATTTAAATCAGTTTGCAGAAATCCTTCTATTGCCACTGAATACATAACCTCACAATTCATTTAATTACACATACAGCATCAGGAAAGAAAACAAAAGAATGTTAATACTCTCACAAAGTGCCATGTGGGAAACAAAAAAAACCCCAACACAAAACAACAAAACAAAAACAACCTGATTTTCTCCAAAACAGAGGGGAAAAGTGATCCTTGAGTATAGTTACAGATTCTGTTAATTTTTATAGAAACAGATCATTCACAAACAGAATTGAATCAATTATGAATGACCAGTGATCATCAGTTGTATATACTGGAATTGCAGCCAGACCTTCCATGCTAACTTCCACTTTGATTGCAATGCCATTTTCTACTATTTCAGGATTACTTACATCTAACATTTGTTTCAGCTAGTTTAACTTTCTCACTTACGCCATAGACTATATTTTCACTACTTTGGAAGGAAATCCACTTTTTGCTATCTTTTTTTTCCTTAACCAATGCATAACTACTTTTTGTGGAAGAGACACAGCCCAATGCCATAATTTTTCTACAGTTTATTGTTTGTCAGCTTTGGTGATTACAATACAGGTCAGGTCACAGCTGCAAGTTAATTAATCAAGAGGCTTATTTAATCCACCTGCACTTGTGCTGCTTTTAATTTTTTTTTTAGAGTTTATTACGTGTTTCCACACAGGTATGGTCTAACCTTTCACTGTCTGTTCACCAGCTTTCCAAAATCAGAACAGCATGAAAAAAAACAACCCCTAAACCTTTTCTGCAGGACACAGCAGAATGTTACAATGTGAAGTTAATAGTTAATAGATGAATCTGAACAAAGTAAAAGTTCCAGACAGAAGCATGCATCTGGTGGCATAGTATGATTTACCTCTGGACATGCAAGGATATTTTAGAAACAAATAAACAGGTATAGTTTTGACATTTGACATAAATTATCAATTCCAACTAATTCCACATTTCAAACTTACCAGTCTTTCTGGTCTGTACCTGCAGGGCAGGTACAGATCATAGCACATCTCCAGAAACATCTCTAGAGATCTCATTAGAAAGCCAGAAGTCTCCTTCCACACCATGCAACTACTACAGATCTGAATGTGAACAGAAACAAACACTTTTGTGATTTCAGATCTTTGTTCCCAGCATAGTACAAAAAGATACATAAAATAGGATTATTGTTTTGCATTTCCACAATCTTTAAAGTCAAACTAAAAGGCAAGATGTTAGATCAATGAAAATTTAAAAATTAACACGAGCCTTCATTCACAGGCCACATATTGCTCCAAGAACAGGAAATTTATGAGTGGTCTTACCTCCACTGCATAGGAAACATGTTTACAGATGACTATGAAACAGTGGGAGCAATGCATGAAATCCATGAGCTGATAGTAATTAATGAGTCAATTAAAAAGCAAAAAAAGCCACACAAACACCAGACAGGTATCCTACAGAAAGCCTCAGTTTTGGAGGTTGTCTTTTCTGTTTTTCAAGACTCACATTAAAACATTTCATAGTACAGGATATTATATTAATACTAACATATGTATAGAAAACCCTCAGGAAACCTGATATAGATAATACCACTCAACTACTATAAATAAAAAGTTAAATAATATTTACACTCTTCTTATTATTTTTTATTTAATCTTCCAAGCCATCCAGGCATAATCAAGCAATTTATTCTACTATTGAATAGTCTGATCCTTATCTTTTGGCAAGTAGAAGGTAGGATAGGCTAAGAGTTTCATTTTAACCACACACTATAACTTAATTTAAAACAATCATGACTCCAGTTTTAAGTTTAGTATTAAACAGCATAGTACTACTTTTTATCAGAAAGTAATTATTCAGGAAAAAAAAATAATTTTAGTTCTGAGAATTTCCATTACATTGCAAATAGATGTTCGACACCAAAAATAAGCCTGCCGTACTTTCTGTACTATAAAAAGCATGGCATTGTCCATTTTGAGACAGAGTCTTAAAAGAAATTAAACTCTTATTAAGTGTTTATCATTTTGAAACTACAGTTACCTATCAAATTTGATTATAACGAGGTCTTATTTGGTGCTTTTATCCCAATAATTTTTAACAAGGAAACACCTGTGGTTTCCTTTATTCCTACTGCAAGCTGTTCACACTAGCACATTCAGTGAAAAGCTCTTTATGATTTTTCTGTAGTACATAAATGCTAGTTTTCCTATAAAACCAAACCTTATAAGATGACATAGAAAAACATTCAGCCATTCCAACAACTCTGAAAACATATGTGAAAACACAGCACTAATTTAAACACAAACGCAGAAGATAGGAGAGAAGTTTGAAAAGATGGAGACCTATGCCCATGCCTCTCAAACCTGAGAGGAAGCCACACACACACCTTCCCACCTCAAATCCCCTCAAAAGACACTTTACAACTCCAGAAAACACACCCAAACTAGAATATTAAAAAAAAACAAACAAACACAACAAAACACCTCAGAAAAAACAGAGAAGCCCAACTAGAAGGGGCTTTATGCATAGCTCTACTCACCATTCCCCTGCATCTCAGTCCCCAACTCTGGAGCTCCCCACTAGCAAGTCAGTTATTCCCCCAGTTAGCAGAAAACATTTTCAGGTGCCAGGAAGCTCTTTTTAAACACTCTCCCCCTTCATGATTTGCAGCTGTTCCTCAGCTGATTGTGTGCAGGCTTGCGG
>NW_009970717.1:3039157-3065800 GCF_000747805.2 Chaetura pelagica
AGTAAGACAGAGCCACCCGAATATAACTATTGCTGTCTTCACCTTCTTTCCACTTGTCTGCTTGGCTTATATGGCCCTTTACTCAGAGGCCATGCCTCAGCCACGTTTATGTGACTGACTAATCTACCTCACGATGATGAATCTCCAGAAAGGCTGTGCAGAAAGGCAAGGTAGAGCGTGTAACAGGCTGCACAGGTTTCAGGGCCAGGCTGTAGTCTGGTACTGGGCTCTTTCATTTCCAAACAAATTAGCAGAGCAGCAAACTTCTGTAAGTCTTTAAGTATACACTTTAAGTCTTATGTATGACATCAGGTATTGAGTAGCCTTGTGGATTTTGAGGAGGGTAAAATTGAGTGCAACTCCAGAAGGAATACCTGCTGCAGGAGGGGTTTAGCTGGTTCCCATCCTTGCCTCAGGAAAGGAAGTTAAGCATGTTTTTGAGGTACTAGAATGAAGAAGAGGTTAAAGAAACCTAAACCCATGTGGTCACCTTTTTGCCAGCCTCTGCTGCCAGCAGCAGTCCCATGTGACAGTTTGCTCAGATCACCCAGCGCCCCACACCACTAGACGGCAGCTGCCTGTGGTGGTGAATTGGCTGCATGGGTATTGAACTGTTTGATGCTTTGCTATCTAGCAAGAAAACTTTCCCAATTTCTTTCTCTATTCATATTTCTTCCCTGTCAGCCCAGCCATTCACTGTTCCCATACCTCAACACCATCTCCCTTTGCAGTTTTTCCAGTTACAACTCCTAAAAACCTGAACTGTCACACAGTTTAATCCAAATTCAGTTATCACAGTACACAACATCTGCAGTACAATACATCTCAGTACTGTGAATTTCAGTAGAACTTAAGATTTATTTCAATGTCGAGTGAATACATACAATCCACCTACGGTTTATCCCCAGGTTACTACAAATAGCATGAAATACTCTCAGGTATGACCATGCAAACTGACCTTTAAAAATCTATTATTTTAGCCAAAAGTAAGGGAATAACTCTGCATGGACATCTATAGGTCCCTCAGTACCCTCTACAATTTACTCCAGTCAACAAAAGATAAGCAGATGACTATAAAACTGTCTTGGTAGCAACACACTTACAATTCTCCTGATCAATATTTGCCCTGTAGTCTGGACAGACTAAAAATCCAACAACTTGATAGACTTAAAGGTGATGTGAAACTATTTGCAAGACAACAAACAGCCAATATGAAAATTTAATTTTAAAGACTTGGTCCTAACCATTTTATTAAAGGAGCCAGCAGAGCATACAATTTCTTTACTATTGTAAAAAAACTCCTAATGACATCTGCAGTTACTCAGTCTCACTGACTGAGTAGTTGGGCCAGCAATGATTCATTAAGCTCTCAGGACACTGCTGAGATAAAGCAGTTTCTCTCACCCAGCTTGGCTTCATTTGTAACCTCAGATGGAGAGCCTGTAGTAATACATAGCATTTAATGTGCTGCTAGTTTACTTCAGTGTGCTCTAACCACTGCCTCCCAAGGGTATGGATCCCATTTGGGATGGCAACCTTTTCCTCTTTTGGAGTGTTGGTACAGCAGCAGATGATGAAAGTAATGAGAAACTATGGAAGATACCATGCTTAACGGGATAGTGCTACAGTGAAGCAGAGAGAACTACTGCAGAGTCGACTTACGTGGCTGTTAGTTCTCCTGAAAACATTTGATTTGTGTTCTGTTGTTTCTGGTTTGCTCCTTTAGATGAAAGTTAACTATAATTCTTATTTGTAATGCTCTCAGTGAGCTGGGCTCTTTCTAATTATTTGCTGTTATGTGATATGGTCTATTCACCCCAAGCAACATTCATATTAAGACGAATATAAATAGAATTCTTACAATTCTCCACCATTACTCCACCATCTTCCTCCTCCTATTCCATTTCTCAGGAGGTGTGGTAGCTTTTAAATGTAGTCAGGGAAAACACATAACCAATTGATTTTATGTTGAACAAAATAGGATTAAATTATTTGCTACAAGCCACATTTGCTTGCTAATTTTTTCAAGGTTGTTTTGCTTTATTAAAAGCATTGTTTATTTATTTATTTTGACATGACACAAATTGTAAAATAACAGCTGGGTGGACAAGAAAACAAATACTCTTTTAAAGGGAGGCAGAGTATTATAGAAAGAACTAGTTAAAAATTACATTCTTTGGGTTTTTTTGCTAGGCCTTTCCCAGTCAAAAGAGTGAACTAATTTCTAGTTATGTCAGCCGTCCTGAGATCTCATATACATACTTGCCAGGTATTTTCCAATCAATTTTATATACAATCAAGATGTTATATCTTCTATTCCAGGCAGCTTTGGCACTGAAATTGAATGTTCCTATTTAGCTATTTTGACTGCAGAATAGTTTTTATTTTAATGCATTGGATGTAATACTAATCAGTATGTGACAATGCAGAACTGAAAACTATCATTATAATAAATCAGAATACATAATGATAAACTCTTCTTTCTCTACAGCTTTCTTTTGCCCTGACACAAAAACTGTTTTCAGAAAAACATTCAAAAATCTTGGAACATGAGCAAGGACTTGGGATACCAGTGGCCTAATGACAAATTATTTCTTTACTTGATTTTTATAAAATTATAAATATTTATTTGCTATACTGCCACCCTGGAGCTCTATAGGGTTTAATTGCCTAATTTGAAAGAGTTCATCGTTTTTAAAAGGGAAATTGTAATCAGGACTGAGCAGATTCTGAACTCATCTTGGCATCAGGAGGGGGCTCTAGTGGCCATTACTTCTCTCATTGTATGTTAAACTGCTCACTACATCTTGCTTCCATTCTCCCCATCCTTTCCCTTCTCCACATCCCCCAGTTCCCTCACCCCCAAAAAAGTATTGCTTCTTTTTGAAAAACCTGAGGACTTAACAATTTTGCCCAGGTCAAGTGGGCCCTTGGGCAGCTGGCAGCCCTAAGCCCCACTGTAATTAGTGCATACAGCTGAGGTCTGTTCCCTGCAGCTGGAACACTTGCTGCATGCACAGAACTGACTGTCACAAATAAGATGTGGGCTTTCAGCTGCAGAAAGATTGAAGAATTACAACTGGAAGTGGAAAAGCACAAGAGTCAAGACAATATTCCTCCTCTGGTGAGTGGTGTAAACTGTATGTCCATTTCCAAAACCGATTTAATTTGGAAAGATCTGCCTTTGGGTATAATAAACTACCACTAGCAATCACTGCACAGACAGCACAACAAAACTACCACGACATAAAACTTCCCTATGAATTAGTTCCAAAGTAATCAATCACAAGTATGAGGTTGAGTGGGGCATTTCAGAAATTTTTGGTCTATGAGTGGGCTTCCTGCCACAGCAACACAACCTTTCCACCTTATTTAATAACAAAAAACTTATGTCACTTGCCCAAGTCACCTATCAGCAAACATGAAAAAATATGTATTAGGAGTCCTTTGATTAGTATCATTGACTTTGAGAGCTTTAACTCATCATGAATCAGTATAAATGCATGATGATTATCAGTTGTCTGTGTCCTCCAGTGCTAAGTAGTTTTGGCTGAACACCACTGAGCTGGCATAATGGGATTTGTATTTGCAATGATGATTGCATTTGTGTCTTCAAATAAATGATACTTCAATAGAAGATTACGTGAATACAGAAAAAATAATTGAAACAAGGCTCAGGGAACTTGAAACAGCAAGAGATTATTATCAAACATTTCAAAATAAAGTAATGAAAGCTTGGAAACAAGTGATTTCTTTCTTATGCTATTTTATACATGGAAAAAAAGATACTGTTTCTTTATTCCTGTTAGTTTTAGATCCATGGACTATTCTTGTGTAGTGCATTATTTTACCAACACACCTCAAGTAGCTTGAAAGGTGGGAAATATATTCCCGTGTAGATTCCTGAAAGTAAAACACTGACAATGTGACTTATTATCTACAATGTACTCATTTCTACCAAGCTGTCAGCTATACCACTATGTATTTCCCAACTGTGAATCTTTCCTGTACATACAAACAGCAAATCATCTGCAAAATTGGTATCCTTGTTCATCTTGCACTCTGCATTAAAATGGCATGACCTGCTTATATCACTGAACTGAGGAAGTGAATCTCCACTTTTCTCTAGTACAACTATGTCCATGCCTCTCAAATCAACTGTCATGCTGGCCAATGCTTAATTGTTCTAAAAATAAACCATATAGAATTATTAAAAATTAAGAAACACACAAACACATCCATCAGTAAATACCCATTGGCCAGTCAGATGTAATATGCTGTAGACCTAAAGATAAAATTTACAACAAAGATAATAAGTTAATAAGATAATAAGTTATGCACATCCATCCCCCTTTTTGGTGAAATAAAGCTTAGGATTGTCTCAATACTGTGTCCTATATCTTTGGAAATATATCTGTAAAAGGAATATTTTTCAATTATTTGCAGACATGACATGAAAATGTTCAGCTTTCTAATTAGAGGTTGTCTAATTCCAACATTCAAACTGCTGCATGCTCAAGACAGCACAGATGAGTATGATAGTCAGCCATATAGAACGTAGATTCTATGGGAAAATCTAGTGAAAGTTTAGAAAGTTTGAAATAGTGAAGGAAGAAGAATAGTTAAGAGGACTCTTACAAAAATTCATAGCTGCATTTACACGTGCAGGGACATATTCTAGTTTGTCATAAATAGTCAGCTTAGGTTTCTTGGGGTGGAGGGTTATGGAGAATATATGGTAGCACTGGAACATTTCCCAGAAAGTTTTTAGGATTTGGCAGGAGAAACATTAAAAAAAAAGAATCTAAGAACTTAGTTGATTAATCTTTAAATACTTTGGGAATTATGTTTCTGTAAGATGATAAACCAGTGCTATACTTAAGGGTGTCTGAAACCCAACAAACTGTGTTCAGGCTGAAAAATAATTGCTGAAAACTTTTCAGTACTTTCATGTATACAAAAAATCCAAAATTGGTCAGTAAAGAAATGGACTACAAATCACTGGAAGCTACATTATAGAACCCGCTGTGTAAAACACCACCCACACATCAACTGAGGACTGCAAAATCACAGGAGCATTTGTCAAATATGAAATACTTCCCCAGTGAGCAACTTCATGTAGCAGACACGTTTTCAAGAGCGCCTATAAACACTGGAATGAAGGATATGTAGAGTGCTTGAAACAAGTCTAAAAAAATAATACACTATTTACTCCTAAATCATGATAAGATGATAGAGGATTGCAGATATTTCAGAGGGCAAGATGATCTTGATAAATTCAAAAAACAGGCCTGAATGAATAAGGCATAATTTTATACAGAAAAGTAGAAAATATTCAATTTAGGCAGGAATAATCTGCTACATAAAGCATGAGGAACAACCAGTTAAGCAGCACTGAATACAGTCTGGGTTTACAGAAATCCACAAACTAAGAATAATAATTATCTTTTTCTTCTTCTCTTTTTTTACAATAGGGTAATATCTTAGTAGATCAGCAAGATTCTATGCAAGTCACTTGAAGTAATGCTTTTATTTTATTCACCATTCTGATGCATCCTGTGAAAAGACAAGTTAATCGACTGGAAAGAATCTAGAGGAGACAATAAAAATGACTGGAGCTATGGAAAATAATAATTTGCTAATCTTAGGGAAGTACTGAATAGTAGCTCTGATAATGCAGAGAAGCAAATACCGAAATTGGGCACTAAGAAAATCTTTACATGTGTAGAAGGCAACTTGGATTTTTAAACCACACAGGTTTATGAGAAGTAGCAATGTTCATAAATTACAATATGGAAGAATTGGAGTGTACATCAGGGGAAAAATCATAAGAATCAGGATAGCTGAATATTGGCAATGTTGTTCACATCTGAAGTTGTGGAATCCTCACCCTAGGTTTTGTGTTTGTTATTTAAAAACAACAACAACAACAAAACACACAAAGCTGCTAAAACAAACATAATTTTGTGAAATAAACATCTGCTCTAGTTATAAATATTTTTGTTTCAACTATCCTGTAGTTGTGAAAAAGCAAAAAATGTCAAAATAGTTGAAACCTACAATTGTTTGAATGATGGTGAAGTGACCAATAGAGATGTCTTTGTATATGAAAAAACCCCTCAGACTTAGGATGATAATAGAGAAGCTGAAACACAACCAGTTTTATGATAATACCACTTTGTCTACATGGAGCTGTTGGAGAGGGTCCAGAGAAGGGCCATGAAGATGTATCTTCATCATGTTTATAAGGAAGCTTTTAAAGTTTATCCCCTATAGAAGTTTCATTATGTAATAAAGCTAACATGGTCTGTCACACTGACACAGGAGGGCTACATAGACACTGTATGATACATGTTCATGACAACTAAATATGGTACAACAGAGGATTTTTTTCTCAGTCTTAAAAATTTGCTGAAATCCTAGATCACAGAAAAAAAAAGACATGATTAACTGTGCAGATTGACATAAAAAACCCCCAATAGTATCGTCTGAGTACTTTGTAATGCACAAAGGTGCAACAGTCATTCAACAGTAATAGCGTGAAATATCTTTTTTTTAAAAAAAGAAATAAATAGGTAAATTCTTCCTTGGTAAATGTATATAGAATAAAAAGAAAAAAAAAACTAACTTAATGTTTCTTTAAAACATAGCAGGTAATGCTGTCTTAAGCTCTTCATACAAAATGCTGTTAATTTTCTAAATATGTCTCCTAATACAATGTTTTTAGAACTAAAACGAAGATATATTAATCTCCTGGCCCTATTTTCATCTCAGGAATGACTAAGTAAAAATTAAAACATGTAATTTAGCGTTGGCGGATGTCAGTAAAGCCTGATAAAGGTCTGCCCTAATTAATTTCTTTCAGTTCAGGAAACTGTACACTATTTTTCCAGACTCAAGTTAGGAAATTGCATTCTTCATTATGCCACGTGTTCCATTTAGAAAATACACAGAAAACTTGCTTTCTGCTTGTAAACCCTACAGTAAATATGTGTTCCAGACATTTTACAAATAACTAATACAATGAGGCATGCACACCCAAATAAGCAGAAGACAAATACTACTTAGAATTGTACTGATTTGTCATGCTGTTTGTAGTGTCCTCTTCAAAGCAAAGCAACCAAATATTTCTGTTTGGCAAACCAAACCTGTGAACTGCCAGATACAAGTAACTTGCTCAGTAACTTGTTTGCATCTAAAATCAAGCATTCCCTCTACGGCAATGTGAAGTTGTGGGTTTTTTTCCAGTCATTTCAGCACTTCCCTTCTACCTGAATGAGATGACAGTTACAAAAATTGCTATTTTATTCCACTCTGACTTGATTCAGCTTCAGTACACAGTCTCTCAAGATGTGAAATCATAAGCTTGGGATACATTTTACTTAACATCTTTAAGTCCTCCTTTCTGTCCCAGAAATATATCTTTCAGGGCTGTAAAGAGTACCTGGATGTTTGTCAGAGAATGAAAAAAAGGGATATCTGTGTTGCTAGAACTGTCCCAGAACATACTGTTTCACTGCTGTCTGATTTCTAATCTCTGATATAATGCATGTACTGCCTAATTCAAAACAAAGTTTAAGGACACAAAAAGACAGTAGCTGAATTTTACTGGGCTTAGCTGTCATCTCAAGTTGGTACATTCAGCTTTTTCCCCTTGATAATTGCAGACAGAGAATTAAAATACAAAATAAAAATAGACTAGTCAACATCAATGTCCCTGAAGCCAGACACAAGCAGGTGATCTTGCACAAGTCATCTGGTTTCTGTGCTTTCCCCCTTTTTTGGTGACCAAAGATATTAACCTTCAGAATTTATTTGAAGCTTTGCAGTAAAAGCTTTTTGGAGAGTTAAACTATTTTATACTCTATAAAGTTCCTGAGCACCATTAAAAAGCTTAATATTTTAACAGTTAATAAATCTAATTGTTTCTGTTGGACTTGAAAAAAACTTAAAGATAAAACTGCATATGAATCAAGTCAACAAATACACTCACCCTCTTTATGCTTTATAGAACTCCTCTTCTTTGTAGCAAGTCAAATTCATTATTAAATACAGATTCTAAACTCTTTACATTTAGCTTTAAATTAGATTAGATTCTTGTTGGGATGACTAATCAGTGTAAAAGGTCCATCTTGCCCTGCTGTTTTTTCTTTTAACTCTAATACATTATATTAGCATAAGGCTGAAAAATCATATCTGCAAAATTATTTCATTATAACAGTGGTGCAATGGAAACAGAATATTCTATTTCTTTTACACATACACCTGTTGGAAACTTTATTAGTTGTAAGCTCTTCCTCTTACATAATAACAGAGCTAAAAAATAATACTGCGATCTGACAAGAAAAGAGAACATGTAACCGATGTGAAGATGGAACAAAAGAGTTGTTGCAATTCAGTCCCTTAAACTACTCCCAACAGATCACCATGGGTGCAGCTGTCTAAACTCAGTGTTTTAATCTGCATGTACAAAGGGAAACAATCTTTAGTTCCACAGGTGTCTGAATTGGTATAAATTAATCAAAGTCTTCTTCTAAATAAAAATAAACTTTTCATGTTGCTGGAAATATGTAATTAAAAATAGATAATCTGGGGAGAAGACATTTGGATTGTGAATGTATCAAAGCTAAAAGTGTGCAGGCAAAATGTAACAATCTCACAAGTAAGCAACTTCAGCTATTTGTTCAAGTAATTTTCAATAATCCACACAGAGTTTTAAGACCAGAGTATTTTGCATAAGTTATTCAAATTTCAAATGTGCTCAGTAAGAGCAAATAAAACAGTTCCAATCTCAAGTGAATGAACAATTAGTTTTGTGACAGATATTGCATTTAGCCACTGGGTTAAACCTCTGATGGACTTACGACTCTGAACAGAGTATGAACTAAACAATGCTAAAGTAACATCAACTCAATTAATTTTTTTTCTTTGCTTCTTGTTTTTATACATGTTAAATGCTACTTTGTCTAGTGCAGGTGGTAAAACTTGAAAAAGTGCAGGAAACATCTGTGTTAATGATATATGAGGTAGGAATTCAGAACTCAGGAACATGGTTTGTGCTATTAGCCTTCAAATAAAATCTGACATAGACAGAGAAATGGAGAAGGGAGAAAGAGATTTACAATTATACACTGTTCTGGGGGCAATGTAGCATTACAGGAGATTTAAAAGAACCTAGGCAAATGCTCAGCTGTGCCATAATCATAGTGCCCTGTCAAGGAGAATGAAAAGGTAACCCAAAGTATATTTTCCATTGTTGTTTCCTGCTTCTATGCCTGAGCTAGAGTAAACTCTCATCCCAATTATCTAGACTAATTCCTAAAAAAAATTAATTTTTCTGTAAAATGTTGAAAGTGTCAGTACTGCACTTGTCTTGATGGCAGTGACATAGTAGCTCTGGTAGCTGGAGTTCATGGGGACTTATCTTTTGAGGCATTTTTCTTGTTGTCTGTTCCCTTTGGCACCTAAGGCTTCAGCATGTGCTTTCAGCTGTGAGTTTGTTAACCAACAATTGCCAACTTCATCTTGTCAACAGTTTTCCACAAGCCCATTCATGCCATTAGCAATTTTTTGTTTGTTTGTTTGTTTTGTTTCTTTTATCTTTTCAGTTTTAGAGTAAAGATGCTCAACTTGCTTATACCATTGATGTTCTTCACATCCCTGCTGAACAAGGTTTAGTTTCTGCATCATTCAAAGCTACAATCAGCAATATATGGCAGTAACCTGTCTTACCGAAAAGAGCAGCACAGAATACGCTACAAGATGTCAGTGTTTTTTTATATCTATGTCTTCCATGCAGTACAGTGTAAGTCTGCAATAATGTATTGTCCCTCCATAAAAGGCAGATATAGTAGGGCAATACTGCCAAAATCTTAATGGCTAGCTCTTGATGTCCCATTAGATAGATCCACAGATAGATCCATTTCATTTGGAATTATTTTTTATGAGATACACCTCAACAGCAATTGCTAGTTAAGTGGCTGACTCAGATGACTGAAGAAGGAAGGCAAAACAACCTGTCAGAGTACACAAGCTGTAAGTGAGCAGAAAAAAAACCTCCAGCTTTTCTGTTTTGGGGGTTTTGGTTTGTTTCTTTTTCTCCCTTCAGGTTGCTCTTTGGAGACAATTTTCATCATAAAATTTTAAAAATAAGTAAACAAACCAGTGAAAACTGGAGCATCATCTGCTATCTACACACTTCTTCCTCGTTTCTGAGATTTATATTCTATAAACTCATTAACACTAACCCACAGTTTCTGGTGTTCCATCAGTCATGTGTAGGAATTTCTCCACTGAGGTTTTACATGAGTGCAGCAAACCATTAAAGGGGGCAGAAAAAGCCTGAAGGCAGGAGAAACATTAGATAAAGTTAAACAAATAAAATTATTCTACCTTAAACTGAAATTCCAATCTTGTTACAGTTTTGTGAATATTACTGAAAGAGGTTATTAGAAACTACCAGCAACCTACCTGTAGAGATCATGGACATTCCCAGAGTTGATGGGCCTCCTATCTATTCCTCACCATGACTCACTGGCTAATTCCCCTTCTTCAGGGGGCAGAGAAGGGGAAACAATAGTCCCAATCCACTGAGTGCTCATAATTTGAGCAAGAACCAACTCAAGATGAACAAGACTCTTTTTCCTAGATAAGTGATCAATGGAAGGCCTGGGGCACTGACTAGAGTATAGTTTTCTTGTTTTGTCAGAAGGAAAAAAAGAGTACAGCTGCCCCAAAATGCAAAAGCTGGGCACAGGTACCCCTGTTAGCCACTGTCAGGTGAAGGCAATGTTTTCATTACATAGAATCTCACATTTCCAAACTATGCTAAAGTATTCAAGTATGAGCTGGTTTGGTGTGTACTCATTGATTGCACTGTGTAGTGTCAACAACACAGTTGTTGCATTTGTCAAATTTGTGCACAGTTCTTGCACAACATAGCAACAGCAGAGGATGTTGCTGTTTCCTATGGCAGAGCTAATCCTTATTATGTCCTAGTCCTCCCTTACTGTGTTCATATCACACTTCTAAGCAATGGTAGAATCAACTACATTCCGGAAAGTTATTTATTGATAGAAGTTACTGACATGTACTTGGTTGATATTTGAGGGATGCTTCAACTCCAAATTAATATATTTTTTTAAGTATGAAGACATTTGGATTGTAGAAACATCAATATTAGTAACCTGATCTATGAGGTGAAATAATGTCATGAAAGTATCAATTAAAAGGTGACAAATATCTGCAAAGGAGATATTTTCAAGGGAAATATCAATAAATATAGCTCTGTAATAATAGTATTGAATGGAAACACAGATTTTAAATAACTGCACCATCTAAGTTTTATCCATTTTGTTATTACTAGTGGATATATCAGAAGAGTAAATAATCTGTCTTGAAGGATTTTTAGGTATTATGGAAATCTTAGAAATACTATCATCTGTCTTGGTGGCTGGCCAAATTATTAGGGTTGTCATTCTACATTAAAAACAAGAATTAAAAGTCAGCATCTATTCCAACAATGAGCAATTTAGAAAGTATCAAAAAAATCTAATACACCTCCTTACTGTCCAGCTGAAATAGCCACCTCTTAGTATTTCAAGAGAAGAGAAGGATTATGGACATATTCTGAGGCATTTGAAGGTAACAAAAAATGTGAGGATTAGCACACAGGTCTGAAACAGCAAAACATTCTGTTCTAATTCTGCAGGAAGAACCAGAGCACTGAGAGTGAGAAAACTGGGACAATATCACACAAGCAACTGGACTCTCCTGAGATCCATTCCATTAATTGGGGTAGATTTCTTTTACCTCTAAATTCTTTCTAATAGCTTTGCTACTTAATTTAGTAGTCCATCCTCAACTCTCAACAATTATGAATGAACTTTCACTGAAGGTATTTGCTTTAGCAAGGTTTTTCACCTATCTTACATGTGCAAGAATCTCCATGTAGGTAATACACATTAAATAGCTGCCCTGGAGCAGAGCCACACAACTGGAGCTGCCAACTTAGTCCACACAATTAGTTTTTGTAGTAGCTGAGCCAGTACATAAAGACCAAGGTGACCACAGACCCCATGAACTTCTCTTCTGAAATTATTTTCAGCCCTGAATGTATTTGTTTCAAAATATCACAAATACTTCTACTACAACCAAAATTGCAAATGTTTTAATAATTGGGGAAAAAAAATAATTAAAAATTTAAAACAGCTCAATCTCTAAATATGTCTGTTTGTAATACCAATGAATGTTTTCTTTGATTTGTACTCTATAACCCTGGAGTTTTAATTTTGTTGAAAGGTGTTTCAAACAAATAATAAAATTAATATAAATATTTATGCCACTTTTCAATTACAAATGTTATTTTCACTTGAAAGGTTTCGGGCTAGGTGTAAAGGGTATTTTTTTTCTCTAAAATTTCCCTTCTTGCATGATAGACATCTTTCCTTAGACTGAGAATAAGGAAAATTATTCAGAGAAGCTCCACCTGTTAATGAGACGGCTTCAGGTTTGCAGTCAGACAATTACTGCCTAGGTCATATACCTGTCATTAGCAACCACATAATCTCAACTGTTAATTTAAGTGTGAGCTCTGGAAATGATACTGTAACTGTACTATAAGAAAACTACTATTTCACAATCATACAGTGAAAACATTCATTGTGTGGCCTTGGCTATATTATGTATTGATTCCACCTCTTTCATCAGCCACTCAGTAGGAGTCCAAGCTAGTACAGAGCTATTATACCTCCCAAAATTATTGTCAGAAGGAAGTGCTACAACGTGTAGGACTTGGGAAGGAGTTCCTCTTTACTTACACCTTGGGAACACAAGGGGATTAATTTGGAAGGCACTTGTCATCTGGAAGCATCAAGTGGCAGAAATTGCCACTGAAAGAAAAAAAAACAACATGCTGGCACTTCCAGATGGTGCATCTCCCACAGATCTGTGCTTTCTGGGTACAACAAGTGAAAAGAAATCTGAAGCTGAGAGCAGGAGGGAAAAACAACGTGGTGACAAACAGAAGGGTCAATGGCAGTGGGAAAAGAAAGGCAAAGGGAGTGCCACATATTCTAACACAAAATATAAGGAATAGTGAACTTCAGGAGAGATTATTTATGTGAACAGACTTAGTCCCTATTTTAGGTAAGGACTCATCAAGGAAGGATTTATTCAACCCTTGAATGAGTGAAATTTACTTCTCTTCATACCAAATCCCAGGCAAGGATGTAGGAGAGAGACTCTTCCTTTCTCCATAATCCATATAGTATCTTAGCAAATGTTATCATCTATGGGCTGAAAGAGCATCTGCTGTTCCTTTTAACTCTTTCTGGGCCTCTGACATTAATTTCCGTTTTAAAACCACTTGTCGTCACCAAGACATGTGTAATGCAAGTTTATGTTTTTGTTCAAATGTGTGTTTCTGTACTTAATCTGCAGAAGCAGTACTAACATCAGTTCCAAGTCCATTACTATATGTTAATGGGAAAAGTCAATTTCAAACACAAAAGTACAGAAGCAAAAACTACTGTGCCACCTGTGCCTTACATAATGCTTATTTAAATTTTTATTCTTGTTTTCTTTAATCTATGAGCAGCTCATTGACACTTATCTCTGGTAATCTCTTAAAGAACTGCAACTGAAAATACCAACCAGGTACTATGAAGGATAGATCCCTAAGAGTCAGTGTGCTTTGGTTTCATCCTGCAAGAAATTTTGATTGTTGCTTACAAACAATCCATTTACACTCTGACCATTGCTTACATTGACTAAGTGTTATGAACCATTTGGGAGAATCAAGAGGTAAAATAATAAACTCACCAGCCAGCAAAAGCTGGATATGTCTAGAGTTTGCTCTGCAGGGGGAAAACTTGAGGCATCTTTACAGCAGTTGAGTAATATGTTGGATTTCCTAGAGAAATACTGTTGAATCGCTCTGGCTTCAGCATGCAGATTATGACTAGGCTGAATGGTTTCAGAAAACAACTAAATCTCTGTATGACAGTCACTCTGCAGTGAATTGTGCAGCTAAAATGCATTATTATTGATGCCTTCCAGCTCTCACTTTATGAACAACTTCTAGTATGTGGGTGTACTTTATAGACAAGGGAAAACTGATTAGGAACAAACACATTTGTTGCAGTCCAGAGATTTCCAGTTTTCTGTTAATGTTTGTTTTCATTAAGGCAAAGACGTTATTCATGTTGAATAAACTGCTATTTATCACCATGTGGACAGAATAAGATTTCCTAAACTCTAAGAAAGGAAAAAAAAAATTGTTAGCTCATCTAAAAATGCTGTAAGCCTCCACACATGCCACCCTCCCATCTTTGAGGACAAAACAGCTCTTACACCTCCCCTATCTTCCTTCTGCACTATCAAAACCTATTTCTTTGAAGACAAGTTTCAGCCTTTCTAACATTTAGATGTCACAATCCAAATATTTCTTTTCCTATGCTTCTGTCCAAGAATCATTAGGTGCATGTAGACTATTTCTCAATAAACAGCCCATTGCTGTGTGACTGGAGGGCAGGTTATGTAGTATCCATTACAGTGAAGTTCAGTCACATCACTCTGAGTACATGGTCCAAAACATCCTAACTGCACCACTTCCAAATGTAACTTCTGGAAATTAAAAAAAAATGCAATAATATTCAGTATTTCAGACAAGTGCACTAGTGTTAGCATTGGCATCTAGAGAACAATTTTCAACCTTTATATGCTAAGAAATCTTTTGTTCTCAGGAAAAAAGTTAGAGTAGCCTATGCAAAAGAGCCTGGTCGGTAAGTGTGGAGCATCAGTATGCATTATTAACTTGAAAGAATATCTCTACATTTTAGTGGTAATTTAGAATAACTTTGACATAAACTACAAGCTTAGAAAAGACCACAGTTTGTGCATTAGAAAACCAATATATTCTGTACGGAAGATTTTTATCTAGAAGGGATCTTAGGAAATTGCAATAGGGATTTAAAAAGAGGATTATAAAAGACACAGTAAATGTCTGATGGGGACAATAATTTCTTTCTCCAGTACCTGTCTGTCAAAGGAATCAAGTCCCCACAATTTTTCTCCTCCATTTCTTTGTTAAGAATGCTAAAATGTAGGAGTTAATCTGATTAAAAATACTTTGGAGACTGCACTCTACATTGAGAGAATTAAGTCATTAACTACCATAGCTCTCTACATACCACTTTTGGAAATGCAGCATCTGTTACAGTCACTTTCCATAAGATGCATTCACTGACCCAGGTAGTCAGCTTTGTATTGCTGTTCACCAAGTGTCAGAGATGTGAATCTGTCTGAGCTTGGTGGCATCTCTAGAGAACCATACCATATATGTTTATCTAGAATTCAAGTAATTTTAGAACACTTGCCTGTTCCTGATTTTCCCTTTACTCTTTCCTGAAGTGTATGATCCTAATTTAAGATTAGGGAGGTGTTTTTTTTCATTGTTTGGGAGAGTGTTTTGTCTTTGTAGGTCTTTATACTAAGGGTTCAATGTGTATTCTGTTAAAGAAAGCATCTTATTTTTATTGCCTCTTAGATCTTCATGTCTCAGTCTAATGGAAACACACAAATGGACATACAGGTAGAATTTGGCTCCAGTTCAGAAATATGTTCTGATAGAAAGTAAGACTGAAAAACTTCACATGTACTGAAAAACTATCACTAGCATTCTTAAAATCCCAGTGAGTCCTACATTCACTGAAAAGAAAAATCTCCTTTGATTTCAGTGGGCTTAGAATCAGAGTAAATCATCTATGGCTCTCACTATGTTCTCCATGTACCATGAGCAGCAAAAAGGTCACCTCTTTGACGGCAGAACACAGACTATATATAAACTGAAGTGGCTGAAGGATGTTGCAATGTTACTTTGTTACTTTGAGGTTATTCATGTCCCCACATTAGTAGTAAGCTAGATGCTGAAATAACTGCACTACAACTAAAACAGAAATATCTTTTCATTTAACAATGTTTACCACCTAATATATATTTTTAGAATAATTAGTTGATTTAGGAAACTTATATTTGCTGATTAATTTATATTTGCTTGATTAATTTAATGGCTTAAGCATCTATCAAGAAGCTAAATAAAATCTGTGCTTTTTCCTTTAGTTCATTCTGTTTTTTCAGCCTATCAGTTACTAGGACACATTCATGTTGCTCTTTTTTTTTTTCATCACTTTAAGCAGGAAAAATAGATTACAAATTAAGTCCTGCCAGACAAAGCTACCTTTCCTTTTTAGTTAAGGAGATACCACAACTATATGCACATAGTATCCATAAGATGATATACCTAAATAAATAAAGGTTTAGCAACTATGTGACATTGCCCAATTTCAGTGCAGATTAAAAAAAACAACAAACAAAAATGGTGCCACACATTCTGCCTGACACTGTAAATCCTAAATGCTACTCATTCTTTTAGACATCAAAGGACCATTAACTACAATTTTTCTCAAGAGGGGCTTTTAAGTCCTAGATAAAGGCAGGATTATAACAGCCATCAAGGCTTCAATTCTATAGGTACTATCAATTTAAGCTCTATCCAAGAATCTGCAGAGGCTGGGCAAAGTGCAGAGCAGTTGGTGACTCAGTTGGGTTTTCTGTTCTTGCCTTCTCTGGAGCACTTTCAGACAGGACCCATTAGACCCTCTGATAGCATCTCACCCTGAAAAGATTTGGAAGTAGCCTATACTGTTCTATGAACTAGTTTGAGGCTCCACACTGCAATGTATTTTTCAAACATTTTGTTTGTTCTGCTGCTTACCTTGTGCAAATCTCCCACTCTCAGCATGAGTCTGAAAATAATTCAATGCACTGAGATTTTCTTTCTTCAAAAGCAGACATCCATCACATCACTTGGAAAAGCTCATGCCTTTTAAAAACTATTTTTAGTTACAGCCTTAATGAATGCAGTGTCCTCAGTAAGGTTGCTGCTATACTTAGTTTGCCATCTACCATACAAAATGTGTAATCCTTCTTTCATTTTTGGGGTCTTAAATTTTCATTTTGTACTGTGTTTATAGGGCAAGGAACACAGCATGGTTCACAGACCATATCTATGATGCTTCAAAGACCAAACTGATAACAACCTCAGCACTGCTTGAATTCCAGCTGGTAAATGAGGTGAAGCACAACTGAAAGCAGAGAGAAAGAGCTAAGGAGAATTCACAGTACTCTAGATTCTTCAGGCTGGATTGTGTCAAGTAATTACTGGCCAGTTTTTGAGATGCACTACATTAACTCAGTAGTAAAGGGGAAGCAGACTGAATATACTGTGACAACCAGGAAATAGGTTGCTTTATCTAACCTGGAAATGATCAGCAAACTCAGAGCATGCCACATTCCCTTCAGGATCTCTGGAATTCTGTCCTTTACTGTCTCCTTTCTTCTCATGCAGTATTAGGAAATGCAGAACACTTAATAGGAAGGCCTGATTTTTGAAATAATAGGTGTGGTCACAAGAATTACTTGTGCAGTAGGTTAAATAAAACTGGAAAATATTGTTATAAATACAGACTCCAATAATTTGAACTTAGGTGAATATGAATATTGTGCAAGGAAGAAACAAAGCTACCTGACCTCCAAAATTACAGTAGCATAGAAACAAGGAATACTGCTTGATACAAGCTGTTATAAAACTACTCAAACCAAGGCTGTATCATATATATCTTAGAAGAAGTAGTAGTGAAAAGATCCCATCAAGTAAAACAAGCAGAGATCTAGAAGAGATTGAAAAAAACATATGTATAAAATCAGGTAATAAAGAATAAAAATGTATGGCAAGAGAATAAGTAACCTCCAAAAAATGCCTGTTTCTGGAGTAGTATGAAGCTGTTCTAATGAACCACTGAAAGATTCATTAGACAGACAAAACCACCAAAACACAAACACAAAACACAACAATAACTTATCACAGTCTTAATACCTCTCCTATTTATTATACTTAAGTGAAAAACCTAAGCCAGGTACTATTCTGGCCTACTTATCTGGAGAAATATTTTTTCTGTTTTCATATTAAAACTTATTTTCCAGGTTTCATCCAGTTCTATTTTGGATGGGTAAGCTGTTAATCAGATTGTGCTTGCTTAGGTGAATGTCTAAAGTGTTTATTCTAAAGTATATTTCTCTCTGCAAGGAATTAATTGAACCATGTCAAAAGCTCAGGCTGAAATTGTTGTATTTGCATCACAGAACAAGCCAGTACTCAATCTTAAGACAATAATTATTCTTATTGGTTTCAGCTAATCAGTCTCTCCATAGGATGCAGAGTTGAAGAGGATCAAAAAAACTGTAAGTTAACCGTCTATATTCAAGTTCAGTGATAGCCTATGTTACTTAGTTCTTTGAACTAAGAAGACTCCTTATCTTTTCCTGAATTGTCCTATCTTACTTTTGTTTCATATACTATTTTTTTCCCCCTAAAAACTCTATTCAGGGAGCATATTGGATATTGACAACAGGTAATTTGCTGTAAGGAAAAATAAGTTATTTATTTAATTGCACTGTCAACATGAGTTTGCAACAGAACACTAACATTCTTACAGAGAACAAACCGGATTTTAAAAATTATTAATGGACAAAATATAACCAGATGCCTCCAAGATATTTTGATTTCCACAAGGTAAATTCACAGCCATAGTTACACTATTGCAAAGAAGGGAAAAACATTAAGGTGTTAGTATTTTCTCCTCTACACCAAAGACTGTGGACAGATCCACATTGTTTCCATCTACTGTATTCCACGTTCCTCTAAGTTCCCAAGGAGCGACTTTTCACACAAGTAATTAAATGTAATCATCTCTGCATCCATTTTAACTAGTACTCCATAGGAGGGGAAAGCTTTAGCCTTTAGAATTCAGACTTTAATGGGATGCAAAATGAGTTAATGAAACTCTGCTAGAAAGCAATAGTGCACTGGAAACCAGCAGTAGAATACTAAAGACTCAGTCATGCAGATGACAACTGTTTTCTTCTTCAATAATGCACATATATGAATTTAGATGCAATATAGTTTGTATATAAAAACCTAAAGTAAAAGAGTGGATTGAATTTCGTTGTTTGGTGCAGAACTGCATCATAGACAAAAAGAAATATATAATAAAATGTTGAAAGCCAGTTTATGAAAACATATTAGCAAACCACACATATATACATTCTTAAAGTGATTTTCTGAACTGAAACAGAATTGCCAGCTTCTTGTATGTTGAATTATGGATTGCCATGGGGAACCTGCACTAATATTGCTTCTAATCTGTTCCTTTGTCTAGATTTCTAATAGGTACTTCAGGGAAATTTCTAGGAATTCTCTTAGAAAATAAGACACTTTTAAAATAGATTTCATCATTATTCTGCTTAATGTGTTGTTGCCTTATGTTGAATGCACTGAAATTCCCACAACTCTTCTACTCTACCAATTGCAAAGACTAGCATTTTATAGTATACTCAACATAGAAACCATCCAATATTCTGCAGCTTGTGGCAGTGAGTTTTTTTGGCTTTTTTTTAATGAAAAAGTGCATACTCAGTTATAAAAGGAATAAAAATGCATTTTTAATTGATTATTTCATGCTTCTTACGTACCATTTTACTCATCTCCTCGCTGCTCCACAAAGAGGATTTTAATTGTTCCAAATCTATCCTCTTATGAAGTAATCCCAGGTGTATAATTATATTGTCACCCTTCTCTGGACCTCTTCTATTTCTGCTAAATGTTTTTCAAGTACCTCCTCTGACATTTTAATTTATGTTTTTTGAAAAGAGTTACAAATCACTTAGCTTTTCAGCATAAACTTTATTCACCTTAAGTGCTCCCTTCACTCTTTGGTAGGCCCAGTGACCCAGCAGCTCTTTCACAGACTGCATTTGTCTGAAATATTTAATTTCTTATTAATTGCTGCTCTGAAATAATTCCACCAGAGCCCACTTAATTCCCAGCTTTTAAACTACAGTGGGTAGAACTTCTGTCTCTTAATGTACTCAACTAGATCTGCATTTCCATTTGCAGAAGATTTTTCTTAAATCCTCCTATCAATACTTGCTCAGTTGCAATGTCAAATGGTTTCCAAGCGTTCTTTCTTTAAGGTCCTTCTGTTGGTTCTGGGCTGGTTTTTGTTTGGGGCTTTTTTTGAGTTTTTGGGTTTTTGTGAGTTTGGTGGGTTAAATTTTTATTTATTTTTTTTTTAGTCTTCTTTTTCATTCTTTACTGTGCGTGTTTGTAGTTTGGTGGGTTGTTGGGGTTTTTTTGTTCCCCACCCCTCCCAGATTCCAATTAAAACAATCACAAAGTGTAGTTTATTGAGATACCTTAGTGGCACAGTTTCTCTGTTGCCAGATACTGATAGCTCTTCATGATGTTTAACTTCATGCTTCAAGCTAAACACACTTGACTTCTGCTTTGAAGAAATACTAACTTTTCATACCAAATGCCCTCCTAAATAAGGACTCTGTCTAAAAGTTCTGGAATCCTGAAATGAGCTGCCAATCTCTGATGTCTGATTCTCACAGAACTGTCTTGCCTGTTGGACAGCTTAGAAGCTTTCAAATAAGAAAGATACAGATTAGCAGAAGTACTAAAACTTCAATGTAAGAAAAAATATTGTCTGGGGAAAAAAAAAAAATCTATTTGAAAAACTGCCCAGAAGCAGGTAGCTTATACAACAGTTGGTGTCTTTGTCCTTGGAAATATTCACATTGGGCTGTAACTCAGCATTGTGAAGTAGAACCGCAAGAAAGTAAATAAATACTCTCTTTCAAATATTAATAAAGGAAAATATGCACCAAATTTTAAATGCAGCTTTTTAACTGATTTTAATGGCAGTAGAAGGTCAATATTTTAATTTGTCTATAAAATAATAAATGATGAATTTACAAATACCTTTTCATTTCAGATTGCATATTATAAATCTATATTAAGATAAGCTTTACTTTCAGATACTACTCATATTACCAGTATACTTCTTTTTCCCTAATTGTGTACATGGCATATACTCTAACTCCACATGGGCCATCTTGAGCCTCAGAGGCATACAGGAGGTCTTTTATAGTTCTGCAACATATCTTACACATGGTGGAAATACGACAGTAATAGGAAACAATACATTAAGATAGCCTTAACTCTGCTTACAGGCAACTTCAGGAAAAGCCAAGCATCTTGACAACGCTATTTCCAAAACTATAAACCAAATAAAGACATTTTAGAAAATGACACTGAATCCCTTGGTACTAAAGGAGAGTTAGGAAGACACAAATGTTCAAAAAACTCCCCAAAGATAAAGGTAAGTGAAGACTTAAAAAGGGGCACAGAAACCACTGCATGGAAACACCTGGTTTTCTCTGCCAATGGTAATAAACTAACACTGTGTGATATTATTTAATAAATGTTTGTTGGATGGGCAGGTAATATTAACACATTCTCAGAGGCTTTTCGTCCATGCCAATTCTTCATAATTTAGACATAAGTAAGACCAACCTGCATTTTCTCTTCAAAATATTTTCTGAGATTTTCAGGTCAGCCAGAGCTCAAAATACTTTAGTACCATTAATCTCTTCCCTGGATAATGCCTGTTGCTCAGATTACAATGACTCAATAAGTGCAAGAAAATGACAGGTCTTTGATGCTCAGTAGCTCAGCAGCTTCCTACTATACTTTTAGTATGATGTAGGGTCAGTGATAAAACTTTCGTAATTGCACAGCTGAAGATGAAAGTCAAAATTAGTAAGTGTTCTGTTGCTTAAGTACCAAGAGGATAATCTTGTCCAGAAGAACAATCAGTGAGCATCAGCTATTAGAGATGCACACCCTACTGCTTTGCCTGCATTTGGAGGAAAAAATAAATCAATTTATAACTGGAAATATGAACAGCCTTGGAAAAGCTTTTGCTGCAGTTGTATTGAGTGTAGTGCTGTACACTGGAAAATTACTGTCTGCTATGTATGTAGATTAATTTATGTATATTTTTGGCTTTAATTTTTTATATTCCTACAAGTTATAATCTGTATTTAAGTATATGAACTGAGATGTAGTATAGCTGCCAATGTTTAGTTATATTCCCTGACATACTTTTGGAACAGTTTTGCAATTTTATCTTTCAGTGCTTTTGTTTACTCTTCCATTTATTCATCGCTAGTAGTGTTTACCTTTGAAAAGCTTCCTTCTGAAGTACAGAATCATGAAGTTAGGAGAACCATAAATACAATAACCATCTTAGGGTACATTTGTAAATAGCTGGATTCTGAAAGTTTCTTGAATACTAGCACAAACACATTTTGTCCTGATATTTCCATCTCCCTGCACACCCAGTTAGGAATATCCTTTTACTGGCTTAATAGTTGAGCAGTGTACTCAACGCAGTGTAATTTGCCAAGCATTGTTTTTGATGTTTCTTTGGTTTTGCTTTGGTTTGGGGTTTTTTTTTTGGAGTGATGTCAGGTGCACTCTGGCAGCATTTGTAAAGCTCGCTGCTGAAATAAGGCTGGGGCAAGTCAGGTACCAGCCTGTCCCTGGTTACAGGAGAGGAAGGATTTGAATAGACAGCAGGACAGCAGCACTGCCCAGCTATTTGTGTGCTGTTGGGTTTGGATGTAGTCTTAAAGATTTACTATCTGCTGTAGATTGAAACTGAAACAGAATGCTGGAGTTGGCAGGTGGGGAAGTGGGTGGTTTGTTGTTTCAAATCTCAGTACTCTTTACTTAGTGAAGTCCTCTCTAGAAATATGGGTCTAAGCACACTTGCTGTATCTTTAAATAAAAAGAAAACTAATTCCAAAATTAGTTTCCCCCTTGTCTATCAAGTGCATATCAACCACTACTCAGTGAAACAATAGAACTCAAATAAGTATCTTTCTGTCCTTTACGTAATCCACCATGCACAGCCCACCAGGCCCAACCCCACACATGTACACACATGCACAGCTCTGAGCTCAGCACACTTGCCAAAACACCAGTGTATTTGCATGGTATAAAACCATGATGGAGACTGAGCCGTAATGGTAAAGGTTCCTTGCAAAGTATTTTCACACTTGGAAGAAGCTGTACATCTGAAACCAGCATAAAGCTCAAGAAAGACTAATGAAACAAAAGCAGCCAATATAATTGATAGTGCCAAGAGCTGCATCAGGAATTAATTACTGGCTAACATGAGAAATGAGGAAAGTGTAGCAACCATTTAAATGAGAACACTAAATAACATCTCTTGCTTCAGTGATTTTAGCCCACCTGTATTCCACAGTAAATTGTGACGACTGTGTAAGAGGAGAAAGAGCTTTGTATCTCTCTCAATGGCAAACAACAAAAGATGGAGTTACTGTCAGGACAACCTGCTGGGACTGTAACAGCTTTTAAGAGCAAATACTGAAAATAGTCCCTTTCTCCAAACAGAAGCAGTCTATATGGATTCAGAAGCAGCATGATAACAGCATTTAAAGGAAAGGCTGGGGTACACGAATTGGTGAAGTGCAAAGGAAGTATTGCAAAGATTACATTAATCAATACAAAAGTCCATAGTGCAGCTAAGAAACAGTTTATATGTCGTGTCCTCCTTTCTCCCATTTTTCTTCCACCACAGAGAGCATTTGCAGCAAGTTTCACCACCTCTTCAGAACGTGATGGAGCTATCTCAGCTTCCATTTCTTCCACTTAAAATTCTCAAAACAACTTACTATCTGCAGATGTGTCAGGAAGATCTTTTAGACTAAATGTATTCCCAAAAGTCAGGTGTAAGAGCTGGCCAATATTTCATCTGAAGGCTCTGATTTACGTATTGTGCCACACCATCTGTATGCCCTAAAATTCTGAGCAAGTGTCTATCTGTTCCTTCAGCATAACCAGTTTTCAGGTCAGACTGTAAGGTTTCCACCAGTGTACTGTATTACAAATGTACTCACAAATCACCCAAATATTTTGTATCGATTAAAAATTGATCACACATGCTCTCATTTAATATCACTGGACAAATACAGAATTACGCATTTAAAAACACTTAGACTATCTATTATTTATCAGTAATAAATTATCAGTAATCAACTAGTAAATTCTAGTGAAGGTTTAGTCTGGAATCTCTTAAGAAATTAGTAGCTACCAGACAAATCTTTTAAATTGTTCATTGGAAAAAAGCTGATGTTCACAGCTGGGCCCCCAGAATGATGGGTTACTTGCCCCTCCAATACATTACTTCACCACAGACTAGATTAGAGGTGCCTTCCAACCCAAGACACTCCATGATTCTGTGAACCATTTTCAAGTGCTAGAAAACTGTAGTATTGTTTGGGTTGTGCTGCTTTGGCTGGACCAAATCTTTGCATACCATCTGTGGTGACAAAAGAACTCCAGAGGTAGTTTTATTGCTTATTAGTTAGAAAAAAAGCATATGAAAATATTGATAGGAAATAGTTTCTAGGCCAAGTTAATTGCTGTTATTTTTAGTGAATCATGTAAAGCATCAAGACAGAAGCAGCCATTTGGCAAAAGTGTTAGCAATGGAATAATTTTCTTAGAGAAGAGTGCTAATGCTCTTCCAAATTTTCTATTGCTTTAATATCACATCATTGATAAAATAGCTACAGTAGAACTAGTAGGAAATCAAACTGTTTTGCAAAGCAAAACCATGCCAAAAACCCCCTTAAAAACAGATTCATTATTCATTTTAACAGATAATTTAAAGAAATGGTTCTTTTATTCACTTGGTTTTTCATCAGTCTAGAAAAAGCATTTTAATGCCTTTCATTTGTTGTACTAATGGTTAAAAATTGTATAAAAATGATAATGTTGGACTGAATTTAGCTTTCTACATCTAATTTTCAGAAGTGCAAAGTGAACAGATACTGTTTATTAAAAAATATTTAGTTAGGACTGCTCTTCTATGCTGCCTTTTTTTTTTTTTTTTAATTTTCTTTCTTTTTTTTTAACCCTAACAGTGTAATTTAAATTTTCTAGCAAGAAATCAATGGATCAGTTTTCACTGGGCCAAAATATAACCAATGATTTTTGGTACTGACATTTTCCAGAATTTATAGAAAGCCTGTTACTTTGGCAGGAATAAAGGGTATATATTAATATTAGGGTTCCAGATAGGATTTCAACATGCATATAATCATAAGTTTGTAAAAGTGCATGACCTGACTTCACAAGAACTGTGCTTCTACCAGCATATACCTAATAACACCCAGAACCTCAAAATGCTCAGAAATTTACACTGAAGTGTATCATTTCCATGGTTTACATCAATGCTGAGGCTTTTGAAAGTTTGCATTAATATTTAATGGAAGGGGTTTTGTACCAATGCTTTTCTTCACATAAGAAATATACTCTTCTCTAAAGAATTAATTCCTTTTTATTTCTAATTACAACACAGAGAAGTAACTTCTTGCCTTATTAAACCAACACCAAAGAACTCCTACTGTCTCAAAATCCTGAAATCTCTCTTGATTAATAATTATTATGGTTAGCTATACCTTTTATAATAGTGCCTCAAAAGCCAAATGATTCTGTGTCTATACCTTGTTTCAAAGCTTTCACTATTACAGCATAATGAAACACATAATAAAACAATTACTTTTCAGGATATATATAAAATTTATACCTGAACCATTTGATTGTTTTTTCAACAAGTAATCAGAAAAGTAAGAAAAATGAGGATCTAAGTTTAACTTCCTAGAATATTACCAAGAATGTCAGCATGTTTTTAAAGCAGTTTTACATTGCATGATAAATCAATCAAAAGTTGTAGCAGATGTCTAATGTATTCTTTTCACATGAGCCAAATAGAAGTGGGTAGCATCTGTGTCAGATACAAGCACAACTGCTTGCCAGCTAGGATGTTGGTTGACAGTAGCTCTCAAAAGTTGAACCAAAGGTTTGAGATCAATTCAAAGGGGGTTATTATAGGGATAAGAAATATTTTCCTCCAAAGAATTAACTCCTTTTGCTTCTGATTATGATAAAAACTACTGTTTTGCAGGATAACTGTTTCAATGCAGCAGCAGAAAAATATTTCTATAAAACATCTGTCTATTTTAGCTCATAAAAAAAGAAATCAGATGGTAACCCTACTGATTTTTAACAAAAACTCCCAGATTAGACCTGCAGTTTTGATTTATGAGACTTTATTTTGTTAAACAGAGATCAATCTTAATAAAGGATATCCACACTGCTTCAGTAGGAAAAAATAAATATTAATCCATTAGGACCAGAAAGATGTAAAATTATTTATAGTATAGAAATACTGCTCTTGCACATCTTTCCATAAGCTTAAAACATGATCAGAAACTGAATTCCAGAAAAAATCAAAGCTCCTCCCCCTCCTATATTTTACCACTATCATTGCTTTTCATTATCACTGAGATTGTGTACCTGAGACTATACCATCTGATCCATCTCTGCCTGCCCCTCTACAACTGGGTTTTGACTCAGTTTTGTGGCTTTCTCCTGACAAAATTTCTCAGGTAAAATTCTCAAAACTCATCTTGTTTTCATCCTTGATTTAAATTTCCTTCTATGTTGGAGTCATTAACAACCATGTGAAAAATTGAAATAATATGATCTCCAGATTCATGCTTGATTCCTGCCCTTGCAGCTTTCATCATCTTTTCTCTTCCAGCAATTCTCCTGACCTCCCCTTTCCCACTTCATCAGCAGGA
>NW_009970717.1:3065993-3074414 GCF_000747805.2 Chaetura pelagica
AGGAATCAGTTCTTCCAAGGCACACGCAGTAGTCGCCTGCTCACTAATCTGCCTTCCCTTTCACCTGCTGCTGCACAGCCTTTGTCCTACCAGTGAGCCTGGCAGCGACAAACCGTTTATCTGCTTTTTCACACATCTCTGCACTTGCTTCCAAATCACCCTTTCTGACCTGGGACTTCCTTCAGCTGTCATGAAATGCAATAGGGAGATTCTGCAAAGAATTTCCAAAAGACACAAAGTCTTTTCTTAATACTAACATATCTTATGATGCTTAAGATAGCAAACTTGTGCTGAGAATGACGATACAAGTGGGAATCTGACAACTGGTAGCACTTCACATGAAAGCCACCTACTGCTTCACATAATGGAATTTTTTTTAACTTAATTTTATACAGTAAGATTTTAAAAATTGAATGTTTCCAGCAAAGCTTTGGGTTTTGGCTCAAAGATAATTTTAAGGTAATAAGCAAATGTGTTTTCCTGGTCCCATGAAATGCCATTTGGATTTGGCAGTTATAAACTACAGAGTCATGATTTCCTATCTGTGATTTCAATTATCAAACTCGATTTTGGCAACTTGTCAAAACCCCAGAGCTTTCCAAAGCCCTGATGACATATCACACTCAGGCTACTTCAATATTCTGCACAGAACTCATTCCCAAAGAGGACACTGAGCAAGGAGCTCCCCATAGCAGGGCCTCAGGCTAAAACCAGGCCACAGGACATGGAAGATAATGAATTTGGAAGCTGGACCATCAATCCTTTGTTTATTTAATTATTCTGATTGCTTCCATTAGAACATCACTTGTCCTAATACTGCCAATCAGGACCTTGCCCCCAGATTCTCTTAGAATCTACCTCCCTGGTGATTACAATTGTATTTCTATTTTACAAGACCAGACTTTTTACAAAAAGAATTTTCCTGCAATACAGATTGGAAGAATGCATTAGTCTCACAACACATTTTATAGCTGAATATTTCCTTGTCATTTGAGAGTAATTTAACTCTCATTTAACTGCATTCTGCTTCCTATAATATGATTTGGTTTGCTACAGTATGCAGAAAATGTCTTTATTTCATAGTATCAATTGCAGTGACAGAGAAGGAATACAGAAGCCAGGCTATAGAACATGATTTAAGGTTATCTAGCCAATGTCATACTACCCTTAGTCTATTAACAAACTAAACTTGCACTGCTAAATTTTGTTAGCAATGTTAATGCTCAACAGCCAATACCATATGGGCATAGTTGTTGTTTTCCAGTTGGTTCATTGTACCCCAGCTCACTACAGAGCTATATAACAATCATGGAAAGCTACATTAAAAGATATTATCAGAATATTCTGTTCACCAGGCATATTATAGTATCCTGCAACACAGAATCCTTTTTCCACCCCTGCAAAGTTATCATTAAAGGTACCATAATTTAAGCAGGTGACTAGTGAGGATCAGTGCTCAGCTTTTTGTATTCTGACTGATGGTATTTTGAAAGGGCTTGATTTCACAAAGCAAGGACAAAGACTCCTTAAAATAAGGACAATATTTCTTCAAAATCAGCCTTCTCTGAGAGACTTTTTAAACTGGAACATTATTTTGTCGTCAATAATACATGAAAATTTAGACTACACTTTCAGGTGAATCAAAAAAACCCAATTTTTTCCTGGCACACCTATGCATGTATTGAAGTGGTACTAGCTGAAGAGCATTTTGTTTGGTGCCGTTTTTACTAGGTGCTTGCTTTTATTTTAGAATTGTCAGGTTTAATTACACTCTTGGACTGATTAAGGAATTAGAGTGGGCAGTTTATCAGATATTAAGCTATGGTGTTTTCACATAAATGCATAGCCTGCAGTTACACCTTGGTGGCTATGTATCTGTTACATATACATAAATATAATAACCCATCACTGTACTTGTGACAACCAAACCTAAGTCTGTTACAGTCATAAATAAGAATTTCTAAAAGTTTTCTATTCCTTTTTCAACTAGCAGATGAATTACATCCCAAAAAGGTGTGGGTTTAGCTTTGCAACACAAAGCTGAATTCCACATCAATAGCTTTTGCTTTCTACTGACTGCCTCTGAGCTATTATACCTAAAAAAAATAAAAAAGAGATACTGGGGAAACTGCTGCTCCCTCCCTGGTGTTTTGACTCTTTTAGAGAACCAGTAAACAAATCCTTTTATTTTTCTTTTTCTGCATTAAACAAAATATCACTTGCAAGAAACACAGGAAAGAAAACCAACTAATTCAAAGAACCAGGAACAAATGCTTATTTATCTTATTCTGAATTTAAGAACAAACCTACAAAGAAATCACAGAGTGGTGATTTCAAGGATTCGTTTGATGAGGGACTTTTCTATGGGTCATACAACAAGGACAAAAACACTAAAGCGAGAGAAAGTCATAGACATGTTTCACTTTGAGTAATCTGATACAATATTGTGTGTAAGGGGAACAATTATAATATTGGCGCTGCTGAGCTGCTTGAGTGGATAATGGACTGGCTCGGTTATTAAAGACAAGTGCTTATAAAAGAATTCACTTCAGAGCAGAGGGAAATACTAACAACGTGCTGTAAAGATCAATACCAGACCACTTGTGTTTGATTTATTTAATCAGTGACCCTGGAGAAACAACACTCAAGGAGAAGGAAGATCTGCTGATGGTAGAAACCAGGGGTCGGGCAAAGCGGGCAGGGGGTGAGGGCAGCTGTGGCTCTGTCTGAGGGGCACAGAACTGCCAGCCCCGGGACAGGGACAGCAGCACCATGCTGAGGCACAGCACTGCAAGGCAAGGAAAGAGGTGCAAATCCTGGTCACTCTAAGCAAAAAATGGCCTAATTATAAAACATTGTATGAAAAATGGGATTGACGTAATCTATCCATTTTGCAGTTTTGTGACTGTTGTAGCTTCTCTTGAATGAATTATGTCGGTACAGAAACAACCAAGACTCTTAACCTAGAGCTTAACTGCAGTAAAAGCATTATAGTGTATTAAATCATAACTATCTAAAGTGTTCACAGCACATAAAAAAATCCCAAATATAAATTAAAGGAAATTATATTGCTACTCAGATTTTAGTATTCTATTAAGAACATTTTGAAGACTATTACAATAAGTAATCAAATATTTAGAAAGACTGAAGCAAGGCCATGCAGAATTCAAAAGCTCTAATTAAATGAGACTTCTGTTTAGAAAACAGTAAATAAAAAGTACATGAAATTCTGCAGTGAAAAGAAAATCATGTGTCATAAAGAATTTCATGCTAATATCTAATACAGAAAAACAGAGACACTGGTTTGCACTAAACTCATAACAAGCCAAACAACACAAGAATCTAAACAAAAGTTCTGCCATCGCAGAAAGAATGTTCAGGACATCCTTTAACTGATATAGAAAAAAGCCTCATGGAATGGGCCACTCTACATACTTTCCCACTAAAAGACTATGAAGATGTCAAAACCTGTGCATGTTACTGATGACATAATTTATGCACTTTCTTTCACTTATGTACATTTATTATGTATTTAGGTAAGTAAATACATGACTTAAGATCAGCCTTTGATGATGTAGCAGATTCTTTTCTCAGTTACGCCTAGAGTAATGTTTTAATTTGCTTATTTGTTTGTGGGACTTTCCCTAAGAACAACGTTAAGAACAAGCTAAATCACCCCTTTTCCAGTTTAAAGACATTACTGCTTGTCATGTCACGACATGCCCTTGTAAAACTCCATCTCCAGCTTTCCTGTGCTTCAGGCACTGGAAGGGGCTAGAAAGTATCGCCAGAACCTTCCCTTACTCCAGGCTAATGTTTAGGTACATCATTCTAGCAGTTGATTACAATTCCATTCCCTTACATTTGAAACAAGTCTAAACAGGAAATGGTGGCTGTTCAGGAGTAGCAAGAGATCAACAACAATCCTTTTGAATAAGACATTTCCAAGATTCAGCATTGGAATCTGACATCCTGTTTTCTGACTCATGTTGCTTTTCTCACTAGTTTGAAACCTAAAAATTTTTCTTACTCTGCTGTGGGAATTTAGTACATTTCTATGTATTACATTTCTGTGTACATTTAGTACAGGTTACTGAAGCTATCAGAGCTACTCAAATTACCCTTAAAGATGTATGCTTATTCATGTGGCCCAAGGGAAAAGGAAAGAGAAATATTGGAGCAAGAACAGGAGGTTTTAAGTCATACAAAAATCACTGTGCTTTTTCTTCTCAAAATGAAAAATCTTAAAATCTTACTTTGCTTAATTTGAGGAACAGATATCAAGACTTCCTTTTCAAGCAGAAATCCATACTTCATAAAAGATTCCCTTTATACTAATTATACACTATCTTGCCCATTTTTTTAAATTACATTCACCTGAAATGCAGGTTCATACCAAAAAATACTGAAGTATTTGTTCTCACCCACAGGATTAATCAGGCGAACACTCATTTTCAAAGCTCATTGTAAATATTTAGTAACTCATTAAACACTATTTTTTCCTTAGCAAGATTTTAGCTTATCATCTCACTATGCTCCACTGAATAGCTATAAATAAAAATGCAACTTCTTTTAATGTAGAAATGTCTCAAAGTAAAGTCAAGAGCCCAATTCATTAGAAATGTTTTGCCAAGGTCTGAAGACAGTTTGCACTTTTTAATTTGCAGAGTCGCCGAAGTGTTGATTGTATTCTTAATTCATGTTGGATAATTTACATGCAAGTCACACACTTTGTTGTATGTGCTGGGTTTAGTGCCATTAGGAAAGTGTCTTCTGAGAAAGACAAAAGCTGAGAACATATTCCGTTTTGGTATGTATGAAAAAAAGTCTGATATGCCCAGTAATCAGTTTTCATCTTTAGTTTGAAAGAACCGGTTCCAAAGAAACAGGGAGCTACTGGGAAAGGACAAGGGCACTGATGAATGCACAAAAGGGCAAGGCTAAACACATGGACCTTTATCACCAGATTATTAATATTATCACATCACAAAAGGTTTTATAAAAGCACAGTTAGGGTGGTTTTCACTGTTTCCTGGAGCATATAGCACAGGCTAGATTCCAAAAGCAAAGCTATCAGAATTTCACAAGGGCAGAGCCTGGCATCAAAGCACATCACTCTGCTAAACTGAAACCACATGTTACATCTCAATGCAAGAAGAAAAGGACAAAGAGAAATGGCAGAGTTTGAAATTTGAAAGTTCAAAGTTCTGCTTGTGTTATGTAAAATGCAGTGTGATATGAAAACTAATGCCCCATAGGAAAATCAAGAAAAATAGGTGTTACAGATAGTTTTCAAGAGAATCCTATACTAACGATGCTAACAAAAACATCTAATCTAATAACACAATTTTCTCTAATATAGTCACTCAGAAGAGATATAGCAAACCTTTCAATACATTATAACAAAAACATTATTCTGTCAACTATAGTCACACTAGATAGCCATTTTATGTAAGTACAGATCAGTTTTGTAATACATTCTATTCTCATTATCATTTCCATAAGAATTAATTTGTATTGTATTGTTTCCTGTGGTAAAGTTCATAGCTAGTGCAGAGCACAAGAAGAGAGGTAAGACAAATATACGTTTCATATATTCTGAGAAAGTTAAGTGTCTTACATTGACATTTTTAATCTTTTATCATTTAGTTTGTCATTTCCATTTTCTTTGTTTATATGCACAGTATCTTCTAACAGTATGGAAAGTCATTTAAAAATGAGGAATTTTGAATGAATAGCTGAGTTTAAGAGTCATTTCATGCACTGTAGTAGAAGTGTAAATTCAGTATCCTTTTCAGACAAGAAAAGAAGTGAAAGTGTATTATGAATCCTGCATATCAGTCTTCTGCCTCCAAAATTACTTCTACTTTAAGTGAGCATCATATTTGTTTTACTTTTAAATCTTACAAGTATTTCCATCTCTTCACTCTAAACGACAGTCAAGTCAAAATTCACTGAAATTTTGAAAAGTCAATGTTATGATTTTTGAAGTTAGCAATAATAGGCTCCGCAGTAAGGCAGAAGTCTAATAAAAACTTTTATACTGAGTTTCATAAACCAGACTTTCTGTATTATATTGTCTGCTTTGGGGAAATTTCAATGCTTACAAGAAAATAAATAAATAAATAAATAAATGTTTGGAGTACCAATCTTTGAAAACCAGTTTTTCAACAGAAGCTCCATAATTACAAATATAAGCAGGGTTCACATGCCTCAAGAATAAGGATATTATAATAAACAGAAGTTAAAATTTGTGTTATACAGTAGTTCCACTTGATCATAATGACATTAAACACTTAGATATTTTGAAACACAAAACATTGTTCTATACAACACTTCATCCCTAGACAATGTAAATTTTATATTCACTGAATATTTTTGTGGAAAAGTGCACACACAATTTGAACAGTAACCTCACTCTCCCAATATAAGACACATGTAGGGTCTTCCCATTTGCTGAATTCAAGTTATGGCAACTCAAGTCTAGTCAGAACATTGCTTTATTACAATTTCTTTCTCTTTTTATAGATTTGAAGACAAAGTAATAATTTTAATAATGTAGTTTCATTTCTATGGTACTGCTTATTGACTAAACTTTAGGACATATTTAGATATCCATCTAGTCTTGAAACTTCCTACAAATAAGCTTCCTACAGTTAATGTATCATTTAAAAATGTGTATGGCAAAAAATGGAAAAAAGAAATTTAACCACCCCAGTTGCAGCCCAAGTGACTGGTGCAAAATTTACTTAGAACCAGCATTTCAAGTTAAAATATGGGACAATTTTATATTAAAAAGTATCTGCTTCTGCTGCATTCAAAAAAGAAGCACTAAGACATGCAGGCCATGTGATCTCTGTGGTATGACACTGATGAACTCTAGATTTTCCAATTTGTTAAATTTGTTCATATGGAAACAGGGGATTCTTATAGTCAACTCATTTTAAAAATCCCATTCTAAAATATTCTAAAATTTTCCCTGATGAATCACTGACAAAGTGCCTGAGTGCCTTCTCTTACTTCTCCAAGATTTCTGCCATCTTTCAAGGATAAAGTTGCCTTCTATAGGATTCCTTTTTCAGTAGAACCTGGCCACTTAAACTCTGCCCCCAAAGATCACTGCTATCATCAAGCCTGTGGGCACTTGCCAACTCCTGCATATCTTGTCACGGCTATGGATGACGTATTATGTAATTAGACTTCCTATTATATTAGTCCAAGTGCATAATAAAATGAAGACTGGTTAATTTGTTTCCAGATTTGGTTTATATCCAGCTCAGGGAAGATATTACATGTGATTAATAAACAAAATAGCAATTTAGGCATGTGCTAGGCATATTTATAGAATTATACTGCAAAACAAATTACATACTAAATCCAAGTTTGGACATAGCAATTTCCCTTGTGATGAAAGTGGTAGTAAATATTAATCCTTAATCAAACTATTCAAATATGCTGTGATTGTGAAAAAAATATTAGATGCTTTCTGTCACAGAAAGAAAGAAAGAAAACTTTCTTAAACTTAGAGCATGGTAGGGTATCAGAAGAGGAAACAACTGAAAAATATTTTGACCAGTAAAATATTTGCTCTTTTAAACTCAGAAGGGAATGCATTGTTTTATTAAAACAAACAAACAAAACAGAACAAAACTCCCTCATTCTTAAAGCCTCTGCAAACCCCCCAGCCAAAATACTCTATCTTCTTATTTATCTGGCCACAACAAATCAGCTCCTTTTTATCTCTGTTCAAATAAGAAGTCTCTTTTCCTACTAGATTTTTGGGAATTGAGTCTTGAATTTTAAACGTAAATACTAGTTGACATAATATTTTATTGTATATATATTTTAATGGATTAATTTTACAACAAATTAATGGATTTAATTCCATTAGTGGTATTCCATTCAATTCCACTTCTTTTAATGAAAAAACCCCTAGTGATTAAATGGAAGCTCAATATTGTAAAACACGGATTGCAAACACAATCCATATTGGAGATTCATGTAAATTCATATAAATCAATGTCATTTTTTAGTGAATTCTTGAGAATACAGATATTCACAGGAATACCTGTGTTGCCTTCAGATGAAAAATAATTCTATAAAGATAAGAATATTAATGATTTGCTTATGGCTTCCTCTGGTCAATATCTTATTCTTCACCTATTAACAACTCAAATCATTACCAACCAGAAAACTAAAATAATTTTCTTTTGCTCATAAATCAAACAACAGCAATAGTGAACAAAAAAAAGTATTGATAAAATGATTAATGTATCCCTATACATGGGAAGTAACCTATTTGCTGAAATATATAAGCCACTTGACAAATACATGATAAAACTAAACCCACTGGGAGCAATCTGTGAGTTATGCAGGTAAGGAAAAAGACCAGAAATGTCATCCAAAGCTGATTAGGGAAAG
>NW_009970717.1:3074583-3212376 GCF_000747805.2 Chaetura pelagica
ATAATTATTTTTTATTTTTTTTTTAATCACGTCAACCTCAGTGGGTTGCTGCTGAAGCCCTAAAAACTGTGATAAACCCAGCATGCTGTGCTCAAAGGTGAAGCTTAGGATGTATGCTGTGCTAAGAACAACGTAAGAGCTCCGATTGGAAGTTCAATACATTACAGATGAAAGAAATGCAGATTTATCAGGATGCTCTGCAGAAGTAAGCACTAAAATACAATAAAACTTGAAAAATGCAAGCACATTCTGATAATCAACCATAACTACAATCAAGAAGATATATACAACTCAAAATGTCTAATTAACGCCTATGCAAATACCAGGGATTGTCAATAAAAGCACAAACTGCCATTAGTCAAATTCTGTGATAATCTCCTAAAGCCTTTCTGAAGTAATGGGAACATAAGATAGACAAACCCGAGTGATCTGGATGAAAAACTGAGCTCAGAAGTTACACATTTGATGTGATGGTACATTAAATATCTACTCTTGCTGTGCTCATTTGTTTTGTTTGATGAGTATGGATTAGCAATTAACCACTGCTACACTTGAAGTTAAGAAGTATTACAGAAATAAATTCAATGTGGATTATATGATGTGAACTTCTTATTGATCAATTTGCAGCAAATGACCTCAAAACTACTGCCAGCTTTATATGATTGGAATTATTTGTTTGATTGTTGTTGTATCCAATTGTGTTGGATCTATCATTCTAGACATGCTAGTGCTGCTAGGAAACAATTAGGATTAAAAAGGTTCCAGTAACTCCACATCCCCCCTTTCCCCACAGGCATTCAATTTTCTTCTGTTCTTCTGCTTGGAGTACTTGGTCAAGAAAAATGGCTGCATCTTACACAGCTCACTTCTTTCAGCACAAAGCTCTTCTTGCAATTGCAAATGAAATAAAATGTAGCTACAGGTGCATGTGCTGCAGTTTACATAACATTGAAATGAGACATTCATATTTCAGTTAGATGTGAATATTCTATAGAAAAAAATAACAACCCTCAAAACTTTTCCTGTGGAGGAATCTATGTAACATAATGGCACTAGGAAAAGATCAAGTCTCTGCTTCCATAGCCGCTAATGGCTTTGAGCCATGCTGTGCCACAAAATACTGTCAAATAAATTGAAACACAACTGACCAGAGAAAGGAATAACAAAAGAAATTATACTTCACTTCAAACTCTAGTACACTGAACGACTGAAATAAGTGTAAATAGCATACTGCACCATATCTGGCATGAATAAATACCAGGGAAAGAAAAGCAAAATTGTCAGAATAGCTCCTTGTCACTGACTGAGCCAATACTAAGGCGCTCACTTTTAAGTAAACTTGAATAGAGCAGAATGACAAAACCATAATATAAACATCTACGTGGCATAAACACACACACAAAAAAAATAAGTTGCACAATCTCAACAAGGTAAGTAATAGTCTACAACAAAAATAATCAATTAGTTAATCTTTCGGATATTAAGCATTCTTAAAGGACTAACTCACAGTCAAGATCTGTGACAAAACATGGGACAACTACAAGCTTCAGAAAAAGGCCTTAACAAAACAATTATAAATTTATAAATAAATGAAGTTAGCCATTTCAGAATGAAGCTTAAGTGTCAAAAATCCTTTGATGCTACTAAAGTTACACTACAGCAAATGTTACCAGTCTGACATTTAGGAAACTCTGTTGCAGTTTCTGTTCTGTTGCAGTTTCAGCCTCATTGTCAAGGGCACCAGTAGAGCAAACACAGCAAAGATAGTACAAGGACTAGCACTGATTCAAAATAAATTTGCATATGAACAACAAAGTTCTCTATAAAAATAATGTATAATGAAGAAAAGGTAAAGTCCGTGGACAAACAATTCACATGATTCTCAGGTAACAAGGAAATGGCACAAAGATTTCTAGCTTCACAGGTGTGAAGAGTGGCCTGACTTCATGTAAAAGGAAACAACTGTTCTGTTGAAGCAAGTGGCTGGAATGTGCCAGAGTAAGCCTAGCAAGCACACAACCAAAGCAAAGACCTGGCAGTCTGAAAAAAATAAAAGCATCATTAAATGATGTTGTGTTACCAACTGGTTGCCACCTTTTTGACACTGTTTTTGGTAAGGTAGTGAAAACAAAACCATATAGGATTAAAAACTTCTGTCAGCCTCTACAGCATCACATGCTGGGAGAAGCACAAAACACAACATAATCTGAGCTCCAGGAGCTGTGATAAATTCATGTATCTAAAACCAAAAGGTAGTAGAAGAATCTAAAAAGACCCACAGTTAGATGAAGCCGTGACTCCAGAAGGACAAATTCTACTCTGCATTTTTTAACATTGCTCCTGACCTCAGCAGGTTTAGGACTTGCAACACCCCATTTATAGAGGCAGAAAAATTTGACTGTATTTTGATGAATTTTAACAGCTGCATCTATTTCAATGGGTTTCCATTTTTATTTGATGTGCAGAATTTCAGAATGTGTCCTCAGTAGCCTCTCAGCTTATCTACTAACCAATTAACATCCCTTTAAGGTGATCCTTGAAGTGTTTCTTTCATCAGGTCATTTTAAATCATCTTTAAATACCTGGCTGCACAAACAAAGACTCATTTATGTATATAGAGTAGTATTGAATCCATGAATATATGGCTCTAAGTAAAAGTCACTGATCAATACCAATCCACCAGCTATAACAGTATCTTGAAGAAATATTGGTTAAATATGCCATTTTAAATAAGACAAGAAGTGTTGTGATGATGAACCAGTCAGCCAAGAAACCCTTGACCACAACTGTCAAGAACTGAATTCAGATAATTTTCCAACAAAAGGCTCAAATTCTAAGGCACTGTTGATCAAAAACCACCTAGAACTCTAGAACTGCTTGAAGTTTCTTCTAAATTATTCAATTCTTATAAATTAAACAGCTGGACACTGGTACAACACACTCTGAGCTGCCTACATAAAGTGGCACCATATGGCTACTTGAGCATTCCCAGGCATGTCACAGAAGTTCGGTGCTCCCAGAGCCAGGTAATGCCAACTTGCCAAAATGAAATAATCTTGGCTGCTTACAGGTTTGTCTTTGTCAAAGGAGGGTCATGGCAGCTGTCTCCAGATTAAAATTCAAACCATCCTTAATTCTTGCACAAATGGTGACATTTTGCAAAATAATAGAGAAAGTAAAAAGAGTAAATAGATGCAATAACCAAAGTGAAAATAACATCAGGTAAGATTTAATCTAATGAAGTATCTCTATCAATTGAATAAGAGAGGCATTCATCTCTTCCAAAGATCTTCAAAAAAGACATTTAACTCTTTCAATTACTCAAAAATATTTTAACCACGACATTTGTTGAAATTTAAGAATTGCAATTATATCACCAGATCTCTCAGTTTACACTAAGATATAAGGCAATAATCATCCATGTGGATGTGATTCATCAGGGCTTTGGAATAACACGATCTGTAAAAGAGAGCACATTGGCACTCCTTTAAGAGTGTCATTAGACCAAATCAGAATGATTTTTACTGACTATTTTTGCAAAATATCAGTGCAGTTTGCTGTGCTTTTCTCAAAGGATGAGAAGATCCTTGCAGGAAAACAGTGAGGCTATGTATTCTCTGCTCTTGTTATAAGAAAGATAAATTGTACCTCCTATTACATGGTAAGACTGGTCATTGAAATAATATTTTAGTCCTAGTACAGTAAAATCAATAGCTAAAAATAATATTTCATTAAGACCTTCTGGATTGTTCCTCATCATTTTTATCAGTAGGATATTAAGGATGCCCAAATGCTTGATCTGGCATCCATGAAAATAAATAAACACAAACAAACAAGCCACAGCTGTTTCCTTTTTGGAGCCACGACTCAAGCTGTATTTGCCCTCCAGGGAGCACCAAATATTCTAAGTGCAATAACAAAATTTTCTTCAAACATTATAATTCATGTTAATTTTTGAGATTACTCCAGTCCCAGTAGGCTGATTATATCTCTTTTTTTTTTTCCTGATTATTTCTAAATCAGGCTTTTTATCAAGATTAAGTCTTTGTTTAAACAAAATCTGGCTGGACAATTCTATTAATTTCTGTAAAATATGGCAAGACAAAAACAAACTATGGCTTAAAACCAAGATAAAAATGAAGATGTGGAAAATTTAAAATTTTACATCTATATATTCATTCATATATTGTGTCACCTGCAGCACCTTTTCATGACATTTCTCCTTCTCTTCAAGTCACAGAAAGGCTACAAAATTACTGAACTTCAGGTGCCACATGAATCAGGTATTATACAGTAAGCATGGCAACTTGAATGAGTTGTGATTTTCCTGCAGCAAACTCACAAATTTTGAATTTATTCTACCAGCTAGAATAGATAACTAAAATTATAATTTAAAATAAACTTTGGGAACTACTACTGACTGTATATTTGTACAAAAGATGGTTACAATGAAGTCTCAAGCAAGGTGACATGCACTAAGTGCAAGTATCATAAATAATAGCTCTGCACAATACAGTAATAGATAAAATAATGTTAAAACTTCATTTAGAAGAAATTACTGAATTTTAGGACCTGTTTAACATTCAGAATTGTATACATGGAATAAAAGTAAAGTACAGTTAAAATTAGAGCCATGTTGAACCATTGAATTTTATTATAATCTTGTTACCTGGCCATCCCATATCCTACTAACTGAATCCTTTACTGAGACAAACCCAACAATAAAACCACAAACAAACAAAAAAATACATAAAGCAACAGCTTTCTTATTAAATAGTCATTGAAACAGTCAACTCTACCTTTACAGAGTTCAGCATCTCTAAGAAGATACCCAGTATTCCAAGAATGAAGCCTCTAAACGTATAGTGCTTTTTCACAGCATACTACTGCGTTGCATTTTAAGCTTCATTAAGGCAAAATTTTATCAAACTTTTTTTTTTTTTTTTTTTCTATACCAGAAGATATCTTACAACTGACATTCAAACAACATTTCATCTCTAATAGGTCTCTGTATTTTAAATTTAAAATCTTAAGTTCTATGTTCACTGTATGACTAGAAAAGAAATATTTTAATTGTCCTCGATCTCTGAAAGTAATAGTGACAGCCTCAGGGCAGATGTCTTCATTCCCTTACAAGCTCTATAAAAGTCTCCTAAAAGGACAAGAATAGTTTCATGAAAACCAACATAATATTGAAATTGCACATTAAAATGTTGTTATGATATTTTATGATAAATTAAGAACAAGGATATTTTTAAAAACATCTAACTCATGATGTTACAGCTTTTCAAGTGCTGTTGCACTTTCACAAAACATGTTCAAGCTGTTCCTAAAACCATAAAATCAGGACAACCTGGGAAGAGAAAATGATCCAAAGATTGCTTTACTCTATGATATTGTAACATCTGGACAAAAATTCCTCTGTTTATCAGGAAGAACTTATGGTGCAGTAAGGGAATTAACAGCAAAAGCTCTTCACTTTCATTTATGAGTTGAATAGGTAACCTTTTATTGAATCCTCTTTAATGAGATTTCTGCTAAATGCTGCAAATTGCATTCCCTTTACCCAGGCTGAAGAAAATTTGAGTTTGCATTTCTTCCATGCTTATTTAAATGTTTTAAAAGCTGAGCTCCTCCCCCCTTGAAAGAGAAAAATCGTGTCTAATTTAGAACTGCCTGTGATGCACAGAGGTTCATCTTTCTTTCCCAACAGTGCCCTTTTCTAAGACTGAGTTCAGAATTTTTACCAGATGCCTGCAAAATGCAGTGCTGCATTTGCTTTGAAACAGCTATGAAGGACAGCAAGGAAAGGATCCAAGGAAAAGGGGATCACCCAGAGGTTCCAATGCTTTCTTTTCATCCATTAGTTTTGGATTGTTTTCCTTTTGTTTAAACTAATTTTTTAGTGATATCAACATTCACAGACTTGACCTCTTCAGTGTAAGGAGCAGAGGGAAGATTAGAAAGAGCATCAGTTAATAGAGAGATGTCTTCTTGTTCCTAGCTACATCTGCTCTGTGGAAAAGGACCTCAGCTGCTCCCTACCCTCTATATAGCATGCAGAATTAAATCTGCATGAGTGCTTGTATGGATGACATGCTTGTAACTGGACTTACTTCTTACAGTGATTTCAGCTGAAGTATGCTGGCCTGATAGGGAAACCAGATTAATAGTTACTGCAGTGACTGTATTAGTAGAATTTTAATATGTTAATAGTAATTTTAATTCTGATTGTGGGAAGGCCTTATGAGGGATACTTGTATGCATAAGGATACAAGAAACTTAGCTCAGGAAAAAATTAAAGTAATAGCTGTAAAATGTGGATAGTTGATAGAATTGACTAAAAGTGAGATGGGAAATACAGTATTCCCAGTGGCTGAAGTAAAACAAAGGCTGCTACCTAAGGGAGCATACCAATAACATCTGGTTATGTATTTCATTGAATGCATATACTTGGAAAATAATTTATCACTAAAACCTGTTTTTAAATTTTCAGAGTGGGGATTCTATAAATAGGATAATTGAACAGAAATGTTAAGAACACAAGGTAGAAAGGCACTAAAAGAACAAGTACCAACAAAGAGAGGAAATGTAAGATTGCAGGAATTATGAATTTGTTTTGTTTGGGGGGTTGCTTTGTTTTTTCTTGTTATGAAATGTTTTAGCATTATGTATTAAATGTAATTGCTCTTTTTTACCAAAGAACAGTAGCAGTAGTGGACAAAGGCTGGACGTTTCATATGTGTCAGTGAAAGCAATGAGTTTCTTTGAAAGTTGGTGCTTTTATCTAGAAGTCTCAAAGAAATTAATATTATGCAATTCAGTGGAACCATCACACTTGAAACAGGGAAAAAAAAAGTGAAATACATAACACGCTACAATGGACTCTCTCCCAGAAGATGCCAGCACTGAGTTCCCACTCTACACGGGATGTTCTGTACTGTTTGGGGTTACTGTAGTGGATAATAATCACACAAAACCTATTTGGAGGGGATGTAACTTGAGTTTCACTTGGGATGTTTCCTCCAATTAAAAATTCTTATGTAGGAAAACCTAAGTAAAGCCTAATACTCTCTCTAACTTTGACTGACCTGACATATTCTATAGTTCGATGTAATTCACATTTGAGAATCATAGATCAGCAAACCCAGTAATATGTAGCTTTTTTATTTCCCACCCTTAAAGAAATTTAGGCATAAGCATAATTCACATGAAAAATGGCTTAGGTTTCAGCCCTGTTATTTTGTACATTTGGCTGAGATAAAACTCAATCTCTCTTTAGTTTCTACACAACCTGTATTAAAAATTCCATCTCACATAAAAGGGTATCACCATAATCAGAAAACAAAAAAATCAGTATAGTTTCATAGATTTTGGAGAAAAAAATAATGCCCTAACAAAATATGTCAGTACATTAATTTAAATTATAGAAATTTTGGAGGTGATATTACCCAGAAATAATATCCATACAAAAATTCATGAGGGAAATTTAGTAAGTGACCTAACTGATTATCTGGAATGTATCCTGGGAGCAATTCTGCTTCTTCAAATCTCAGGGAAAGGAAAAGCAAACCAAATCTGTAAAATATAGACAAGTTAATTTAAAAGATGCATACAGTGAGGAAGATCAAATGAGTGAATAAACTTGCCACAGAATTCGAATTAAAAAACAAATGCTACATAAAATATGTAGATTTTATGAAAATACAGGAAAAATATCTCACAGAACACTGGAAAATGTATTTGCCAAAATGCCAAAAAACTACAGAACTTATACAGCTTCCTACTCATTTTGTTCTTTGTTATTTGAATGGCAGTAGATAAGCAGCAAAATGAAATTACTCTTTATCATGCAGCTCACCATTGTTGGCATGAGGTAACATAAGGGTTCACATATGTCTCACTATGAAAGTTATTTCAAAATTCAGCCACGTACTGGCACAGTAAACTGGGAGTATTTTAGGCCACAGAGTTGCAAAAGAAGCTTCCAGTTATTACATACTCTGACAAATTTTCCTTCGTATGACTTGTCCAACAACAACCAATAAAATACAGCACAAATTCTTCCTTAGATTTCACAGACTAAGTTGCAATGAAAGCAGCAGCAAAACAACCTACATTTTTGTTAACCTAAAGATCTGAAATATTTTAATAATGTATGGTGGATAGATAGGTCTGTTTAGTGCAGTGGTTGACCATTACCAGTTATCCATAATATACTGCACAGTTTTGTCCACTTAAATTGTAAGACTAATTTCAATAAACACATGCCTGTGTATAGTCCTTACTTACATCACAGACTGCAACTGTAATGTTCAGTTAGTTCAAAATGCAGTTCAAATTCAGGAAGGAAGAGGCTACAGAAACACAGTATTATTGTTCTCAGATATCAGTTTTGGTATAGTAGAGTTAATGCTCATAAAATGTTAAAAAGAAGAGAAGATGCTGAATGTAGAAACAGAGGATAAAAACTGAGAGATAGATGTTAACTAATGCTGTTTAAAAGTTTTTCAGTATGTAAATTAAAGTTAAAAATTGTCCTGGTTTGAGCCAGGATGAAGCCAATTTTTCTTTTTACTGATTTTTTTTTTCCTTCAGTAAGCTTTCTTGTAACTAGCAACAGTGTGTTCTGCTAGGCTGATAAGACAGTGGAATGTTTTTCTAACTACTGAGGCTTCAAGGCCGCACCTGCACTCTGCCGGCTCAGACACTATGGGGAGATCTGTGACCCCCCCCGTAGGAGGCTGAGTTAGACAGACAGCAAAATTGGCCAAAGATATTCCATTCCATATACCTACGTAAGCTCAGAGGAAGGTCAGAGATCACAGAAGACAACTTCCTTCCTTCTTCTTCTCCCCTCTCTTCGGTCCATGGCCGGTGTCCGGGGAGGACTCTGTTCATTCATCACCGTCGATCCTCAGGCTTGATCTCTCGTGACCCCCATAACTCTCTGCTTTCTCCAGCAGCAGCTCCGGGATTCCTCGGGACTCTTCCCAGTTCAGGGAAGTGCTGTGGGAGTTGCTGGGGTGGGGGGAGGCGAGAGGCTTTTGCCCATTCCTGAACATATCTGTACATAATTGTATATATTTTCTTGTATGATTCATTAGTGTTTTAATTAAAGCTGTGTAGTTTAGTTTTCAATCCAGCCAAGTCTCTCTCTTTTTCTCTCTCTCCTTCCCTACCTGGGTTGGGGGGAGGGGGGATCGAGAGCATTGTTGTCGGACCTGAGTCAAACTGTGACAAAAATATTAATCCCAAACCTGAAGTAGCATAATTAACAAAGTTATGAATTAATTGTTATAAGCTAATTTCATGCATCTTTTATTTTTTTGTATTACAGTGCTTTGTAGAATGTTCATAGATTTCAGCAGCCAATATAAATAATGTTTGCTACAAAAGTGAAATAGCTACCTGTTCATATTCTAGGGATTGACTACACACATTATCATTGTAGTTTTACAATGATAATAGTGTAAAATGCAATTATAGTGTAAAAATATAAAAAAATAGAAATCACAAAACCATAACAAATATCATTCTGACCAACAAGTCAGCTGACCAACTAATGACTGGTAAATCTGTGTTGGAGAATAACCATGTAGGAACAGAGTTTTAGTGAAGGAATATGCTCCTAGAAAGACTTTATAATTGTGATTTATTTTCTTTTTTTCCCTGTATTGAAAAGATCCTCAAGGGTTAAAACCACTGTTCCTTCTGTATACTGAAGCCCAGAATTCATTATCTTCTCCAGAATCTTTGTGAGGCAAGTAAAGGACAGGGATATCTGCTGTAGTCACACAGAGCACCAAGTTTCAGTGGATGGTGGTTGTGCCCAAAAAAGCAACACTGATTTCAACACAGAATTTTATTTCATATTTCTCCCACTAGCTTCACAAATCTGAAGCCTGCAAGGAACTATAGCAGAAATTCCCCAGAAAGTCATCATTAAGTCATCCTGCTATCAAAGCAGGATAAAAGTATCTGACTGGACTTCTGTCTTTGCTCAGGTTAGAACAGAAAACAGGATATGACTAATAATGTCAAACTAAATTGCTCAATGAGATTTATCTTCTGCTATCTCAAAGTAACTCAGTCGTATAGTCCTGAGCTTTCCCTAAGGCACCAGGCTCCTCAGTTTCTAAGATTTCTTGCATTGTCAAAGGAAATGGACTTTCTCCCTTACTTCATCCTCTGTTCCATTTGGAATTCATTTATTTATTGAACTCTAAATTCATACATTTAAAAATTCTCCTGAATTCATTATTGATAGAATAAATGGAAAGCATGCTCATTTTTTCCTACTCCTTAACTCATGCAAGCTCTGAACTTGAATCCAAATGCCCAGCACACACAAGCTCAGTGTTACTGTCTGCCAGTTAAAAGGGGTCAGCTGCTGTTCCTCTCTCACTGCAACATGCCAGATTTGGTCCGAGGAACGTTGCAGTTAGTCAGAAAGAAAGGCAAGCAGTATCAACATAGTATTGCTTTTTGTTGGGAAAAACACAAGTAACCAAAAGTGACTTAGAAGATATTCCTTTGCCACTGCTGAGGGCTACATTCAAAGACAAAACTTGATCTGAGCTGATTAGCACAAGGAAACAAATGCCCCACATCACTGGCTCTTGCAAATCACACCTTTGATAGGCGCTTCATACTATAACTGTGCTACAAGTAAAAGTGCTCTTTGTTTCAGTTGTTAGGGAATATTTTATGATGTATTGTAAATCACAGCTAGAATTCTACCCTTTCATAGCTCTTGGCACTGATAAAGTAATCCGAAGAAATGATCACTAAAATTTTAGTGAATGCTAATGGTGCAATGTTCCTAAGTTTACAGAATCTTTGGCTTAGATGAATGTTGCTTGGAGCAACAATTAACTGGGTAGGAAAGTTTGGTAATCATCGAATATAACATGTAATGCAGATGCTGAATTATAAGAAAATTAGAAAATAAATCTACTGAATCCATGCAATCTGATTTACTAGCTGACAAAAGGATATGCAAACCTCAGAATGCAAGGCCAGAAGGGAAAAAAAAAAACAACAAAACTATTTGGACAATTTTCTCTCTCTTGAGGTAGTAATTCAACAAACAGCCTCTAGTGCCAAGGAAGAGATTTCAGGTAGCCAAGCCATGTCATCCTTCCAGCCAAAGTGCCTACTGCTTGGCTGCATCTGTCCTTTCAGTGAAAACGTTCTGTGGTTCCCATTCCCAACCTCCACAAAGAAACAAACTTCCCATAGTTTTTATGTCATTGGTTTATTAGTGCTGAAAAAAAGGCACTTAAATCACTGTTTCCACTCAAAGTGTTCCTCTTAGAGTGGCAAGAACAAATTTATTTTTTGCATACAGCAGGTGTTATTCAGAAATCTCAAACAAAAGTGTTTAAAATGCTATAAAAGTAACAATTTGAAAGTTTTATATCATTTTCTACATAAATGACATTAAAATATTTTTCTCCTGCACCTGCCTACTCTTAACATTAGCATAATTATTCATATCTAACAAATACATTGGTGGCATTTGGATATATTGAAAGAAAAATGGAAGCTTTGTCCATCTGTTAAACATTTGCCATGACAGGAAAATTTCTGTCTTTTAATTAAGAAAAAAAACAAAACATAACACCCCCCCCCCCCAAAAAAAAAAAAAAGGGTTGAGCTGTTGGTTTTTTAACTGGAACTTTCAACAGATAGTAAGTCCTCTATTTTACTTTCTTAAACTTCATCTAGAAACCACAAGACCTTCATAAGCTAACATGTGTGTTCTGATGAGTATTTACCTAAACAATGATGTAACAACCATACTTAAAGTAATCACTGTAGCCAGCCATAGTGTCTCCTGGCTAGCAGCATTCTTACTATTCTATTGTCTTGACTTTAAGAAGAGTTCCTTAGTGAAAGTCTAATTATGGCCGACATTAATAGAACGGGAAGGGGGTACACGGTTTCTTAAAGACCTTTGGAAATGTGTAGTCTTTGTATAAAGGGGACACAATATCCAGTGGAGAAATAAATCAGTTGGTTGTACAGGAATTTTACACAAGACAATTAAAAGCTTTCCATATGGATAAAAAAAATCAAATGTATCTTAAAATATTCTTCACATTGGCTAGAACTGGTTTCTGGGTGTCGTGGACATGATATCACTTATAAAGACATTTTACTACCATGTGGAAAACACTTTAGAGAAGACCTAGTTGCAGCAATGGCAGAAAAATGTGTCTCTGCCATCATCTCAGTGCTGGATCATTAGGAACCTTTCTATTTGAATGTTATTTCAACTTCATCATTTTCACAGGAGGTTTTTTCAAATTTCACTGGAAAGTTCAGTCTAGGAAGAGAAACAAATGCTTAAAGTCATGTTACATAAAGCACAATGCCTCCGAGGCTGAGACATGAGCTTATTAGCTGACTGAAATGATGACTTTGTAGTACTTTGACATATTTTTGGATGGTAAAAAAGTCTTACAATATGGAGCAAGACATACCAAGTTGTTCTGTGCTAACAAAATTTGTAAGTGCAAATACAATTTAAAGAGCATTTTAAAGGAAAATTCAGGACAGGGGACTTTTCAGTTCCACTGCACTCAAGATTAAAAATCAGAATTATAAAAAATATACACCCCCCTAGTGTTCCTTTATTGTTCTTTTTTTTTTTTTTTTTCTGGCATTATAGCCTGCTGTTTGGATTATCAAAGCTCTGTAAGTAGCTTTAAGACGTGTCAAGTTGACACAATTTTTTTTATAAGGTTTTTCTTTTTCTAGTTATTGTGCATCTTATTTGGCAAGCTTTCTTATGCCTCACAATGAATTTTTACGTGTTAACTTTTCATTATTCTGTCTTGTTACATAAAAATTATGTCAAGAATGAAATCTAATAAAAGTTGAGCAACAAATTCTGTGACCATTTCAGCTTTCAGGATGGATCAAACATCTGTATAATTAGTAGTCCTAGCCAATAATAATGCAGGTAGTTTACCAATCACTGTCTTGGTTTACATTATGTATGTCTAAAATTAAATATTATACAAATAGAACAATAAAAACCCAGTCAACTGTTGTGTTCCACCAATTTGCACTAGTTTGTATTTGAAAACAAGGGTATTCAATATCTATCAGAATTTACCTCTAAATCTTGAGAGGCACCTACAATAGAAAAAAAATAAAGATCTGACACTTTGCATACAAGAGCAGTAAGATCTTTAAGAGAAATAAATGTGCTATATTGTGAGAAAAGACAGCTGCATTTCTAGGTGGGCTTGTATCTAGAGATTATAATCCTATTCCTCAATCTCTCAACTCAAAGGCCAAGGTCACTGGCCATTGTATCCATTCTTGTAAACATTATCTACTCCAGAGCAGCAACTCTTTATCTCAAATAATCTTGAAATAAATAGAGAATGATCCAACGGGGAAAAAAAAGAAAAAAAATAAAATAAAAATTGCTAATTAAAAGTGTTCTTTTAGCCTAAAAAGAGGAATTATTTTCTATCTTTTATTTACCCAGAAGTATTCATTTCTGCTTACCTACGAGACTCTGCAGACGAAACGACTAATACCCTGAAGATAGTGTGATATTTTATGTATGAGCTCTCATCAGGAGATTTAAGTCTGAATTGTTAAAACTCCATTAGACACCACAGAAAACAAATGTTAATTAAGCATCAAAGTAATTTAACTAAAACAACTAAACAATCAGTAATTTTCTTTGTTTTCTGTTGTCTTGTGTAAACTTCCAAACTATATAACCAGCCATCCCCTCTGCTGGTCATGTCAGTATTACTCCTTTATTTGTTCTTGTTGATTCTTTGTTCCCTGAAAGCCATATCATTGAAATAACCATTTATCCCAAGCAGTTTTTTAAATCATGTCATGTTAGATGATATTTTATCATCAAGACATGAGAAGGCAGCCAAGCCATTTTGCGAGCAATATTTTTATTTTTATAGAATCACAAAATTTTTCATCTTGGATAAGATCTGTAAGATTATCCAGTCTAACCTTTATTGTAATCACCTTCAGATCAAGACTGTCTGCAAAAATCAGTAATTGATTCAGATCATACAGGGAAAGGTAGGACTTAATATTTCCTACATTTCTAAGATAAATCTTTAAAACCAAAATGTTTCATTACAACTCCTCTAAAAACCCTGAAAGTCATCAAGCATTGGTTTGCAAAAGATTGGTAACCTGAATGAATGGTTATAGTGAATCAACATTCCTGAATTTTATGTCTTTTATTGAGATGATCTTAGAATTTCAATTGCAAGATTACAATTTAACATATAAAACCCTATGTACATTTGCACTTTTTACTTCCCCTCTGACACAACTCGATATGTATTTTGCTATTCTTTACCTGCTTTAGTACTTAATTTCAATAAGTTCTGTACACTGCTCAGCTTGTATTGTTCAGCTGAATACTTTCTTCCTGTAGTCTGTATGCTTTCATATAAAATTTGCTCATCAACATAATTTTAGATCCTAAACAATTAGGTTTATTTTAAAAGGAAGTAGTCTTGCCTGGCAACAGCATTTATACTTTCAAGAGAGTAACGTTAACTGAATCCCAAGTGCACTCTTAGGATGGTGATTACTGTTCCCACTCCCTAGCCATAGACAAAGAGTTAATCTGTTACCCCCTGCATCCTCCTGCTCTCAGCATCAGCTGCTCTCATTACCATTAAATTGTTTCTGCTGCAAGAGGAGACAACGCTGGGCCAATCCAGCTCTCCTTGTCTGTCAAATCATTAAAGAAAAAGTATTCTTGTTACGTGAAAGATGTAACAATAGGGGGAAATGTCAGCTGTAAAATGCACATAGTCACTTAGAGATTACTCTAAAGAGACAACCATCCTTTAAGTAAGGGTGAAGAACTGCACAAATTATTTTAATTATCCAATCACATTTACTCGCTTAGTATAATATATATAATGCTTTGTGTTTGGTTTTTTCCTTAAAAAAAAAAAAAAAAGCAAATTACTTAAGTACCTATTCTTAGCAGGTTCCAACCTTTCAGTGGTAGATTTGGTTTTTTTAAAATATAATTTTGTGGGTTTTTTGAACATCATTCTTTTGAATACCACCTAATTCAATACATGCCAATACTATAAACATCAGTGCTTACAGTAATCTGTATACAATGGCAGACATGAATCAGTTTTAATGATTGAAAACCTTACACTAATTCAGACTTGGGAGAAAATCTCCCTATATAAAGTAGAATGACAATCCTAAATTATTTAGTAGCAGTCATGAAGCTAAGACACAAATCTTTGAAAGCTTACAGGCTTCAAGCAGATTACTTCCTTTTTGTCTGATGATTTTGCATACTTTTGACCTTGTATAACTACTGATCCAAAGGAAACAGACAGAAAATAAATGCCTTAAAATAAAACCAAAACCTTTAAATACATATTCGATGGATGGTTAGAGTTACTGCTTAATAGCCATATTTTTCAACAGTCACCAATTAATAGAATCTTGAAGCTCTGTCTGTTCACTTGGGAAAACAGCTTTTGTTTAGAAGTCAACACACCAGAGGAAAACTGGAGAACAACAGCATCATGATGAAGGTCCATGGGGAAAAATTCTGACAATGCAGTCATTTTTTCAATCATATATACATAAAACTGTGTTTCTAAATAAAAGTGATCTTGCTAATCATGCCTGATTATTATCCAAAACCTGACACACTAATTTTGCTACATAAGAATTCTGAAGTATCATCTGTATTTTTCCTTTGTTATGTTAATCAACATCAAATACTAGGTTGGTTACTTCTAATCAGCACCACTCGCTAACTGATAAGCAATCTGTCCATTTATTTTTTCACCTGGACAAACACAAGAAGACTTTAAATTTCTATAGCTATTCTTTATTCAATCAGAGTTTTCTTTTGTCATGAGGTGAAAGGTAATTCCCCTCCCTGCTCACACTAGATAAATAATCCCTTTTTTAATATATAACCTGAATTACACTTCAGAAATAGCATTTAAAAAAAATTGGTTTAGGATTCCTGTTTCTAAACTTTTCTTGAATTTTTAAAGGTCTTTAAATTACAAATTCATTCCTGAGTCTTCAATAAATGAACATTTAAACTTAAATATATGATGTTTTTTCCTCAGTAGAATTCTTGAACCATCTATTTCATGAATATTGTGACAGGATGAAAGTGATATACTTGGTGTGTAATGTTGAATTTAATTTAAAGCCATTTAACAGCTATTTGCTTTTGTGAAAACTGATATATTTTAAGGATGTGGTTTTGAGGCAGGCAAAATTATTTTTACTTGATCAGTTGGCTAAATTATTTGGCTTAGAAGCGACACATTAATATATAATTTCACCTGGTTTAAATGCAAACAGGATTGCCAGAAAAAGGGTAAATGATTTCCTAAGGAGATGTTATTGTTCATAGCTGTGAGCATATAATGCTACAGAGCTAATTGCTTTGGACTGACTTCAATGGAAGTTTGTTGGAGGAAATCAGGAAGGATTTTAGCCACATTATACACAGAACAGGTAAATTGCCTACCAATCCTACTAATGGTTTGGGTTGTTTATAATACTACTCAATTTGGGCTGCACTATTCAACAGCTTTGTTTGAAAAATGTCTATCAAAATTAGTTCATATGTTTCTGAAAATAAGAATAAGGAAAATAACTTTTCCTGTTGTTAAAAAACTTATGGTGACCTTTTCTTCCATCATGTATGTCATTTATAATTTTGAAATCAGGCAGAGGTTACTGTACATGTCAAGGGTGGACCTTTTGCCATCCACCTGAAAGTCACATCAGTTTGACAGTTATAGGATATTTTAATTAAGAAGAAGCAAAGTACTTTTAACCATATTTCAGCAGAGAAAAAAAAGTATGGAGAGGATATGATCGAAGTATCAAAGTATCTAAGTGTCAAAGGTATGGAGCCAAGAAGGGTAGGTATGGGCCTGTAAAAAATAGCACACATTTCTTTCAGTCAGTCTCATGGTGTTGGAGAGAGGCAAGGACTTGGAATAATAACAAATGGAGACTGGAATATTTCCACAAGGAGATTTGTACAGCATACTGGGGCTGATGAAAGAGAAGACAGTTACAAGAGAGGTATGTACCAAAAAGTAGCAATGTAAAATGGCTGGAAATGGGAATCAACCCATAGGAATTGAATCCTGTAGTTGAGGAAAAGGATGACTGTGGAGAAACAAAGCAGATCAAGAGCTAGATGGAAAAGAAAGAAAAACTCAGGGCAGGAAAAATCTATAGTTATAAAGAGGATAAGACTCTCCTGTGTAAGGTTAATGGAAGGGGAGTGAGAAGTAAGAGCTGTGAAAATAAATTAGTAGCCGATTAGGGGGCATGAAGCATAAGATGGGAAGCTAAAGCAACAAAAACAAAACTCACTCTAACATATTAAACATTTTCTATACCAGATCCTGGAAAATAATAAATTACTTTCACTTTGCTCTTTGTGAAACCTATTATCAGGGAGTTACATACCACATCAGTGGTATGTAGGATGACATCTTATTTTGCTGGATGCTCAGGGTTTGCCATTGCTTACATAGCCAGCATGGAAGTAGTGAATCAAATACATTATCTTACTGACAATACCTCTGGGAGCCAATGTGGTGTCACATTCCAGATAATTTTTCTTAAATGTAAGAATATAAACACTGAAAATCTGTACTCCAGTTTAATTAATAAACTTAACATAGAAATGTCATCATTAAAATCTGTGCAACCAATATCTAACAAGTGATCTACATTTAGGATTGTAGCACACTACATTGCATTTTTTCCCATTATTTTTCCCCACAGGACTTGTGACATATTTTGTTTACTTGCTTAATTAAAGTGCACTGAAGGATGTTGTTCACAGGACTTCTGCTTCACTTGTTGTAGGAGGTGAAAAATGAATAATGAATGAGGCAGGAGATAAGAAAGATTGTTTTACAGTCTATATTAGGGTTGCAAAAACTGAATGTTACATGACAGAGCTAAGTTGCCAGTGCCACAGAAGTCCTACCCATGGCTTGTCCAGAGGATTGCTAATTGTTTCTCACAGCCTAGAAACCAAACTAGCAGCCTTAGAACTGCAGCCAAAAGCAGAGAAGTCACTGAAAAAACCCTGAAATTAAAAAAGTATTTTGGGTTAAACCTGAAGGTATGAAAACAGTGGCAGTTCAGATTAGACTTCCAAAATGGACCAGGGTGCATCATTCCTTTATCTATTAATGATGAATGAGAATATAATCTCATTTTAGAAGCTGTTCTGTAAATTCTGTCAGGCTCTCAGAGGCTGTACAGATGAACATTACTGAAATACAGAATCATAGACTAAGTCAAGTTGGAAGGGAAAACAGGTCCACCTTTACCATTCCTCCAGCCTATCTAAGGCCCATTGAAGGGTAGCTCTACCCTGGGGGACTGTTTCCCTCAATTTGGTGTTATTGTTAACTTGACTATCAGCAAATAAGGATATCAGAAACATATTGTCTAAGTGCTATTGATAACATGACACCAAAAAAACACCGTGTATTAATGCACAGGAAAGTAGATATTGACAGTTGATAATATTGATTGTATCAAAGTAAATTTAGAAAATGTTCCTTTCCCACTTTTCTCATCCTCCAAGACATACCATGGCCTGAATACAAGTGTTCTATGGCAGATGTCTCAATTCCATGCAACTCAGAACATCTATTAAAACAGAGCAAATGCAACTGCTAGCTGCATAAGATAAAGATATTAGTTACTGCTAATATATAAATTTAAACAAAACTCTTACTGGTTTTCATTAGTGTAAATGAGACTCACTCTCAGTAAACAAACACAAAACAATAAATAAAGGAAATCACTTAAAACCTAATATAATTTTGAAAACCCACAACACCAAATATTAAAATTAAATAACACTTAAAAAAAATATTTAAACTTATACTTCAATTAAGAATCCCAAAGTCTGATTTTATATATCAAGTGTTTGAAAAACACCCTCTGTCACTATTAATCTAATCAGTTAATTATCCAGTAAGGCCTTAATTTATTAGAAGTGACAGCAGAATATTATGGAAGGAACTTGGGAAACCTCAAGGAAGTAATTAAGTAGCATCCACAGCATTTGAACATACCAGTGAGCTCTGTCAGGGATGACTGAACCGAACTGCCTATTCACAGAAAGTATTCAGACTACATGTTCCTTAAATTTATGTGCATGAATTTTATCTCAGATGAGATACTTACTGAACCCCAAAGTGTACTAGATTTTAAATGCTATTGTAGATATATGGTTTCAAGTAAAAAACCTCACAATGAGCAGAGTAACAGCTGTGATGACACCCATAGTGAGACCACAAATAAACATCAGCCAATGTAAAATATAAACTGAAGAACAGCAGGAAAACAGGAACTTCTGAAAAGAATAAAGGCTAACTAGGAAAGCAAAATAAAAATAGGAGTGAAAATATTTAAATAATTATGTACGTTTCTGGTCTAAAAGAAATCCTAGAGGTGTAGGCTTAATCACCTTGAAATGGTGACATAATGGTTAAAGCTTGATGCAGTCAAGATGATTTAACAGAAGAATATATGGAAGTGGCATATGCCATGCAAAAATATTTTATGCTAATTTTGTAAATATTTATTCTCAGCTCTACTGGACTATAATATAAGGCTCTTCCTACATCCTGCTCAGAAAGCAGACATTTTCAGGTGTGATAAAGCCAACACTATTTCTGTCTCAGTGATTTATGCATGTAATTCATATATTTATATTGTTTCCTCATTATACATCTAGGCATGGACTGATTCTTACTGGAAAACTTGAGTTTTGTCTTTTACTTACAGTCTCCTACTATTTATTCTTTCTTAATTTTGATGACTTTCTGATCATTATGAAAGAACATATTCTTTTCACTCTGTAGAGTGATTAAACATTTGTTCATTTATTAATGTTTAATTCACTGAGGAAATAATGTCTATATTGTCTATTAGACATATAGGATTTGCTCCTACTGCAACTGACTTCATTGCATTTGACCCTTTGAAGCACAATATAAGCACTATTAATGTAATCTTCTCTCTAGCTCTCTATTACTGCTATGTCTTGTTCCTTCAAATTCATCACCTTTGAAGCAATCCTACCATGTGTGTTATCTCAGCTCCTTAGGAGAAGCTCTTAGGGTAGCAAATATCTTGCCATTTAATTGCATTTCAGTAAATTATTATATTGTACTGTCCAGTTTATCTTGTATGGGAAAAAGGGAACTCAGTATATTTTGTTTATGAGTCTTACATGCACAGCAGTGCACCTATTTGATACTGGTTTGCTTTGCAGTAAGGAGTTAAAATAAAAGATCATGAGCAATAAACCAGTCTGAAGAACCAAAAAGCTCTCAAAGCTTACATGCTTTCAAACTCACAAAGAGACACACGGGTTTATTCTCCTCTCTATGAGACCAGGATTAAAGTAAACATGCAATTTCAAAGGAGGTAGTATTGGGAAGAAGACAAGTTGAACGTGTTCTCAGAAGCTCCTCAGAATGAAGGTGACAGTAGAAACAAAATAATAAAAGCACAGAGATGCTGCAGTGAACAGGCTGTTTTCCTGCTTTCGGTAAAACATATTCATTATTACTTTTAACAGGCATATTATGAAATATGCACATTAACATTTTTATTATACCTCTTTATCTTGCACTACATATTTCTGGGTGTACAGGTAAAGAGAACTCTTTATTGTTCCTGAAGAACCCAATTATTTATCAGACTGAGCCACTGCCACAGGGTCCCAGAGGAGAAATTGAAGTCACTGACCAAATTCATTGAAGCTTGTCATGTTAACACAGTTTGTATCATTGGAGATTATAAACTAAGAAACAGGTTCATGTAATCTCTTCTAAAGAGAGATTACAGAAGCAAGATAAATTCTCCAAGGTGTATGTTAAAGACCTAACATATAACTTGCATTGTCCGTTATTTTGAGTAACCAAATATTCTTTTTGCAGGAGATTTAAGGCAAGATGTGATGTGAAAATCTTTTCAGCTATTTCTGCTTTTGCTGATTACATATTTTGATATTAGAAGGCAATCTAATAGGGGTTATATGCATTTATAAATGAGTGTATATTATAATTTCTTGGTGATGATAATTACAGAAAGACTGTTTAGAGAATTTCAGCCCAGCAAGAAGCAGTGCAGTTGCCAGGGACATTTCAGTGCACGGACCATATTACACCTGTTTTCCCACAATTCATGCTGTGTCTTAGATTGTTCTGTATTCTGTTCCAATATTAATTGTCCAGTGTTTACTATTGCTTTATATAGGTAGATGAGCTGTTGAAACAGCAAAAAATGCTGTCAGGGAAACAATATTGGTATTCTCAACCTCCTATGACACCCTCATGCACCTTCAAATATATCTGTGTTTTCAAACTTCTGTGTAACACATGTATGACTAACGTTTCCATAGGAATCAATTATAAATAATAACATAAGATGGGGTGTGCATGCCTATGTAGTACTGATGGATCTGGGAATTATTAGTTGCCATAGTGATGACTTGGCTAGGGCATGCTGGGAGAGGTTAGTCAAAGAATAGGGGAGGTTGTGTTTTGCATGTACAGTCAACTTAATTAATCCTGACATCTTGTAGAATAGAGCAAAAGTCCCTTGAATAACTTTTTCTGTAAGGCATTTCTTGTGTCCTTGAACACTGGAGTCACAAGGTAGTTATGCTAAAATGTTTCATCTTTTTAAATGCATTTTTACTTAATAGGAGGGGATTTTTTTTGCTTATTGATTCCTACATCTAAACTTAAAATCACTGAAGCAAATGGCTTTCTTATTATGTAATTCTCACTTACAATAGTTTGTGCTAGTTAAATAAGATCAGGTTGTACTTTTCCAATATGATTTCAGTATTATTACTCTAAGTAATGATTATGAAACACTTTGAAAACTCAGTGAATGCTATTTTCATTGGTTGTATAGGTAGGGTGACAGGCATAAAGACAGTGCAAGTGATTTGCTTTGTTACCTAATTACATAGGTATATAAAAATAGAACATATAGAATATAGACCATATAGAAAACAGAATACCTAGGTATAAAAAATAATAGAAGACAAACTGAGAAAGAAGTAAAGAATCATTGTTTCATGCCTCTAAGCCTATTATTTTTACTTTCATTCACAAAAATTCCATCACAAATGAAAATATTTCAAATCCTAACACTTCTTAAAGCAAGATTGCTTGTGATTTTTTAGAGTTCATTCATATATATGAGCACCAAGGCTATACTCATTTCAGTAACACATTATACTAATTTCTAATAATAAATCTTGAATGACCCACCTGATGTGCAAGCTTTACATCTCTTTAAAGAAAAATTTGTGCATATACTACAGATAATTTAACCTGAAGAATGATGAAAATTCTCACAATGCTCTCCACTCCTGACCAAATGGAACTAAAAGGTCTGTCTTTAAAAGGCAAAATGGTAACAGGCTTACAACTTTAAATATCTAAAGAATTAGTATTTGTCTCAGTAGTTCATTTGCAACTACAACTGAGTGTAAAGAGGTATTCTTGCCTTTCAAATAGAATATCTTTTTTACTCTTCAGAAAATCAATAAAAATGCTCTCTGCACTTATCTGTATGACATAAAAGGTTGTATGTTGCTGAAAGTATGTCCTTCAGCTATCTTACTAATTAACTCATATATTCTTTTCTTTCAAAATATACCAAACGATTTTCTTCAAGAGATCAGAATGAAAACTGTGTGTATGAAACCATGCTAGGATGTTGTGGAAAATGCAACACCAAGCAAATTATTTTTGTTTTTTTCCCCTTAGCTTTTACAATGAGCGGAAATGAAAAAATCACTGTAAACCTTGCTTGTATAATGAAGAAAAGACAACCTCTAAATAACTTCTGTGAGCCACAATTCCTCTCATACTCCATTCTGATTTCAGTGCAGGTAACAATGCTGATCAATGAATGCAAACCCTGACATTTTCTTATGTCTCCCCTACACAATCACAGGCCTGCCCACAAGTTAGCTCTGCTGCCATTTACAAGCCTGTGTAAAAACTCTGTGTACATGTAGTCTCAGAACCTTATTCACAAGTTACAATTTCTGTCATTACTTTTAATAGTCCCTTCTTTCTTTAATAGAACTGTTTCTAACCTAATGTTTTATCTAAATTAATCTCTTAACCACCACTTCGTTTTCTTAGGAATTATTAGAAAACATTCAAAAACACATGTATAAACATTTATTCCTAGTTACTACTTAATCAGCGTCTGTTTCATAATTATGTCTCATTTGTGTAAACTGTCTTTATGTCATTTGAACTTTATTTCACTTACATATTTAAGGCTTTTCTTCCTTTTAACTGCAATTGCTTAGAAATGTCATAACATTAGCATGATTTTTCCTTGAGCCAAGTATAGTTTTCTATTTATGAGTTATTAAATACATACTAGTTTACTGTAATGAAGAGTAGGATCCATGGAAAAGAACGTATTTTACCCTGTACCTTACTTTCTGGAAGCCATACCTCAGTTTTTGAAAATCACAGAAATAAAAGATGTGAACCATGAAGCATTCATGAATGACACTTCTTGCTTTTCATATATATGTATCTAGTTTTCTTATCTGGGACACTTAAATTGGATATATGGGGTTCATTGTATTTTACTTTTTAATATCCACTAACACACTCACTTCAATTTTCCTTCAACAGAAACAAAGGAAATGAGTTAAAATTATTAATATAAGTCTAAATACATAAAAAACCCTCCCCAGCTGTGACCCTTAGCTAGAAATTCGTTTTGGTGGTTTCCTCCATTAAAATTTACAACATGTCATTTTTATACATTAAACGAGTGAGAAAGGAAATAAGATAAAGATAAGAAAGTCAAATAAAGGACTGCTTGAGAAAGTTAATTTAACTTGGAGATAATTGTATCATCCCTGCATCTTAGAAACAGTAATTTGGCATGCCTAGGGACAGGAAATGCAGACCCAATAATGAAATGAAATGTAAAGATAAAATAGGAGATTTTGAAAGCTTGTAACTGTAATGCAAAGACATTTTTTGTAGAAGAGCGGAACCATGTTCTGTCTCATCTGCTTTCTCTAATTCTCAGATAAATCTGTTCTACCAGTAGCTTCTCCTAGTACTGCCCTCTTTGTAAAGACAATTTTGTTTAAAGGGACACAAAGCATCTTGAACAATCTGGTCTACTATTCTTGCAATGCATTAGCAGCCAAATGGGACCTACTTCTCACTTCCTCGGAAGCCCTTCACTCTATGTTTATTAAACCACCAGTTTAAGATTCATAAGCTTTAACTGAGAGATTTAATTACAAGCCACTTACAGATTGTTTCTTCCTAATTGCTGAAGCTGCCTTTTCAAAAGAACCAAACAGACCAAAAAACAACTCTACACCTGAAACATCTTTAATAAACATATTGAAAAATGTTCTATGATGACTGGAAACCCTCAAGTGACCTTTAGAGTGAGGGTTATTCCAACCACTTGATTTTGGTACTACTTATAAGGGAAGAACCTTGACATCTAATCTAGGAAGGGTCGAAGGCTTTAGATATCTGTGGAATAAAATGCATTTTTGGTGAAAATATCCTGGCTGAGGATGGGATGGGATCAAGGATCTGAAGTTAATTGTTTTTTTTAAGTAACTTGGGTGTACTGACAGTTCCAGGCTGCACCCTGAAGCATGCAGAACGGTCAGCACTGGGCAGGTTGGGAGTTGACTCTAAGGCAAGAAATTGCTCCTGGCTACTCACTGTGGTGTAGAGATTCTTATATATTGGAATTCAATGTTTTTAAATAATTTAACACCTGGAAAATACTGAAAGGAAACAAATGAATACTCAGATGTATATCTTATACTTAGAGATAGACCTAGGAAGGGAAATTCATTTTACCTCCTTGTATCCTTATGGAATAAGAAATGCTACTGCATTAGTTTCTGTTATGTAGCTAAAATATCACAGCCAGACATGAAATTTACAGTGTAAATTTTTTTGCGTATGTGTAGTAATCCTGAATACAAATGCTATTGTCTTTTATCAAACGGTGGATATTTCCCTGATTTTTTTTTCCCATTTATTTTCCTCAGTTGACTTCAGATGTTCTGCCTTTGGAAACAGGATATTTATGAAGCTTAAATGTAATGCATCAACTTCCCTTAGAGTGAAGGGCACTGAGGCTACTCTCACCTCACAAAAGCAATTGCCTCCATGATCTATAACTAGAGGAGGGGGGGAAATGACGCACAAATATACGTGCTATTTTGACAATAATTAGTTTAAGTAACTTTTGATATTTTGATGCCATGTTCCTATTAGCTGACTTATCTATTCAAAACCAATATCCAGGAATCAAATATTTGGAAACTTGAAGTAAGTTTTGCTGCCAGAGCACACTAATGAGATGGACTAAGGAATACTGACCTTAGCTCTAATTGGACTCGGAATGAAGCTTCTCACATAGTTTCTTTGAAGGGTCCCTATGACTAATTCTAATTCAAAGCTGTCTAAGCAATGCATACTCTCATTTACCAGCAGCAAAGTTTACACTAAATGGGTAACTTCTGGTTTAACCACGCATTATTAGAGTCTGCTAAAATTACATTTTGGGAAGTGTCAGTTACTGATACAGCTTAACTCAGGAAATAACTTGTACTCATTTAAAGCCCATAGGAAAGTAAACTTCATTTTGCTTAATTCAAGTTTCTTTTTTATGGGCTTTGCTTTTTTCAAGGACATGGTTAAATGATACAGTTAAAATGATGGAATGGTTTATTATCATCAAAAAGGATGATCCCAATATTTTGCTTCTGTCTGCCTCCTGGTCCTTGCCATGCATGCCCAGCTGTCTTTTGGTTTCTTTAGTGGTGTAATGTATTGACCCCCAGCCAGGAGCTAAGCTCCACAAAACGACATAATCACTCCCCCTCCTCAGGACAGAAGAGAGAATAGGAAGAAGAAAAACGAGAAAACTCATGCATCTCACTAGTAATTTGAATCTGTGGAATTAAACAAACACTGGTTAGATTAATGGCTGAAATACAGGGAAGGAAAAAGTTTTGCTTAAGGCTTTAGCTCAGCAGTGTCATGTGCTTCCACAGCTAGTTAATTTTTAAGTTACTTGTGTTTCTTGTCTCCATAGTACCTGTTAATATCAATATTCCTGTTAGCTTTGGTAGAAGTTAATCACTGAGCTCTGGGTTTGAATAAAGGATGGCAACTATTCATGCTATGTCCCAGCATGTCCTTTGTAGTGATACCACAATCTATTCTAACAGAATTCATACTAAGAATTAATCATCAAACCTTATGCTGCGTTACTATTATCTATATTTAACTATCAAGAATTTATCATGTAAAGAGTCATGATATTTAAAATCATGCCAATTAAAAAGCAGATGCAGCTATCACATAAGAAATTTTAAATTTGTCTCATATGACTTGAAGTGATTAAAAATCTTAAGTCAACTCATCAAAGACTGCAAATCAATGAATCAGTGACTTTTACACTTAATTAAAGTAATATATGACAAGTAAAAGGTCTCAAACCAGTTTCTTTTTTGCATATTATGTTTGCAGTTACTGGACTAAACAAGGTGCATAAACCCTTCCAAAATAACTTTTCTCATTGAGAACAATGATTACCTTAACATGAGCAGAGTTAAGCTCATCCTTGCTCAGCTAACCATTAAATTCAATCTCCCAGCCCCCTGAGGGATGAAGCACAGACAAGGAGAATGCTAGCCCATGAGGCAGAATACTTCAAAAAGGAAGGATGTGCATTGAAGTGTCAGGTCGTCTGTTGTGATTTCATGTAATAAGTTCACTAGAGCATTCACTGATTATCAATCAGAATTCATCACTTTATATATGTTCAGCATACCAGGTCCCATTCAAACAACAAAAACAGAAGATTTAAATTAAATTCACTCTGTTTCTGCAATGCTGCATTAATACAGTTTCAGAGATGCAGTGTTGGTCTTATTTCCATATCGCAATAGAATTCTCCTTTACACCAGCAAAACTTACATCAGGCCACGCTTGATTGCTCACTAAACTCAAACTATTAAGGCTGTGCACATATGGCCTCATGTTCTGAGGAATTTATGCTGACTCCCTGAGGAAGGAAGTATCCCAGAAAATGGTCACAGCTGAGGCAAGACCCTATAAAGCAGTTTAAAGTACACACAATGTGATACTGGAAACACCAGTTCAGTATATACCTAAATGTATGCTCCATTCACAGCTCATGGTTTGACTTTGAAGTGCCTTGGGTAGCTGGACTCCCACTGCTGTTTGCACCTGGAGTTTCTCTCAGCCTCCAACATTGTGCATCATGCCAGAGCTCATGCCTGAGCTCAGATTGGGATCCAGAAATGAGGTGAAGCTTCTGCAGGTATTTGAGCAGGAGATGGATTCTGCAAATGCCATACAAGTGCCAGTAACCTTCCAACTGAATAGATTTATTACCAGAACTGTTTTCAATTATAAATACAGCGAGAAAAGGACATTATATTCTATTATTATTATTATTATTATTATTATTATTATTATTATTATTATTATTATCTTACCCATTAAAAACTATACCTTTTGTTCCTGAAGCTTGCCTTAAATGTTTAGGCTATATATTACCTGATCACCACACAAGTTTGCCCATACTTCATATACTAGCTATTGAGTAAAACTAAATAGATATTAATTTCAGAATCCAGTCCTTCAAGGTAAACAGCTTTAGCCTTGTTTAGTGTTATTTCTCCCAAACAGTAAGAACTAAGACTCACTTCAAGTTTAAGAACTTCAGCAAACATCCGCCTTCAGAATCACAGTGTCAAATGTATCATGTTCTTCAGAATTTCATCTATGAATAAATTTACATACTTTGTAATATGCACTCCTACCCAATTTTTTTTTTCAAGCTTTACTTAACCTTGGGTTCTTCTACATGCATGTTCCCTGCACTCCAATGCTTTTTCCCCAGCAGCTTGTGCTGATGTGTGGGATTTTTCCTCTCCAAATGCAAGACTTGTCATTCCCCTTGGTTAAATTTCATGAGTTTTCTGTCAGCTTGATTCTCTGACCTGCTGAATGGTAGCACACCCACCTGGTGTAGCAATGACTTATCCCAAGTTTGTGTCTTCTGAAAATTGCTGAGGGTGAACTCAGTCCCATCATCCAGGTCTTTAAGAAAAGTATTAGAGAGTACTGGTCAAAATATTGACACCTGAGACACACAACTTATGACTAGCCTTCAGCTGGTCGTTGTCACTGATCACAACCTGTTTGAGCCCAGTAGTTCAGCCAGTTTTGAGTACACCTCACTGCCTATTTCTCTGTCTGTATTTCAATAGTTTGTACATTATGTTACAGGAGATGGTGTCAAAGGCCTTGCCAAAGTCAAGAAGAGTCCACTGTTCTCCCTTCAACCACAGAGCTGATCATTTGATTGTCAAAGGCCATCACACTAGTCAACCATGACCTCCCCCATCATAAATTCATGTTGACTACTCCCAGTTACCTTCTTGTCCTTAATAAGATATCTTAAAACTGTCAGCAAATATGCCCTGGTTATAACTTTGATATGTGGTTTTATGGCCACCTTCATGACATCAACCGGGAATAAGCCAAAGTTGAGGAATTTTAACCCAAAGAGAAAACTGATACATGTGCAAATCATCTTTGTCAGCAGAATACGAGCTAGGAATGAAGCATTTTTCAGTATTTATTATAGGCTTGTGGGTACAATGAGAATTTTCCATATAAATGAAATAAGAACTTCAGCAGCCACAACCATGCAGTTTGAAGTTTTATTGCTAACCCAAAACTTACACCAGAGTCTCCAGAGGCCAAGTTTCTTCAATTAACTTCAAAGGAGCCTGCACTGTCCATGATGTTTCATTGAAATAATGAGAAATATGGTATATCAGTTTGAATTTTACATTTACTGAAACCTAAATTCAAGGCAAATGTTAAAGATTCCTAGGATCCCTCAAAGTAGAAATGGTCAATTTTTACTGTTATAAGCTATTCTGCAGGAGAGGGATAGCTCTCCCTCCCTCCTGCTTTATGAGCTGTTCTGCATTGCATAACAGAATGAAAGGGGCTGATCTGAACAAGGGGGGAAAAAGAGTGAGAAAAGCTGTGTAGCCTGGGACTTAAGGAAGTCTCCCAAGGTGTGTGATGGGGATTGCATTCACAGGTGCAAAATCAAACCCTTGAATCCATACTCCTAACTGAGCACCCTGATTTTCAAAAGACTATGTAATGCTGTGAGAGACAGAGGAAACGATAAGAAGACAGGAAATTCCCCTCACTTGTCTCCTGAAAATGGCAGTTAATCCTCCAGGGTTTTTTAGGTTTTTTTTTCATTTGTTTGGGATTTAGGTTTGGTGGTTTTTATGTGGTTTTTGGTTTTTTTGTGTTCCGTTTTTTGCTTTGGTTGTGGTGGCTTTTTTCAGGGAATTAGAAGTATATCTTCATGAGAGACTGCGAGCTGTGAACTACAACTGAAGAAATCTACTTGTGTCTAGTGAATTCAAAGGCCAGATCCATTTTAATGACTCCTACATACCCATCTGAGGCTTCTAAGACAGCAAAGTAGTTGATATGAACTTCCTTTTCTGGCAGCACTGAAAGATCCCTGCCATTTGAGGTTTATTTGCCTTTTCAGTGTATCTATATTTCTGCACAATTTATACAGGAGAGCTGAAAAAGGCTGTGTCTTCCAATGAACTTGGGTGTCTCCATTAGGTAAAAAGCCAAAGAAGGCAGAAAAAAAACAGAACATCCCTCATTTTTTAAATTTCCTGCTGGTTTGCCTGTCCCTTTGCACTTCATGGTGATCTGCATATACCTCATCCTGAAGTGCAAGATTCTGCCTGTAGATCATATAAGTATTTTTGGGTTTGGTATGGTGGTCAGATGCGTAAAGATAGGTGTTGCAAAGCTCAGTGTTACAACACCTAAATGCCTCTGAGTCTCTGTGCTAAGTTGCTAAAGCTAAATCAGAGCCTCAAGCAGTCATTTTTCTTGTTAGTGCTTAAGGCTGGCTCCAGGAAAAGCCTTGATAAAATATGAAAACCTTTACTGAAGAATGGAATAAAATGTCTCAGGCCAGGGGATTATCATCACTTACCTATGGGAACCATAAAAATACCCATAATCTAAGTATAATTATCCATCTCCTTTTCTCTCTAAAAACAAAATTGCACATCTGAAGTGATACATTTCTAACACGGTGCTGAGCTAGCCCAGAGCATGATGCAGTGGCTCCAGTGTCATGCACTGCTGTCACCATGAACACTCAGGGTTCTCAGGGTTTTAAAAGCATGGACAACCATACTTCTGCTCTGCCTGCAAAGCTGTCAGCTAGTGTACCACATGCTTGCTTGTTTGGATGGGTTACCCATTCAAGAGTTCAAAGTGTCGATTTTACATGCAGTATGTACCAGTTCTACAAAACTGTTATAATTGAGTCATAAAGATGATGATATCTGGTCTAGTGCATGGTATTTATTGTTTGTTTTCAGACTATACCATCAATCCATAAGCTGGCATTTCTTCCATTAGTATCAATACACTTTGTTTCAATTGGGCTCAGAAGATTTGCATAAATATTTCTGCATTTCATACACTTCTGACTGAGCCTCTAACAAAGATTTACTTGACCTCATTGGCATCTAGGACACAATTATGCAGAATAAAATTTTTAAATTAGGAAAAAATAACTTATGCAAAGAAAAAATATTTATATTGCAAATCAAAAATTCCCCTCAATATCTGAACTTCTGATGTAACTGAATACTGATGCTATCAGTTACTAAATGGTTTTTTAAATCTTCTGATTATTTATTAACATAATACAAGACACAAAAATCAGATTTTAAAGATTCCTCTATTTTAACAAGGTAAAAAATTAAGACCAAAATGAAAGCAATACTTGCTACTATTTCTTACGTGGTTAGCAAAATAAAATTTTAGCCATTTATGAATTAAGAGCATTTATAATCAACAAACTGTGTGGAGAAATACATCAAGGTTCATTCAGTAAATTGATTTTATTAAAAATAAACAAAAAAACCCAACAAACTGAACATCCATTAAGTCATAGCATAAAAAGGACAATATTCAGGTTAAACACCTCTCACTGCTTGAGCCCCATTTTGTAAGACATATGAATTCAGTGTGCCAGTTAACCATGAGATACTCTGCAAATCCAGTCATGAAGGCAACCTCAGTTTTAACCAATCACCAAATGTGGTTTGCAATACTTTAAGAATTACACTTTGCCATGTTAGTCACCTTAGCCAAGGACTTGTAACGCCATTACACATCAAGAAATGTAAGCTGTAAAACCTGACAAGAATTTCAGGGATTCTAGAAACCTTATTAAACACCTTTGTTGTACCCAGATATTGACACAACTTGAAAAACTGAGAAAGGCTGTGTGGTTTTAATTTTACTTTTTTTTTTTTTTTTTTTTTTTTTTTTTTAAATGACATAAAGTGTAAACATTAATATTCTGAGATAAATTCTGGAGATAAATTCTGGAGTTTCTATTAACAGAAAACACAAAATTCTTTTGTTTTCCTCCTCTGAACACTAAGATGAACATTTGCATGAGCACTCAAAAAACACCATTAACTGACAAATAAGAGAACAGGTTTTAAGGCAAGAGTTATTTTGGGTAGGTCCATCAGCCAAAAATATTGGGCAAATTTGTGAGCAGATCACAGAGCAGTAGGATAAATGCATCATATCAATTATAGCCACATCTCACTATCCTTTGTTTTAGTAACAGTTCCTAATGTTGAGTCATAGAGCCTGCTCAGACATGCAAGACATGTAATTGAGGTTGCGATGGAAAATTATTAAATGTAGCAGCAGAAATGCAACGTGTGCTACTATCTGACCTTTGTCAGCAATGCCAGAGGCTTTGTTCATATGCTACTCCTAGTTGTCATTATTAACAGTGACCATAAATTTATTTCTGTCAAAATAATCAAACCATGGGAGAGAAGTTTCAGAGGAACTCGGCACAGAGAAGGTCACCAAAGCTTGATCTCATCAAGCTGCTTTCATTGTTATTAGAAAAGGCAGGTGAAAAAATGAGTAAATTACACCCTTAAGATTTTTAAGAACATTGGAAAGTAATTATTAAGCTTTGAGACCAGTAAATAGTATATCCTATTGATCAAGAAGAAATAAGAAGAAGGGGATATTGAGGAAAAAAAAATGTTGTTTTGTTCTCCTTCCCTTTCACTTAGACTAATTAAATTCTACCATGTCACACCAATTCATTTATTCATTTATTTATAGTATTGATTTTTTTCAATCTTTGCTTGACATTTGAGGTGACTGAAAAGGTTCAATGTGAGATCCTGTAGAAAAAAAGAGAAGTAGAGCAATGATGCTATATGCTGTCTGCAACCAACAATACATCCATAATATATAAAAGTTGACAAGCCAGATGGATATTAAGCCATTTTCCGTTTGCATTATTATGTAGTCTGCCTCAAATATGCTGCTAAACTGTCAGAGAGCATATCACAAGGGGCAGTTTCTTCGTAATAACTGCAAAATGGCTTGTCCACCTAATGTTATGAAACATCTTTTTCAAAAAATGCAGTAGGAGCTCCCTCTACTGATACTTCTCAGCTTTTCAAGCTTTTTTACTTTGGCAAGTGTAATACACTCAAATATGTAGTTTACATCCACATCGAGTGCTTTCCTTTTCTTCACTACACAAAGGAAAAACATTCATCATTTAGTGTAAAACATATCTAATATAGGCGTTATTGATTTACATAAATACATTACTGAGTTCATAATATGCACTTAGGATTCACCAATAAAATTAAGAAAAAAAACAAACAACCTGCTTTGGAAAAGCAATTCTAGAATTTTGTCAGACTGTGAGACACACCAGCCTGGAGAGGTCAGTGGAAGCTGAGTAGCTGTATTACACTGGATTTGGCCTCTGGGCAAAAAGTTACAAGTACTAAGAAGCTTTGTCAGACGCTTGCTAAATGGGCACCCTCTTGATTTTAATAGAATCTGGGCATCTTTTTAGCAATTTCTAATTTCACAAACTAGCTTGAGTAGGCTACAGTACTGTTAAGATAGTTTTGGAAAACGTGTAATAAAGATGGATCAGTCTAACTTTATCCACCAACTGTTACTCAGCTGGATAAGCCATTACTTTAATATCCTCAATTCATAATCTGAGATTTTGTTCTACTTTCTGCCATTTCAGTAGGAATTCAGACATTCCTTTTGCTTGTTCTGGTGCAGCAGTTATTTTAATTGGACATCCCATCAAGTGATGGATTTTGGAAAGTAATCTGGAAAGTTTAAATGCCTTTTAGGGCATTTTAACCATATTTGAAACCACACACACAGAAAAAGAAAAAAAACAACACACCACCAAAATGCTAAAGATGAAGAGGATATTTAAAATTATCAGATATGTTGGATTACATTTTGATATTTTATTTATCAGAGACTAGATATCACAGGACTGTATTATTATGGCTGTCTTAAAACATCAAAACTATATTTAACAATTAAGTTAAAAATATAATGTCTCAAAAATATGGTGTTGTGAGATGTTATTCACAGACCACATTAAAGCAAAACTATTGACATCCTCAGAACACATACTAAAAAGAACATAAACTTGTTATCATGACTGTAAACGCTTTAAAGTATAAACAACATATAAAAAATCAAAGAAGTTAATAGTACTAACCACCACTATTCAGTTATGGTGTTAGGTATTAACATTAAATACTATGGACTAGGGCTTTGAAAGACAGCTAAGAACTGTATACTTGTACTGGTCACAACAGCTGTTTACTACTCCAAGATTTACGTGCTAATTGAACCAGAGTTTCCTCTTGATAACTGTTCTAAGGTTCAGTTGTAAATGTGGAATTTTCCACTCCTTCACCAGATTCAGATCTCGTTACATTTTAAAAAACCATCTTGATACAGAGAGAAACAAAGGTAAGTATAGGAAGATGGGCAAACTATATTCTTTGCATGTCAACAACTAACAAATCAGCCTGGTTGTTGCTCATTATTTTGTGTTGACAGCAGTGCATTCACCTTCAATGCAAGACGTCTTCAAATTCCCTATGAACTCTGTAAGGTATTAAAAAAAAATCTCAATCACAGACAGTCCTTGGTTGAACAAAGAAAGGCAGCATAGTTCGAGTCATACTATGCAAGAGAGGAAAAAAAGAAAAATTTGTGTTGAGATGCAATTGTCAGGTATTTGCCACAAAACATAAAATTTTCACCAGTCAAAATGTGATATAAGTAATTAAATTTGAGGTCCCTCCACCTCAAATGAAAATGCTGCCATGGGTTTTATGTGAATTAGGCTTTTCCAATCAGTGTTGCAATTTTATAAATCAATATGCAGATTTATCTGACTATGGACGTTGACATCTATAATGTAAAATAGAATATAATTATTTAGAAAATTGCTATTTCCTACTTCCTAGGCCTTTCCATTTTGCCAATGCTATTTTCAGTGACATCCAGAAAGCTGAATATGATCAGGACAACATTTTGTCCTTCGGTTTCCATACAATTCTTTTAAAGTCAAAGTCAGATAAGTCACATATATATTTCAATGCTTTACACCTCAGGGTGAAACTTCAGGCTGTCATCTAGGGCTTAGTGATAAAAGAAGAGCTGATTAAAAGAGACTGACTCTACAGAGCTGATAGAGTTGAAGGACTCTAGGGGCTTCCAAGCTATTAAAAATCAGCCACTATTTTCTTTCAAGAGGACTGTTTCAAACAATGAGATTTAAATATTAATTCAAATCAACATTTGTTGCCCCTTCTCTCTGTGTATTTCCAGATGCATCATTAAAAATAATTTGATTTTCATCTGTATCTGTCATATAAAAATCTAACAAAGTACTGTCTGTATTGTAGAAATTTAAGATGTATCAGTATATTAATGACTTTGCATTAAATGCTAGCCCAGCAGATTCTAGATTAAAATGGAATTAATACTATGGTAGCTTTCCATGAGGAAACATGATTTAAAGTCTAATTTGGATGCAACAATGTAATATTTACACTCATGCCAACTATACTGTTTAACAGCAGGTTTCCTGTTTAAAATTCAGGAATTACTGTATTCAGTAAAATTTTAATACACTGCACTTACACAGTGCCTCAATTACAGGATCTTAAAATGCTTTTTAAGCATTAATTCAGATTCACATCATCCCTGAGAGGAAGGGACTTATAAGGAGCATAACTATAAACTTGCCCTTTGAGGTAGCTGAGGTGAAAAACAGGGCAGCTGCACTCTTGACCAAAGGGTCTACAACAAGTTGGTAGCCAAACCAGGAAGAAAATTTAGGAGTTCTGGTTCTTAATGTTTTTTCTAACCATTAAATTTTATTCCAACTTCCCCCTGTAATTCCAGTTATGAACTTAGGTAAGTTTGCCCATCCTTCATTATCTTTGACATGAGTTTATGCAAATATTTTCCACTGTATTCAATTTATTGAATGAATTGAAAATATGTATTAATACCATACTCAATTGGTAATTGTCTGAAATCTGACAAAAACCCCTTCAATGTAACACTAAATCGTTCATTCTTTACCGATACCTTTTCAGTATTATTTAGTTTGATAATGTAAAATAATGTTACTCTTAAAATTACTGGCACATATAGCTAGATTGTTATTTCACATGCAGGGACTAATGTCTGACTCACACAACCTTACTTCACTTAGTGAATAATCACACCATCAACCCCAGCCTGGCCAACCCCAAAGAGAATTGAAATTGAAACTTTTCACCAGGTAAATAAAGGTGAAACATCCAATCCCTAAATTAGCAGATTACTTTAACAGTCTAAAAGCAATGTTGAGTCAATTGAACTCTTTGAAATCCTGTCATAACTATCCCAAATATGAGCAGTCCTGTAATTTTTCCAATTGCTGACAATATGCAGTATTAAGTTACAATTTTTGCCACAGCAGAATACCAACAAAAACTAGTAAGAAGAAAATGAGAAAGGAGGCACAACACCTATGTAAGGAAAGAATTGAACACCATACAGAACAAACCAAAAGTAAGTTCTCACTACAGTGAAAGGAATGGGAGTATCCAGCTTTCAAAGACATTATCCACCCCATAATTGTGACATAAGCTTTCCCTTTGGATAGAATTCTATTGTAAAAGGATTCGTTATTTGCTAAGAGTAAATTTTCTTAGCGTTAGTTATTCTTTACTAGGAGCATCTCTGATTTTTTCAAGGATAATTTACCAATAGGCATCAATAACAAAATCTCATTCCTTTTGCCAAAAGACTCCAAACAATCTTATCTACTGTGATACTGGGTCGTCTAAAAATGTTGCTACTGTTGGAGGTTTTCGACTTTCAGTGTTGTTTATGTGGTCATTTCATGAAATGTGTAATGTCACTTCACATCTCTAGTTTCTCCATATCTCTTCCCCTGTCTGTCTTTTTCTATAAAACCCTTTCTTGCATTGTTTAGATGATGTCAAGACCTGTGGATAGCAGGTAAGTAGTTCTCCCATTGACTGCTTAGGCAATTCAAAGAACTTCATATTAACAGAACAAAATAGGAAAGGAACACTGAAAATCTGATGATAGCTAAGAGGTGTAAAAGGTAAGACTTCTACTTTTCTGCAACTTGAAACGGGATTATTTTTTAGCACTGATACAGTTGCATTAATACTACCAACACAGTAATTTGTAGTATTAATGCAACAGTGAGTAAAACCAATATACAGTAATTCTTGTCTATTTGTGAAAGCCTGAGGAATCTGTTAGGATCAACAGAGAGCACACTTTAAAAAAGACTTTAGGAGATGCTTAATAAACAGTCTCAATAGTTTGGAAAAAGAGACCAGACCAGACTTGAAAGCTGTAAACTTTTTTCAAGAAATATTATGTATTTCTACTAGTTCAATAAGGAGTTTCTACATATTCTCAGTAGCAAAAAAAAAAAACAATCAAGATCATAGTGTAAGCTGAACAACTTTTATTTTAAAAATATTCTCCATGGAATTAAATATATAATGTTTTCTATATCTTATAGAAAACAGCACTAGAAAGGAGACTATTGTCATATTAGAGAAGGATGTTTTCGTGTGCTAATCTTGAAGCAAATAAAACATTGGTAGGATGTACTAATTATTAATAAGCTTTCTAAGAAAAAGAATTAAAACAATTTTGTATTAGAAGGCAAGGAACTAACCTATTAATTAAGTTGGTGAAGAATTTCTAGTGTTTTAGAGGATTAAAATACCTAAGTAGTAGTAACTTAATACAATATGATAATTAACATGCAGAATTAAAAATATTTTATTCTATTTTACACATTGAAATAAGATATTAACCCATAAACGTTTTGTACAAGTGTATCTGAGAACTGTCCAGGTTTGAAAACATAGTGATTTGAATAATTGATCAAATGTGGAGGATTGCTAAGAAAGTGTGACTTGAGAGAAGTGCTGGTGCTTGTGTAGTAAATGCAGTAAACCACCTGACTGGTGACTGTGATAAAGTATGGATGCCTATTTACATCAGGACACCCCTTATCTTCAGTGGTTTTACAGTTTAGACATGTTTTTTTCTTCTGGGATGGTATAAGCATATTCACTTCATACTTTACTAGCTTTGCATGTACTTCATCCTGTTCAGGTTTACCAAAGCAAATACAATTGTGAAGTCTGGATGCAGGTCTGTTGCTATAAACAAATAAGTTAAATAGGCATGTAGACATAGAAGTAGAAAATTCTAACACCTTACTTTGAAGCTACTGAAGATCCTCTGACTGACAATATCAGAATTGCTATTTTATAGCTGTGTTAAAAAACTCTTAGAAACTTTGTAAAGAAACAGTATTTTGAGTTATGAGTTAAATGTTGAGTGAAAATTTGTAGTCATTCTGTGTGTGAATAGACAAATTTAATTATCCAACTGTACATGTTAAGTTCTATTAACTTCACATATTTTAGATCTCAAAGTCTCTCATTTGATGAAGGTAAACTGATCTCACAGAAATTACTGAGGAAGAAGTGAATAGTGTTTTCACATTTTTAAAATGCAATATTTAGTTTTAATATTTGGCAATCTCTAAAGCTCAAGAATAGAAGTAAAAATCTCCTCACCGTATGACAGTATTTGTTATGCTGGACACAGCTATAGGAGGTAGCTGGATATCTCTATGGAAAGGGATTTTATATTGCTGTCTAGATTGCAATAAGGATCAGTTACAAGAAAATGTATGTACACATCAGCAGATTAAAGATATAAAGCAGACACAGTAGGCCCCTATAAAAAGATTTAGATATAAGTTCTTTTTTTAATTTATTTTTATCTGGTCTCTCTGTAGCAAAACTTTCATCAAACTAATTAAATGAGTCAATATTAAGACTTTACAAGAACCTTTAAATCTTCGTACAGTGCTCCAGTATTCATATTAGCTTTTTGTTCTTTAAGTAAGTTGTGGTACCAGGAATCACTGGGTCAGGGGTATACAGAAGTTTGTAGGTTTTTCTGTTTTATTTTGGTATGTAGATACCCAGGAAGGGTGCATCTAGAAACAGTCAATGGTGAAGTCACCTATGTAGCCAGCCCTCTTCTGGTTCAGAAGCCCTACTCTCATACATTTTCTGAACTATAAAAAGATGGGCATAGCAGCATTCAGTCTGAGTGGTAATTAAACATGCCACTCATAGCAAGCTTGAGGTTCTGGCTCTCTAGGTGTTAAATAGCATCAGTAACTCATAGCGGGAAAGAACAGCAGCAACCTCACTTGTTGTTAAGTATGTACATTAGTCACTCCCGAAGGTCATTCTGCAAGTCAGCTCAACATTAACTACTCATAAATAAGTTGGGTTTCTCTTTCCTTTATAAATTGAAATGCTCAACAGGTTTATGCTCCAGCCCTTCCAGATGACCTTGTGAGAGAGGTCATGTGTGCACTGTGAGTGATTTAATGTCAGACTGAGCTGAGAAATGGAAACCCACATCTGGCAGTAGTGAGCATTTTAAACCACCTCAAGTTCATTTTGGCACAGGCTCCAAAATGTTATCTTCAGCTAATTTTAACAAGTTGATTCTGCTTCCTCTCAGCTATAAATTAATGCCACTTAGTAAAGTAGTGGCTCTTGCTTGTTTATCTCTTGGGAGGTGAGCTGGATATCTTGATAGTAGGCTTGCTAAGTCAGGCCTGCATCTAGCCATTCCTTAAAGACGTAACCAGGGAAGCACTCAATTGTAATTTTTAGTTTATTTTGTACTTCAAAACTTTCTGAATTGTCATTAATCAGACATTTATGACTTCATTATTTTCACCATGGCAAAAGGAGAGAAGGATGCAGAGAAATGGAATTAGCTGAGAAATTATGTTTCAGAACACAGTAGAAGAACTATTAGGTGCTTTACTCCACTGCCTCCTCAAAGTGTACGTATGATCCTAATTCCCAAACTAAGCTGTGAGTCAAGAAGTTTGCCAATGTTTGCTAATCACTAGGAAACATGTAACTCATTCTGCAGTCAATAGCTAACAGTTGGCAGGAGCATACCCTTTGGTTTGGAATTGATTTTGCATTTGTTCAAGGATGACATGCATGTTGACAAGTGAGACCAGATAATTCAGATTTATCAGTTCTGACTTGCTGAATAACCATGTCAGATAGATGATGGATGGATTCCAAACTGGCAATAAGACACAAGTTGGTGAAGGTGATAAACAAAAAAAATTAGTCTTCTCTGTACTGAATACCCTAATATTCCAAAATGGCATATAGCATTATCCCGTTATCTTCTCAAACATGTTAAGATTCAAAAAATGATAAAACTTCTATTTGAAATACAGTGGCTGTTAGACAAGAATCACTGAGGCTCACACACAATGAAAGACCAGGGGCTTAAATAAGCTTCTATTAGTCATGTAGTCAGATATTAGTGGCCAGGAGAGAAGGCTTCACATAAGTAACTCCCACTGCTCCCCCCAGCCACTGCCCTCAGCGACAATAAAAGCAAGTTTATGTCTGACCTTGGCATGCCAGCCACTGATTTTGCCTGGCAGTTTATCATTAATGACATTTATGACTAATCATGGCAAAGATACTTCAGCTGCAGTTGGGGGCAGAGGGCATTTTCAGAGGAAGCACATGAATTGCACGATCTTTGGCTGTATGCCATCTTTTAGAAGAACATGACTCTGAATAGAATCCTGTGGCTTCTGCCCTGTGGAGTTGCTACAGCATGAGGAATTCCCAGATTAACATCATTTCTCAGGACTTTAATTCTGGCAGGCAGGACTTTGCAAAATCAATTATGTTACGCTATGGGTTAACTCAGAAGCTGGAACTGAGTTCAGGAAGACTATCTGGGCATGTCAGGCCCTAGGAACATGGTTCAAATTGTGGAAATCATAGAAATGCATCCATTTATGCAGATATTTTATTGATTTCCACAGCCATCACTGCCCATGCAGAGATTGCAATTAGTAACTACTCTGTAGCAATATCTTACAGAAAACTAAGATAAATTTATGAAAAGTAATAACAAATAAAAAACATTCAGCTGTCATCTCTCTGATGATTTGTGTAGTTATCAGTAAAAATACATAAAATATTTTAAGTTCTAAATTTAATTTAAATTTAAAACTGTGAGTCTAAATTAATTAAATTTAATTCTTTTTTATTCATATTGAGCAGTGCACATACTGCATTCTGAAAAAGGGTGAACTTAAATCTTGAACTGTTTAAACATATGTACTTGCAAAATTCAGTTGAAGTTTTTATAAAAGGTTTGGCTGCTTTTTTTTTTGGTAAATTATCAGTTTCATTCTTTTTTATAGGACACAATTTGACTCTTGACACACCATCTTAGAAGCAGAAAATGCAAAAACATAAAAATCTCAGGTTTTACTACTGCTTAAGAGGCTGAATTGATTGATTCTTTGATTAATTTTTCCTATGCCTGCTTAAAAACTTAAACCACAAACCTCTGGAAGCCTATTAATACAGTATTTGCAATCACTGTACATATTCATGACCTTTAAAATGTGGATTACTAGTTCAGGAATAGATGTCCTAAGACTAGCAAGAGAAAATAAAAGTCAAAAACATTTTTTTAATTTTACATTGTAAGTACAATAGAGAAATTATTCAATACTGTAGACCCATTTCTTCCTTATTCAGATATATAAAAAACTGCTCATTAAGCTTCATAAAGAGCAAATTTGTATAAAACCGATTTAATATAACAAATAAATATAACCGATTTAAATAAACAAAGAGTTATCTAAAAACAATTGCTATTTGGATAATTTGCTCTTAAAAATCTTATTATTTCCTTAGTTTAAAAAGAGAGTAACTCCATATTAAGAAGCAGACCTTCTATATCCTATAGATTTTGCTGACTGGCAGAATCCACACTAGCAGGCACAGTTGCATCTTGAGTACATTTTTTTTATTACTGATAATTACATACTAAGACTTTGATGTGATAACAACCAATGATCCCTAATTATTGAGTGTATTACAAATACGCATTGCTAAATTTGGAAACACTCCAATATGGGATAATATAGCAGGAACTTTCTGTACTATTTAAGTTTCACCTAATAAGCTGGTCTTACAGTGCTCTACGCTGGTGACAAGGGTCACCTTTTTTAGGTTATGCACCAATAGATCCTAAATTTGTAATTTTGCCAAGAACCCTACATACCCAAGCTTAGTCATAAAACTATTTTGGCTACTGTTTGGCTGCTAGGGAATCCTTGAAGGCTAAACCTCCGAACCAGTAAAACTATAAGATATATCACAGTTGTTCCTTAAATATCATATCAAGAGAACAGAGCTCTCAGGTAGTGTTACAGCAAAGCATCCAAGATAGGTTCCAGGACTTTTGTGACATAACTAATACAGGAACATAAAAATACTCAGAAAGAACTGCATTGACCTGCAGCACTGCAGCATTCCAAGTTTTTATGTTAATTCCTTCGGGCTTACCTGTAGTCTCCTAATGTCTACTTCAAATTTGTGAGAAGAAAGGATCACTTTCTTCTTTTTACCTTATAAAGGAATTAAAACGTTTGCTCTTTATGTTTTTTCACGTCTCTATTCTTTGTTAAAATACAAACATTTCACAAGCCTCAAAGCTGACATATCAATAATACCTATGGACTTTTTTTTTTTTTTTAATATGAAGAAGTTCCAAGAGATAAATTCATACTGCAAATTGGAACAGTAGGAGATTCCAGTTCATAGGTAGTTCCATATAGTTCTATTGACTTCAATAAAGCAGTGCTGATTTACAGTAGCCAAGCTCTTATATCCATGCAATCCAACTAGGCCTTTATATATCATCACAGAAGACACTATAGTATCTAAGTCAAGCAGATCAAGTAGAAAGCCTTGTTTTAAATCCCTATACGACAACAACTTTAAAGTGAGAAAGATTTAAAGACATTAGTGTAGCTTTAAACTGTAACAGAATATTCACTTCATAATTGAAGTGATCTCCTTGAACAAATTAAAATCCTAGAAGCAACTGTCATTTTAAAAATGTATTTTAAGAATACTGCAGACTTCTTCTGCATGCAGTTAATGGGTGAGGTTCAGCTTCTCCATTCTCAAAGTGTGTTTGGATGACTATCTACGCCCCTTGAGTACTTAAGTGCCTATCTCAAAGACTATATTATACTATACATTCTTTTAATGTACTGCATCAACATAATATTCTTACAATTCATACCAGTAATGATTCTCCAGGCACTAAACAATAGAATTTCTGATGCTTATTGATTCTGAAAGTGCATTACTTGGGGATCTACTAGCAGTACTGTTAGTGAGGCAAACTGCCTCCAACATCCTTTAGCATCAACTGTTTGGATTGGCAAAAGGAAGAACAATATAAAAAATATGGAGTCTGAAGCATTACCAGCTGCATGAAACCACCTGTTAAGTATCCAGAGAAGCTATAAACAAGGAACCCCTGGTACATAGCTGGACCTCTTTCTTCAAGACTTCACAAAGCACGCTGCATAGGACCTGGGACACAGATGAGACCATGCAACGACTTAGAAGAGCATGCTTGTATGTGGAAGCAAAGGAAGAGTGACTGGTCAGAGACACTAGTAGTTTCTTTTTATATAGATTTGACATTGTGTTTTCCTTTAAAAGAGGCCTGAGAAGAAGCTATGGCTTTTAGCACAGTGTCACTGGAGCCCCAGAGTCCTACACATACAGAATCTCTATGTGGATGATCACAGTTAACTGATACCCCTTGAGCACATCTGTGTTTATTGATAATAACTTGCATTGCCACTTAGTACAGAAACTGGACATTTTCAGGTTCCTTGCCATTACATTTGCTCCATACAGTTGTTCACCAGAACCAGACTTCGCTGACATTTAAAATGCAGTGTGAGACATCCCTTCTTGGTCAAACATTTACTTGATGCTATGGCTGCACTTAATTATTTATTGTGGTTGTTTCAGATGATGCAAGGTCTGGGAATACTTATCTTGCCTATTGTCAGTTTGATGTTTGCTGGTTTAGATTTTTCCCCAGGAGCACTCTGGTGACATTAGGAAGGGAACATAAAACAAAGCAGTAAACAAGCTACTGCAAACTGATAAATAGGTTGCATTGGCACATACTCACAAAAAAAAGCCTTAAGGTTTATTTGTTTGTTTTTAAATTATTCTAAGTGGAAATTCTTTTTCCTCACATGTGAAAGTCAACATTTTTCAGCAGCACAGACCAGCGAAGGTGGGAAGCCTGTTTAATTCTGACTTACACCTGTTTTATCTATTGGGTCACCACTTAGATGATTCAGGGACTTGCTTAGTTGGAGATCTACGAAGAGCATAAGCAGAGTTGGACTGGCTGTGGTGAAAGCAGTGCTGAAAGCAGCCTTTCAAATTAATGCAAATGCAACTTAATACTTTACTGTAACAATCAGGAAACTAAAATGAAGGAAAAGAAAGGAAAGCAATAACATATAACAAAAGGATTCACTAAGCATTCATCAGGTAGACCCTGAGAGGGGAAGTATTTGATAGCAGCACTAAAATGTGCTGACACTAAATGATCTCCCCCACTTTACAGTCACTTTTGAGAACTCTATACAATGTCTCATTGGATTTGTCTTTCAAGTGCTCTTAATATTAACAATAGAATGATGGCATTGTCTTTGACACTGCCTAATCTGTATAATGGTAATTTGAATGCATTTATTTCCTACCTATTGTTTTAGGTGACAGGTGCCAACCCCCACTCCAAGTCTACAGTGTCATTCCAAAGGTACATAATATAAAATTCCATATTCATTCAGCTTAAGAAAAAGAATTTTTTTTTTGTGAGTGATAATTCTGTTAGCTTCTATTGTTTTTGTCAACCATCTCTGCATTTCTGTACTAGATCAATGATCTTGTTCCAGCACACTGCTGTATTATTCAGTTCAGAACTGGAGAGGACATTAAAGCATTCAATTTTTAGACATCTTAGTTCTGCAAGAGGAAAGACAAGAAGGACAGAGATTGCATACAAATGGGGAATCCACTACACCAGTTTTTACTTGTATGTCTTTGAGGTGAGTTGTCAACAAAAAGGAGTTTTAAATACCTAGAAATTACCAAAGAAGACTTTACATGGCATGACCAATTCTGAGTATGAAATAAAAAATTAAAATACAGGTAATGTCAGAAAAAAGTATGATATCCTGTACTGATTTTAGTATAAAAATGGCATAGAAAATGGATACAGCAAACCAGTGAAAAAAAGAAAATAATTCCAGGTACTACTGGGACAGATAATTACATGATGTTTGTTTATTTGTATATTAATTACAGAAAAAAACAAACAAAACAAACAAAAACACCAAAGAAAGCAATCAGCAGCATTCCTATTCACTGAACAGCAGTTCCTCCTGCTACTAAAGAATCTATGAATTAAAACATTCAGGCTGAAGACAATACTGAAGTACAAAGCTGAAAAGTTTGCTTCTGCTGGAAATTTAAATTATCTTCTCAAATTACGATGATGGACTTTCCAATGAATTTGCCAGGATCATTATTAGCTTTCTTAAAGGCAGTTAGTAATACATGTATGTTGCAAATGATGTGTGGCACTAAGCTTTCAAATATCTTGGATGTATGTCTTTAAAGATAAAGAGATAAATATAACACCTGATTTTGTGCTTTTCTGTACTTACACTGCAAAAAAATTACACGTAGGAAACCAACTTTTAGAATGAAAAATGTGTGCTCTTTCATTTTTCAGTCAATGAATGACTAAACTGAACAAGGTATGGTAACTAGTGGCACAGAGCCAAAATGTAATTGAAATGCAAATGGTGCTGCAGACTGCCAGGGAATATTTGGCTTACTGTAAGAAAACTAACCTTGAGAATTCAATTTCCTTTGTCCAAGAAATACCAACACTAATCTAATAGTGTAGTTTATTTGTAATTAGTGATAAATCAGGCAAATTTCCATATTCATTAACAAAATTTAGTGAGTGTTTAAAGGGATCATTAGAAAATCTACAGATCCATGCTTCTAATTTAGACTTAGTAGAGTGAGACCCTTGCTGCTGTGTTCTTAGTGAAAACTAACAAACCTGTGTGTGTAACTAATTTTCTCTTATTTACTCATCATGTTGCTGTTTAGATGTAACAGAAACCTTTCACATTTTTAATTCTGAAATATTCTGGACCTTTTAACTTTCCAGAAGTCTTAAAAACATTAACAAAACTTGTAAGAACATCATTTCTTAAGAGGAGGACCTGAGGACTCTGGATTTGCCTAGTTTGGAGAAAAGGACACTGAAGGAACATCATTGCTCTCTACAGCTTCCTGAGGAGGGGAAGGTGAGAGGAAAGTGCTGATTTCTTCTCCCTGGTCCCCAGTGATAGGACACAACATAAGAAGGACATGGAGCTGTTGGAACAAGTCCTGAGAAGGGCCATGAAGGTGATTAGAGGGCTGGAGCACCTCCGCTATGGAGACAGGCTGAGAGAGTTGGGGCTTTTTAGCCTGGAGAAGTGAAGGCTTTGGGGAAACCTTATAGCACCTTCCAGTACCCGGAGGGGCTACAGAAAAGTTGTGGAAGGACTTTTCAGAAGGCCATGGAGCAATAGGATGGTTTTAAGCTGAAAGACGGTAGAATTAGATTAGGTGTTAGGAAGAAATTACGTTCTTTGAGGGTGGTGAGACACTAGAAAAGACTGTCCAGAGAAGCTGTGGATTACTCCTCACCGTCAGTAAAAGACATGTTAAGGATCTGCTACTCTGGCTGTTCAGACAGACCTCATGGATATAGAAAAGACCCCAGTCAGTCAATAATTTGTTAGAGAATTCACATTCTCAGCCATGCACTGTGGAGCCAATCTGTACAGGCTCAAGACATAATTTCAAACATCCAGCAGACTGAACAACTGGTACAAAAAATGTCAACTACTGCAAGAATAAATTTTCCACGTGAAGAAAAAAGGAGATTCCTAGGCCTGTCAGTAGTACCTCAAGTTCACACAGATCTCTCAATTCTTTACTGGCTAATGGTAAGGAAAAAACAAATCTAATATACAAGTAAGTACAAATTATTTGTTTCACGGGGAAGGGGGGAAGAAAAAGAAAGAATACATAGAAGATACATCTAAGTCAGAAGGATCTTTGATGATCTTTCCTTGATCTTTGATTCATACCAATCATATTAACATAGTAATACCTGAGTTATTAGTCACCAAATTGATTCTTCATCATTTTAATGTACTTGCTTTAAAAATTATTATGTTAAAATCATAGTACTAACAAGAAAAAGGAACACATTCTCAAACACAGGGAAGGATTGGATGCTTGAATTTTCAGCTAGTGAAATAAGAGATTAAATGCAGAAATAGTCAGCTATTTGCTACTGAAATTGTGTTCCAGCTTTAAAGAACAAAATAGGTTTGGCTAAAAGAGGATATACATATATATGTTTGGGATGCAACATATGTGAGCTTGTAAAAGCATAAAATCTATTTTTTAAAAAAACCAAACCAAACAAACCAACAAAAAACCCCCACCACAATAACAAAAAAAACCCAGCTTCTTACAAATAGAGAGTGCAGCATGAATTATTTTGAAAAAAACAAATTCTACACCCAGTGAAAATAGTTATGAGGTAACAAAACATACTGGATTTTTTGTTCACTGCTCTTTTGTCCAGAAGGAGTTTCATGTAATTACTCACAAAAGAATGCAGAAGAAAAAGAAAAGGTCTAGCAGAAGTAAGCAGAAATACAATAAACAGAAATGTATATATTTATAAAATGCACCATAGAAGTTGTTTTTGAATATAATACACCAAAACGCATAATTTCTGATGAACACTGTCTTTAATCATAGACTGGATTCTGTAAGCACTACTGTACTCATTTAATTCCACAGCAATATCACTATTACAAGTATATATAAAGTCAAAGACTTTTCAGCATTAAGGCAATATATTTTGACAAGATATTTCAAAGTACGGCCTTGCTATAATGTTCTAAAAAAACTGTCAGGACTTGATAATCCCTGGCAATAAATGCCTGCCCCAGCTCTTCAAAACTTAGGATCCCTAGGCTCCTAAAAGATTACACTTGTCCATAAAACAGAAGGTCTGAGCCTGCCTGCTTTCTGAATTTTGAGCTACTAAGGTCTAGAGGTTCTCAATATTTTCTTAAGCAAAAATATTCTCAAGTGTTTTATTTTATCAGCAAGTAGGCTTTGGGAGGAGGAACCATTGTTTTATTACTGCAGAATATCTAGGAACAATCATTGAGCAAGACCCTCACTGCCTAAATAAATGGGAAAAGCACAATCAGTATATCCATATAAGGATACAATGGACAATCACAGCAGGAGCAATCTAAGAGGCAGGGAGAACAAATATCATAGCTAGAACATAGCAAAAATAATTTTCTAAGTGAATAGCAGATGTCAGTATTTTTTTCTACTCTACCAATCATTCTGTACATGTTGGAATGTTTTTTGAAAGCAGATTTTGACAGACATTTGTGTAGGTGTAAAAATGCACAAGTGTCTGTTCTTCCAAATCACATCCAGTGATGATCAAGATTGCCAAGTGGATACCCTAAATGTGAAAAACAACTAGCCAGTCCAACAAAACATATTTACTATAATCTGTAATCCATAAGAGAATTTCTGGAGTTTTATCTCTTGCTTCTTTTAAGCACTGATCATTAGATAATACTGTGAAGTTTTTAACAGCTTTTGGGATGCCCGTTAAGTAAACAGTCTTGCCTTGACATGTTGATGTACAAAATGTATGTACTGAGTTTGTAACTGATGACACAATATAAATTGACATATGTAACCCACGGTACTTCAAAGAACTGCAGCACAAAGCATGCTGACATGTCTAATAATCATAAGTGACAGATGGTTGCAGAGTTTTTTATGCTTAACAACTGAGTGGAGAGACAGTATTTATCTTATATTAAACTGTTGCATTTTAGAATTGCCTTTAATTAGAGGGGAAGGTAGGATATTAAAATGGAATATATTTAGCTGGATCACTTCGCCCTCACAGTCTTTTATCTGTTAGATGTGCTTAAAATAGCCTATGGCACTGGTCCCTTCAGGTGAGAAGGGTCAAAGCAGCACAGCCATAGGGAAGACTTAAATAAAAAGCAAATATATATATCATACATAAAGGATTTTGCAGAGTCAAAATTCCAAGTCTCAGCACTAGACACTGCTCTCAAAGGCAGACACTTTCTGGTACATAGGTTTTACTTGTGAAGGAAATTTCAGGATTGCAGAGTTCTACTGATTCAATTCCAGTAAAAAAAAAAAAAAAAAAAAAAAAGAGTAGTCAATAATTCTCAGCACTTTAGTATGCAAATAGTGGCTCTTGCCACAGTGACACAGGGAAGGAAGAATTCTATAGCTCAATTACATTGCAAAAGGCTTTTACAATAAATATTTATAGTGGCATCTCTAACTTCTTAGGCCAGGCAGACTCTGGTCTAGTTAACTGAATTGTAATTTGCTAATGTCTAAATAGGCTCCACAGGCAAAAGGTTCATATTGATCTTTACCATGCCACTAGTCTCCAATAATAGTTGCTGCTGGGAGGAGCACAAAGATGTACTTTTCTAGTAGGTAGTGGATTACATTTTTTAAATGCTACTTGAATAGTGGCATTGTGATATACACTTTGACTTTGGGCACAAAAATACAGCATAATTAAGTAAAAGAACCCTACACTACTACATTATGAAATTTTTCACATTTCAGAAGAGGAAATTAGTTGTTTAATATCAGGATAGCAAAAAATCTTCTCAGTAGTGAGGGGAATACATGAAACCACAAAGTTGTAGACTGACATAAAGAGAATTCAAAGTCCTTGTACTATTTGTTCCAAGGCAGTATCCTTCATGACACAGATGACAAAACAAAAGAAAGCAAAACAAAACCCTAAGATGATTCTGGCTGCAAAAAACATTGTGATGATTATTCTTTTTTCCTTTGAAAAACTCCATTTTTCATCTCTTGTTTTTTTCAATATGAAATTAGGACTTCATAATTGTGATAATGTAAGGATGCTATGCAAACAATGTGCATGTTGAGTGACAGAAATACATGAAGGACATGGGACTAGATTGAGAGCCACAGATTGGTGCTACATTAGTATCTTCTTCCGTACAGTCAGGAGCCAGGAGTTTTGAATAAGAAACAGCAATTTAGCAGTAAAGAAAATTTCAGAATGTTTGGAGAGAACAGGGGAAAAACAAGAGGATAAAGGGAGAGAATGGTAAGAGGAGCAGCCTGCTTCTGCTTTTGTATCACATGAGGCTTTTTGCATGCCTGTCCTTTCTTGCCTATGACCACAAGTCAGCATTACTTCAACTAATATTAAACCGAATGTTGACAGAGCCATGCCAGGTAATGCCACAAGGGAGTCAGTTCTGTCTCTGATGAGACAAACAAATACGCAATGCAACACAGATTGTTTCAAGCACACTCAGACTGCGTGGCACCTAGAGTGAGTGGCACCTTGATGGCTCATGAGAGTTGGTAATGATACATGAACATATGAAAGGAAAGCTTGTGCAGCATGAACATGTGAAGGATTTGCCTCTCTTGGGTTTGAGGAAGGAATTTGTGTCATCTCACTGTGCCATGAAGGCACAACTACAATAGATACAGAATTTCAGAAGTTTTAATACTAAGAAGATTATTTTTTTGCTGCAACTTGCATCTAGGTGAGGCAAACAAAGTGATGTCCAGAAATAAATTTTGCTGATGGACTTGATGGTTATAAATGCCAGAAACCAGTAATCTTTACAGGATGAAAGCTCCTCAGTCTCACTCTGGATTTTCCTCTCTGGTTTTCAAGAAAATAGAATGACAGCAATAAGCTGGGAAAGGTTTACTCCAATTGGACTGGTTATATTCTGTGATACATGGAATATATTCTATGCCTCTTGTGAAACAGTAGGCAGGGTCATATACAAATCACTGTTTTTCAGTGGTATTTGAGAGAGTGGTCTACCACTTAAATCCTTTCATGGACTGTGACATTTATTCACCTAGCTGTCCTGCACAGTTAATGAGTGCCGTAATGCTACTTAAAGGCAAAACACAAAAAAATGGTAACAAATATTTTTAGACTATATGGGATTTGGGAGATACTAACAAATTACTTAGAAATATGAAATATAGCTTTTTCCATAGCATAAAATACAGCACTACAGCTGTATAGTTACAGCCTGGCATTTTTTCTGGTTATTAGATATAGTATTTTAGGACAATTTCAGAGTATACTAATGATTCTGTTTCCCTTCAAAAATTTCAAAAACAATCTATTCTTTTTTTTTTAAGTGGCAGTGAAGGGGAAAAAGCTTGTAACTAACAGTCACCTCCCTCTGCTTCCCAGAATATCTTCTAGAATCGAGAGAAGTCCTCCTTATTCATTGTACTCCACAGTTTCCTTTTTTTTTTACCATTGCTTTCCCTTCCTGATATAAATTAGTCAGTTCCAATAGTAATGATCATAAACTTACCTAAAAAAATCCCAAAAATATTTGACATATATGAAGATTTTTTTGAGACTTAGGATTTTATAAACTGAAATACAAATCAGCTAGTGTCGTTGGTTCAGTGCCCGGGAATTTAGAATTTCAGTAAGTGATAAAGACTTGTTAACAACAATATTTTGCTTAGCTTTTTAATATTTCATTTCCTTTTTTCTCTCTATTTTATGGTTAACTGTATTGTATTTTAATTGCTTGCTTGACATGCCAGCATCGCAGTAGTTGCTCATGGGGGAGTTTTATAACATTTTAAATAATTAATAGTAATTAATAGACTGCATTAAATCAAGATCATAATATTCCCTATATCTTCTGTGTATAGCAATACTTTCAAAAACTGAAAGCCGAGCTTATCTCTTACAGTGTTTTACACTATTTGCTTTTTCTGCATAAAATGTGATATACTTTGGGAGTTTTTATTTCATATTACACAGTCCTTTGTACTACAGAAATGCACCAAATAGGCTGGAGATATTTTTATACTACATTTAATTTTTAATGAAAATTCCATACTGGAAAAATATGCTGTGTTATAATTTGGAAAAGCTAGATTTTCTCACCCTGACTAAAAGAAAACCTATTGATACTGATTAAATTTGAGGGTCTGTCCTTCAGGTCATTATAACAGTTCTTAAACTTGGTCCAACAAGTCTGGCTGTTATGGTTGTTCATGACACACAACCTGATCTAAACCCACTGAAGTCAACAAGTCCTGTTACCAATAGTATGACTTCCTGATCATGCAAATAAGTAAGAGAATAATGTACTTGAAGCTAAATACATTTCATGTCTCAAAGTCACTAGTTACTTATGTTGTGTCAGAGCTTTAACCCATTCTCTGTAGGTATTTGGATAAATTCCATTCACATATTCAGGTTTGTGACTTACATTCTTAAGGTGCTTCTGTATATTCAGATGAAGCATTTGCTCCAAACACAAGTTTGTAGTGTTATTATATAAAATTCATGAGAGAAAAAATTGTGTGAGTGTTGTGAAACAATGAGAAAGAATGAGGATATATTTTTACATATCATCTTTAGATACAGAAGGTAGCTGACTAAAAAGGATTCTCAAATACTCTTTCCCTGTTTAGCAAGACCTTAAGATCTTTTAAAGCACATGCCTAACTTGCATAAAGGCAGTAACTACTATTTCTTGCAAACTAAGAGGTGAAGTGGCAGCAAATACTCTCTTGCTTATTTTCTGGGTGGTGTTTCCTGTTTTACTAGGGAATAATCTAATTTTTCTTCCTTTCAGTTGTGTTTATGATAATATGCAACATATGCATGGAGCATTTCAGCTGTCAGGCTTATTTTTGCCATTGATAGAAGTATTGGCTGCTAAAAATTCTCATATTTTCTTAAACCTACAGATTTCTGATTGCTTATAAAAAAACACTATGTTATTATTCCTCATATTTTTGAAACTTCGAGATTAATTTACTAGAGGCTCAAAGATCAAACACACGATTATCTTCCTCATCAAGGTTTCTTCTTGTCTTCTTTTTCTGCAGCTTTCATTAGTGACCCAAAGTGCTTATCCTCTGTCGCTTGTATTTCCTTATTTCTGTACAAAACTATGTCTATGTTAACATATCTTTGTTATTAATTAAGGCTTTCTGTCAGGAAAACATGAAGGAAGAAATCATAACATCTGGAAAATCTGCATAGGTGCATCCAACTCAGAAACAAGTATCACTTATTCACAGTTAAAACTCCGGATGTTTCTAGTCCAACATCCTCCTCAAAGCAAGGCTAACTTCAAAGTCAGGTCAGGTTGCTCAGGGCTTCATTCCCTCAATTTCTAAAAATCTCCATGGACAGGGATTCAGCAAACTCCCTGGGTAATTTTCATGCTAGAGAATTTTTTCTGTATAACAAATTATGACCTCCATCGCTGCAACTTGTGGCTGTTGCCTCCTCTCCTTTTGCTACGTTCCTTTCCACAGGCCAGAAAACCCCAGCTCCCTCTGCCTCATTCATACACTCCTTGCCCCAGTCTCCCAGCCATCCTCCTGCCTCTTTGCTGGATATGCAGAGCTTCTGGCATAAAAGAATCAAGAAGAGTGCAATAGTTTTCAACTCAGACTTAAATGGGTTACTTTTATGTACTTTTTGTACTCTATTTACTTATTTCTACTCCAGTAGATAGAATAGCCTTTTTTTAACTTCCATGAATCTCCTCCTTTCTCCCCAATTAAAGTTGTCAAAATCGCATCCTGTATCTCAAATGAAATGTATTTTTAAATAATAAACACAGTCCTATTTATATACTTTGGCGTATTATCACAGATAAAGTAAAATGTAACATTTTTCAAATGAATGTCATCTTTCCATGCAAACTGAGTAGAAACAGACTACAAATGAGATTTACATGTCACCATTTACCAAGCATGAGCTCCAGCATTTAGGCAGATAAAACACCTGTATATCAGGATAGTTTCTGCATTTCTCCATGAGTTCACGCAACCACAGAAATAGTGCAAACATAGGAACTTTATGTTCCTTAACTTATGGAAAAAGGTGTATTCATTTTCATCTTGATATAAGACAGAATTTTTTTACAGTGAGGACAACTAATCAGTGGAACAATCTCCCAGGAATGTGGTGGATTCCAGATCACTGGAGGTTATCAAGGTGTGATTGGACAGCCTCATATATAACCTCATCTAGGGTCCCTTTCCCACAATAGGCTGGACCAGGTGAACTTCCAAGGTCCCTTCCAGACTGGGCTGTTCTAGGATTCCAGGAATTATTATGGTCAATTTCACTTCCAATCTCAACTGCTTTATTCTTTCAACATAGCCATCTTCAGAGTAACAGGCAAATGGCTAACTAGGTGGGTAAGTCTAAATTAGTCTCCAAAATACTATGAAACATATGACATGAAGAAAGAAAAAAAAAATTACCTTGCCTATTTATCTGTATTTTGCCATATTTTTGGCTTCCTTAAAGAGCCTGATATAAACAAATGAATGGTAGTCTTCCCTTTAAGGTGCACGTGATAACTCCTCCTTAGAACCATTTTTAATTAAAAGCCACATTAAATTTGTTATTTGATGATGCAGGTATGCACAGGACTTAAGATAACTACATCTTAGTCTTCTGGTCATGCACTGGTTCTAAGTGACTCTGTTCCAGCAGACTTGAAATTGCTAAAAATTGCCAGACATCTCACTGAAAGAGCAATGTCTGGAATGGCATAGAAGAAACAAAGGGAAACAAAGCCAGGTTAAAATGAGAAAGTAGGGAAAAGGGGCATGTTAGAATGTATTGAAAAGGTGAAAAGGTGCAAAATACAGAAATGAAGCCTCTTGCACATTTATACCTGATTTCCTCCATCCAGTCAGTGATGTTCAGATTTATAGTATTTTTTCTTTGAAATTTACACAGAATTTTGCAGAAAGAAAACTTAAAACCAGGCTGAAATAGTAATTGTGTCCCTATCATCAGTTGAGCCATACGTGCCACTTGTATAGACATGTTTGTGTATGAATCTATACGTGTATATATGTATGTTGTTCTGGATAAGCTGTAGGAAAAGAATGATTCAGAAAATACTGACAATGCATCTTCTGCTTACAAATTGAAAGAAGCCACTGAAGAATCCAGTGACAAACTAGGCTAAGTTCATTAATTAAACTAACAGGTCAGAATCTAAATTGTCTCTTTAAGGATGTGTAGACTGTCTTCATCTTCATAAGCAGTAGTGCAGAGTGACTTCAAAGTCACAAGCTCTCTTCACCATCTGCCTGCAGCCCCTAACTGCAACACATGAGAGTGTCCCACATGAAAGGAGCTGTACAGGCTAAGCAGGAGGGAAAACATTCAAATCTCAAACCCCATATTTAGGATCTGTCAAGAAAGGAGTAAAATAATGCAAAATAATCTCTCCTGAGACACTGGAGGGCTTCTTCTTCCCCGCTTGAAAGCACAGCTCAATTCACAGCCTAGCTACATAAATTATAGGCTCATTTTAGCAAAGTCAACAAGAGGAAAAGGCAATAACCATATATCTGTGGAATGTAATATATTAATGGAAAGTACATCAGGCTTTTTTTACATACACTTCACACCATTAACCTATTGTCATTCATATTAGTTTATCATTCTAAACTTAACTTCTGCTTTCACTCAAATGTTTTAATTTGGTGTTTTTCACTTGCAAAAGGGGTAAAACAGCAGGTTATCACCATGAAAAAACCCAAGTTTTATGGAAGTCAAAGTTCTAAAGCCTGCCCTCATAATTCATGTAATACAAAAGGCATTATAATTCCAATACTTCATTCCTTTGACAAAGATTATAGCAAGGACAGAAAATGGCTACAGATTAATCCATCATTCTGACACAGTTTTTAATGAGTGGGAAATGCCAAAAATACGACCCATTATCTTTGCTATTCAAAACCTGTAATATCATGGACCAGTTCAAACTGCTTGCTAAGATGTCTCAGATCTAGCATTCAAGTCCAGAAGCTTGCCACTCATTAAACTTTTTAAAACATATTACACATAATTCTGAAGGGATTAGAATTTAGATATGCATAATTTTTATTTTATTTTAGAGCAAGAACAAGAGGATTTTCCATATTCATTGTTCCCGAAATATCTTTCATTTGAACAAAAATATAATGTCCCAGTGTCCCCTAGTGGGCAAATGAATTCATAGGTACATAATTCATTTTGTATGTGTCTATACCTATCATCATCACGTTCAGCAAGATTGTTCCAAACAATCTGATTTCACTGGTTTGCACCTTAATTCCACTAAAAAAATTCATCATGAAGACCAGGTCTAATAAGTTATTGTGAAGAAATATTTCATTTCAGGGAATACAAAACCAGACACGTTTACAAAGCGTATCCTGCTGACAGGAATATCCTATATTGTACAGAATGATCTCAGGAAGCTTATTTCATATCTCCATGCTTCAGTTTTTCCTGAAGATAATGATATTGGCAGCTTTTTAATAGATCACCTACTCATGTAAGCACTGCACCTGTTCTTTCCTGTTGTTGTAGTATGAGATGCTCCGTAAGGAGCAGTTGCTGTATTTTTTCAAGCACGTCTCAATCATCTTCTTCCCTTCAATTACGAGTAAAAATCTGAAGTGATGACAGTAAAGCAGGACTGCTAATGCAATATGTAAATGAAAAACAACTGAAATTGAGTTCTAGCTCTAAACTTTTTTTTTTCCATTAAATTAATGCAGTTTTTGTGAATTTGAAGAACTCAAAAGTTTCCTGAATTACAGGAAGCATTTTTGCACTACGTCCTGGGCTACCAAGTGCATTGGAATTCTGAGGTTCTTTTAAGGAAAAGTTTTCAGTTCTGCACTGGCTTCACTAGCACAAAACTGGCAACTGGAAGTTAGAATCACAGTGGCTTTAAAGTAAAAGCATATTCTGGCACTATAGCACTCAGTGCTGTTGCCACCCAGGCAGAAGTAACAAACCTGGACTTTTCCTACCCCTGTGTGCTAAGCAACAGTGTAAGCAATGTTTATTTGAGATACAGGATGTAGCTTTAGAGAAAATTCAGCATTATTTTCTCTCAACATCGGATGTGCAGTTTTGGGGTTAGGAGACCAGAGACTTTCATAGGGGTTGCCTTGACAGTAAGGATCAAAATAGCATAAATTTCTTATCCTCTAGTTAGCAGAACAGTTCTTCTCAAAAAATAACTGAGCAACTCAAGTTTGTAAAATGTGAAAAATTAAACACATGTAATTAATGTAACAGTCTTAGCTTTCAAAAGCAAATATTAGCTAGCAGAATAGCTTCTCAATTATATTATACTAAAAATACAAAGTTCATCTTTATCAAATAAAGTTCTCATGGACAAGAAGCTGGTCTCAGGAGATGCAGATTCGGATCTTCTCCCTAGGAAACCTTTGTCTAAGTTATGGTTAAATCACTTAATCTCTGTATACCTCAGGTGTATCTCCAAAATTGTCTAGCACTTCCTTTGCATGCTTTCTAAAACCTGCCAATGTCCTCTGCCTTTTGAAGTCTCAGATCCCTGAGCTGGGTACTCATTCTATGTGTGTGCATATCTGGGGTTTATCACAACAGGGTCTCTAGCTATGCCTACGCAGCAAATAATGTACACCTTTCTTCTGAGCTTACTGCTTCTTCTATTGCTTTGATTTCAGATTTTATTTATTTTACAGACATGGCTTCATCTGTCTTACAGGATGATTTTCAGCCTTACAAAAGCTTGAACCTCTAATCTGTAAAGTAACTAATGAATAGTTATGGCATTGCATACACATTCTGAAGTCATATAAATCAATATAAGATATTTTCACCATTTTAGTAAAGAAATTGAATTCTGTTAAGAATAACACATAAGTAACAAAATCTGCTTTATTACAAAACTGAGCAGCAGAAGGCAAACACTATTTTTTTTCTTCTGAAGTTATACAGGCACTTGATCACCTTTTTATACAAAGGGCATATTTTTTAAATACAACGCAGCAGGACAAAAGAGCAAGCGTAGAACAGCAGAAGAGCTGGTACACTATCTTCTCTTGCAACTGTAACCTCTTCACAGAGATTGACCAAGCCAGGAAAAAATCTACTAGGTCACAGCTATGATTCACTCAGATTGGACTTATTCCAGATGCATAAAACCCTTTAACCAGGGGATCCCTGCCAACAGTTCTCTGTGCTGCAGGAAACATCACGGTCAGTGTGACTGAAGACACTCACCTGAAATGAACTAATGCCAAAGCTTTTCAATATATACAGCTTACCAAGGATCAAAATACAGACATGAAGAAGCTTCTCAGCTCAGTATGACACATTTTGTTCTGCAACCCCAGCAAAAAGCAGAAATCCAATAGCAGTGTAGGGCAACTGCCTGATTCTCTTTTTTAAGGGCTGCACATGTTGAAGCAAATTCCAGTGCTGCATCAAGCACATCCTCTCTGAACATTATCTTGCCCTACTAATTGCAGCTATACAGTTAGCTACACGCTGCATCTTTAAAACAATTGTCCTATTTACCTATCTGACTAACTTCCTCTGAGGAGGAGACATAAGTAAGGTACATAAATATGTCAGGGTGGAGAGGGGCAGAATAAAGTACTGAGGGAGCCAGCGTAGCTTCACAGAGAAACTGTCCCAAGGCAAAAACAGCAGTAAGAGTACACAGGCAGCCTTACTTTAGTTATTATTAGAAGTGTCTAGTCTGGAAATTTAAGATGTATAGCCAACATCAGCTTCATTAAAGAATGAGTTTGGTCTTGATTCTGGACTACCACAAAATCCACACTTTCACAGCGCTATTTAATATATTAATAACTTCTTCCTCCCAGTATGACATTCTCTCCGGCCTTTTTAAACTGAAAAATACATTTTATGGGAGCTGAGATTACTATTTTTGTTAAGAGCTCAAACTAAATTAAGAATAATATAATATTTTCCATAAGAAGTTCCCGTATTTTGTGACAGAACCTCTCAGTGCAGCTCTAATAAACCCCTAAATATAACCTGTTGCAGTCTGAAAAGAACATTCCTCTTGCTAACCTGACCTGTCTAACAAATAAAATGTGATTAATAAACCTATCACAAGCTGAGTAGTAAAAAGAAACAGATTTTCAGCTGTGTTTTGATAGCAAGTTGTCTTTGTTTCAGATTAATAGATTGAAAGGTGAGACTAAAGCTCTTTCTTGTAATATAATCAGGAAATGAGGCAACAGAAAGCAGAGAACACCAAAAAAAGGATTTTTTTTGTTTGATTTTTTTTTTAATCACTTAACAGTATGTGAAAGAAGTTGATCACCTCTACAGCTGATTTTAAATGGGTGCTTTTTGGTTACTGTTGAGCCCAAATGTAATCACAAAAAGAAGAAGAGGGGTTTTGAGGAGGGAGGGGCTTATTTCAAACCGCAGCAAATGCATAATCACTGTTTTCTGGATTACACTGGAATCCAAACAAGCAAGTTATTTTTTTGATGGAGGGGCAGGATAAAGACAAGTAGGGTTAGCACATCTGTCTACTACTTTTTATTAAGAGTCTGCTCCACTACACAGAGAAAGATGGAGGAGACTCTTAGTGTTGCTGACCCTTTCCTTCCCACAGGAGTTGAGCCTATAAATGAAATCTCTCCTCATTTTCATTCTGGACATGCTTTAAGAGTCTTTGTCCTGGTTTGAGCCAGGATGAAGCCAATTTTTCTTTTTACTGATTTTTTTTTTTTCTTCAGTAAGCTTTCTTGTAACTAGCAACAGTGTGCTCTGCTAGGCTGATAAGACAGTGGAATGTTTTTCTAACTACTGAGGCTTCAAGGCTGCACCTGCACTCTGCCGGCTCAGACACTATGGGGAGATCTGTGACCCCCCCGTAGGAGGCTGAGTTAGATGGACAGCAAAATTGGCCAAAGATATTCCATTCCATATATCTACGTAAGCTCAAAGGAAGGTCAGAGATCACAGAAGACAACTTCCTTCCTTCTTCTTCTTCCCCTCTCTTCCGTCCATGGCCGGCGTAGAGGGAGGACTCTGTTCATCCATCACCGTCAATCCTCAGGCTTGATCTCTTGTGACCCCCATAACTCTCTGCTTTCTCCAGCAGCAGCTCCGGGATTCCTCGGGACTCTTCCCAGTTCAGGGAAGTGCTGTGGGAGTTGCTGAGGGTGGGGGGTGGTGAGAGGCTTTTGCCTACACCTGAATCTATCTGTATATAATTGTATATATTTTCTTGTATGATTCATTAGTGTTTTAATTAAAGCTGTGTAGTTTAGTTTTCAATCCAGTCAAGTCTCTCTCTTTTTCTCTCTCTCCTTCCCTACCTGGGTTGGGGGGAAGGGGGATCGAGAGCATTGTTGTCGGACCAGAGTCAAACTGTGACAGTCTTAAAACAACATATACAGATCTTTAAATCTACATTACTGCAAAACTCACATTGGCTTCAGCAGTCTCACCCATCAACTTCTAGCTTTTATGTAACTTCTGTTTACCTCCCCTATTTGCTTATCTATTTCTATGCATGCCAAATAGATGTTATGACAAGCTCTAATTTTCTAGCCATGATATCACACACAAAGATGATATGCCACAAAAAAACTTCTGTTCATGTCTGTCTCTCAAATATCTGTCTAATAGAAACCATCACAGTTCCCAATGAAAATTTATACTTTGATAGTGAAAGAATTTCTTGGATTGTTACATGTGAGTGAGTCAGGGTTTGCTCATGATTAAGAAACACTAAATCAGACTAGTTGCAATGATTTATTCCTTCAGCTTTTTGGAGAATATAGCCTACAACAGCTTTCTTTCACAAGAATTGTTAAGGTTCATAGCCTTTCAGCTGCTACAGACAGATGCACTTAATTTTCCTATTACCTATGAAATAGATTTGGTTGAATCTAGGCCTAGTGAAGAGCTGCAGTCAGAACAGAATGTTGATATTTTATTTGTCTTCTACCTATAACCCCATCTTTCTGCCTATATAATTATTTTTAAAAGGAAGAAAAGAAAAAAAAAAAAACCAAAACAAACCAGTAGGTTCTAAAAAACTTTTTCTCAGCATTTTCTCTACAGTTACTGGATGATCTAGTCTTCTCAGGCTGAATCAGCACACACTGGGAATGTGCCCAATTTCGAGCACATAAATACCAACATCTAAGTGGGAGTCTATCCACATGGGCATAAAGTGAGGCTTGTCCAAAACTGTTTGCAGCATAAGGACCATGGAAAGTAATCACCCTGTGAACTCTGGCTCTGAGGCACTGCAGTCTTAATGAATTTCAGGTTCAGACCTGTTCACATTTTCTGGCACTTGGTGCCTCAGTGGCATCTGGTGGGATTTTTTTTTTTAATTTATTTTTTAATTTGTTCTGCATCATGAGCCTCAGTAAATGTGCAAAGTTTTTGCAAGTAAGCTTGAAGGGCTTATTCATCAGACCTTGAATTATCAATAAGTTCCCAAAACTAGTTGTCAACTTTGAGAAGGGTAAAAAACCAACAGCATTCAATATAAATTTCTCATGTTTAGTACTTTTGGGGGCACTCTGCAAGCCTTGTGGACAGTATCATTAGTGTTTCCATTTGAATTTGGAGGTAGAGCAGTGCTACGTCAAAGCTTTTTCTTACCTTGAACAATTGCAACACAATTGCAAATACACTATCACAAACATGCACATCAGCAGCTATAAACATCTGTCTTCACACCAAGCAGCTCTCACTTAATAGTAGCACAGGTAGTTTGACCTTTATTTATCAGAGGAAAGTGATCACCTTCCTTAAAATTTCCTGAAGTGTTCACTGCTTGTGAATTCACTCATTACTTTTTACTGTTTGCACCAGCACATCAGCACTACCCTAATTCCATGAGAGCAGTACAGTACAGGAGCGTGTTCAGTATGAGACAGAGAGTGAGCAACACCATTTCATGAATCAGCTCTAAAAGAACAGCAGTGATAACAGCAGCAATTACACATGCTCACGTGTGAGATGCAACCACAATTATAACACTATTAAGTTTACAAAATAAAGATCTAATAGCCAGGATTATTGTTAGCTGTATAGCCTTAATTTCTTCTAATTAAGAAAATATTGTATTTTCTGTAAAAGATGTTAGAATACCTTTATGTCAAATTTTTCCATAACTCCTCCCAAATTTTGTGTTCAACTTATTGGAGGAATTAGACTACATTGAGTCCAGGTTAACCACATAGATTATCAGAATGTTTTAAGACATACAACATTTTTTTCCAAGCCTCAGAAACAGCTGTTCTGTTCTGGCTAAAACTTTACGAACACCATTGGAGAGAAATTAATGAAAATTTCCAAGTAAAAATGTTGAGTGCTATACATGAATAGAAGAGGTGCTGGCTAACTCCACAGTGCATTGTAAGAAAAATGAAGTACTGTATATATTCAAAACATTTTAGTAAAGTGCCATAAAGTAGGCACACAGATGTGAAAAGAGATACTGACATCAATTAAATAACTTAATCATGTAATCAGTGAGTAACAAAAGAAAGTTGTACTCCACATTTCTCACTGTCTAACATACCAACTACGAAGCAAATGTCAAAACATTAAATAAGGGTTACAATCTATTTAAGGGACATACACCAAACCTTAGTTCCTACAAAAGGATATGCGTTAATTTAAAAAAAATTACTAGAAAAATTTAGAAACTACCCAATTTACAAATATATATTGATAGAAACAAATAGAGAAACTTCAGGTAAACAACGTTTCTGCATATTTGCAAGTGGAAAATTCATGCCAGCAGGTGATAATTTGGTCTATACCGTACATTTTTAGAGCTATTGAATTGCATACTGCAGAGCTACAATCTACCATTTCTCTACATCCTGCCTAAGTATTTGGCAAGACAAGGAAAACTGGACCCAGCAATGAAGCACTCAAACAGAATAGCAAATAGGATCACTTTTCATTTCAGGTTTCTATATTATAGAATCATATTTTCAATCCTAACATAGGTCACAATAGTCACAATGGCAGTTTTTAACTTACTTTCTAGGCACGTAGTACAGTTAGGGAAGATTTTCACATAATCAAAGTTGGATATTTCTGGAGAGATCAAAAGAGTCTGTGAAGTGGAGAGCAGGTGCTATGGACATCTTAGAGGATCTGAGAATGCAATTAACCAGCAAATGAGCCTTGGAAAACCCAGTCTTCCTGAACAGATGAGCACAATAAAAGCCTCTGAGAGATGAGATGGCCGAAGCACACTAATAACAGCAGCAAGCATATAGACATCTGCCCTGTATCTTAACCTTTAGGAAGACAGAGTGGATCAGATACAGAAAGGAAAGTAGGTACAATTATGTAAATATGTGGGCCTCCTGGAGGAGATGAAAATTTATTGATTGCTTTTACAGAGGTTCTGTTAAGCAGAACACTACTGGCTTCTCTCCTTCCACTCCAAGTGAATTGGTACTTGGGATGGCTATTGCTGGATGAAAATGGTAAAGTAGCATCTAAAAGATGAGAAAAAAACAAGTGATTTTACCCCTCAGAATTTATGTAGCACTTTTAAAATAATTCCTATTCCAACTGCCAGCTTCAGAGTTTAGCATAGGGAGGTATTTAAGAAGCTTTGTGGGAATCTGTAGTCACTGGCAGCATTTAACATTTGAACAAATGTAATATGGCTTTGGACAAATTAAAATAATCCATCTGAACAATTTCTACTGATGCCAGATTTCATACAGCACTTATTTAAACAATGGAAAAGAGAGCTCTCAGATTTTAAAAATAACTCTTTTTAATAACTTTGCAACTTTACTTTTTTTTTTCTTTTCTGATTTCTACAATACACATTGAAGTAGCTTATATCTTTACAGGGTATTAATCACAAAAACTATCACATGTCAAAACTGGTACAGCTATTATAGGCATTCAGGTTAAAAGAGGGATTTTCTGCTCTGACATAGAGGATCACTGCAGGGCAGGACCATAACATTTTCTCTTTTATGAAGAGAGAAAGAACATAATATGGGAGCACAGGAACAATGTGTGATGTCATTCACCTGGAAATGAGCCACAAGACACAGGCGGTGCAGCTTGCATTGCTTTAAGAACACAACTGTTATGAGATCATAGAATCATTTGGGTTGGAAAAGACCTCTAAGATCATCAACTCCAACCATTAACCTAGCACTGCCAAGTTCCCACTAAACCATGAGTGGTTCACTAGGTATAAATACAGAATGTTTTCCTTAGTTCTCTGAACTTTTAAAGAGCTTTGTCTTCCCCATCACTTCAGCTTGCTATGATTTGCTGAAACTCAAGACATGGCTGGAATGACTTTGAATCCATCCAGCTGCACTGGCAACAGCATAATCAGGCTGTGCAGCACTGCTGTCAAGATGAAGCTGTAATTTTTTTTTTTTTTTAATTTAACTTGTTTCCTTGATCATTTTCTTCTACCTTGCTAAGTTTATGGACCTACTAATTAGGCTGACACAGCAAAAAAAAAATAATTTCTTTTTTTAAACTAATGATTTTTCACACCTCGCAGTCTATGGATTAGAGTATTTTGTTACAGTAGTTGTTCAGATTACTCTTAAATGGTACTTATGTTATTTCTGAGCCCAGTTCTTCCATATTTATTTACTTCCCACTACTAGACATTACAAACTTTCTCCAGCCTGAGTTAACTATGTAGCCATTTATTTATCTTGAGAATGAGTCTTACACTCAGCCCTTAAGAGAGCTGTCTTCAAGCTGAACATTAAATGACCTTCATCTTTGTGAAAAACTGCCAAATCAGTTGCTGTCCTCATCTTTAAAATATTGCAGGTTTATTTCTTTGCACTCCTGCCATTTTCATATTGACTCTCCCCCCGCCCTCGGCTATTTTGTGATATGTAATTGCAGAAGACAAGTATCAGCCATTTCCAGCCCTGACACTTTTTTGTGTTAGCTTGATCATTTACTAAATCAAAGGTTCCAGCTTAGCAACAGTGGCTTCAGAAATCTTTAGTGGTTTGGCGTTTGTGATAAAAAACTTAGGCATAGTGGCATGTCCCCGTCATTTACCAAGGATTTAAGAAAATTAAAATCTTACAGTCACGAAACTGATATTTGGAGGTCATCAGTCTGCAGAGTTTGAGAAGCATTCAGAAATATTTTCTGAATCATGCTAGAAGAAAAATCTTACACGTATTATTAATTACCACAGTGTAACAAGTGAAGGTTTTGTTCTTTCAGTTGTGGATAAAAGTCTTAAACTTTCATTTGCTCATTTTCATTCACCGGCACCAGGCTGACTGTGGTTTGCCTGAAATAACCCATTCTCTCAACATTGCTGGGTAATACCATCTGATGTAACAGAGTTAAGAAAAGCTCCAGGGAGAAAAAGATAAAAGGAAGAAGTGTTTGGGTTAGCACCTTCAAAGCACTGAGATCCAGGGGGAAACACCATGCTAAACTTCCTGTCTGTTCTTACAGGATGCATTGCAACTCTTCATTCCCCTACAGCTTTTGAAGGATATACTGGAGCTCCATGTCTGCTGACTCTAAGGATCTGGCCTCTGTTCTTTTCTGCATCTTTCTTCATGTTTTAATTTGTTTTGACAAGGATGGAGCTAGGAGGAATCTAATTTCCCAGAAGGATCTAGGGTGCATTAGCAACTACAGTTACATTTATCACCGCATCATAATTTTTCACTCTCATCACTGCCCCTCTTTAAAATCCTGTACATTGGGCTGGTTCCTGATTTTTTCTTAGAAGCATATTTGCTAGTATTTATGTTTTTAAAATCTGGATTATAAAAAGCAATTATTTTTATCTGAGTTAAATGCAATCATGCTTTTCCAGCAATTTTGCCTATATTGATTACTTGAGAAGTAGCTGTCATGTTTACTCCTCCAGCTGTGACTTTTATATTCTTCTGAATAGAAACAGACAGAGCCCTCAATTTCAAATAAGAGCCAATACTGCATCAGATATGGCTTTTCTTTCTTTGTTCACCTTCCTTCTAGAATTTTGAGCACATTGAGCTGCAAAACACAGTGAATTACATTATATTGGACTAAGGATAATCCTTACTTTCTCCCTCTCCTACTGCATGTATTATTCTCATTAACACCTCATAGAAAAAGAATGTAAGAACCTAACTTTCTTAAGCAAAGGCAAGAAAGTGCTAAGTGGTTCTGCAAGATGAGGAGTTAATCTAATCCCTCTACTGGATGGCTGCCATGGATTGTTTTTACTTCCCCAACAGCTCTCCTGAGAATATCCTTAGGATCAGCAAACTGATTTAAATACTGGTGTTCAGCATCAACCCAACCAGAATAACCATACTCTTTCAGCTAGGAATAAACAAATAAATCAACTGTCTGCCCATTTCCTGGTGACATTACAGCATGGGGGAGGCCTAAACACTCTCTGTGTGCCAGGCTCCTACTGGATTTCTGAAAAAGATCTACATACATTCATCAGGCCCTCATGACCTCTCATCTTCTTTCCTCCTCCCCCTTTTACCTCCAACTATGCAGCAATAGAGATGCTGGTCTTTTTTGAAGCCAACAAGCAATGTACCTGTACCCTTTCTGACCACTTCAGATATATGTCATTTTCATCACAGAAATATAAATCATTTGCTCTGTTTTCCTGATTCTATTTCTATTTATTTCACTTTTCCACTTCCACATGTGATAACACAATAGAGCTTAATCCTTCTTTTCCATCTCCCTAAAAAAACCTCCCTGAATGCACATTGGTGTTACCTTCTCTTAAATTCTTTTCTTCCTTCTAGAAGCAGTCTGAACCATAAGATATCTAGGTCCTTCCTTATTAATTGTGTTTTCTAATGATTTATTAATTGGAACAGGGGAGCAGTACATCTGGTAACATTTACACTTGCAATTAAGGAATCTGATTCTCCATAGCAGAAATCTAATTTTATTATTTGGCTTAACTTAGAAATAGTCAGATGGCTTAGATATGAAGAAAAAGTGTATTACTGAGGGATACAGAAGTTTGGAGAGAAAGAATCTATCCTTTTGTAGAATATGTTGAGCCAAATTTCTTAAATTTATGCACCCTCATGACACCACATTTGGTCTTTCAAATGTTTTTCTACATTTATTTTTTTTTCCTATTTAAACTGATTGGAAATCAATTAAAATACTAGAAATGCTGATAGCTTTTCCAAACTGTGTAGGTGATCTGGGACAAGTAGCTTAATGTCCCTGTTTAGGCACATAGTAAGACAGAACTACATGATCTCCAAAATAAATGCAAGTATCTTCTTACTACCTTTCTAGATATAAAACAACTTTTTGTATGTGTATTGCTTTATTTCAATTTGTGTTTTGGCAAACATCATTTCATATGGTCAAAGATTTATATGTTAGAGAAAAATAGCAGGAATCTGAGTATTTGAATAAATACTTAGACAAATTGTAATACAATAGAGATGCTTCCTTGGTAAAGGTCAGAATTCTAAAATGTATTTAAATGAACTTGCTGTTTCTATATATCTAAAGGACTTTAATGTACAATAAATTTTATGTTTTTAAACATGATCTTTGGAATTTTTAATTTCTGCACCAAACTCAAATGCAATAATATCTAACATTCTAAAAGACTATCAAGTTTCTCAGGTAGTTTGACTGCCTGTAAGACAAGTGGGACTATCTGCAGCACAACTCTACTAGATGCTAAAACCTAAACATGGTAAGAAGGAGCTGTACCCTTATAGGGCTTATTCTTCTCAATGCTAAATTCTAGCAGGAGCTTTCCTGACAGTGAGTATGAAGAACAGATGGCTATTACAATACTAAGAGTAGGCATGTTAGGAGATCTGAATAGCACACAGCAAGCAGGAAGGTCTATCTCCCTCTCTAATATGGCCTAAAACATTAATAAGTCTGCAAAACTTCCTTTGTAAGTCATTTCATTTGCAAATTGCCAGGATATCTGAGAACTCATATGAATTAAATAAGAGCAAGCTTAGGACAGAAATCCATCCCTAAATCATGTGTGAGGATATAGGAGTCACCCCTACTATGAAGGATAGGGGAGATAAGTGAAACGGAAGCACTTTCTCCTACCCTGTCTTTACAGAGATGCAATGCTCAAACACCCACACAGAGCTCTCAACAGGATTTCCATTCCCATTTTATTCTTCCAGCTCTTTGTCACATGTATTGGACATCTCTGTCAAGGCATATGCAATATTTTCATCATAATAGATGTTGATGCTTTCACAGGAGATCCATAAACAGATGTTTCATTGTTGACTGAAGTATGTTACAAAACTACACAGAACAGCCCAAAACACTTCTACCTTGCCCTTTTCTTATGCCTTCATGTTTTGAGATGTTCTTTCCTCTATGCAGAGATTTCTTTGGTGTTTGATATTTCAATTTGCCACAGATGTTTTACAAAAAATCTGAAAAACCACTGTAATATTTTTTTATCTGTAATTTAATTATGAGATTTTATTTTAATTGATGGCATATAAGTTGGTCAGAGTGGAGCTTTTGGAATTACCCTTTGCCATACATGGGGAATATAATTCAAAACTGAAAAGAGATTAGGTTTGAATTTTGAAGGAGTCACAGACTTGTTTTATTCAGTTTAATCTCTACAAAAGTATGCTTGGCAAGGGTATAAATGGAATAGTGCCATTTGTTTTTCAGATCCCTTTTCTCTGGATAATCTTTAGACTCACCAAGGAAAGTGGGGAAAACAGCTTTGTTACACTGATTAAAATGTTTTGTAACAAAGCAAGATGATGATGATAAAACTGATAAAAACAAAGCACAGAAACATCTGACTAACTGTATCGAAAAAGAACTAGTGTATCTGTTCTAATCCTTCCCACAGGCAACACTTGGAACCTTGCTAGGAAAGGGTTTGACTAATATAAAGCATAAGACTTCTGTAATACCTTCCACATTTACGAGCTTTCACGTGCTTTTAAAAGCAGACAGGTACAAAAAATGTTCTATGTACTGATGAAATATCCTACAAAAAAAAAAAATTTATAGTGACTTCTATCAGACAACAGACCTAGTGAGTTTTTTTCCTTCCATTTTGAAAAAAAACCCAGTGTCAATACAAACAAAAATAGAGGCCTTTGCCAGAAAGCAAACAAATCCATAGCTTATAGTATCTTTCATTATTTTGTCAAATGCAATTTTCAGAAGTTTTCTTAGTCTTTTTTCCTCTCATTTGACAGTGATCAGAGCTAATGTACTCAACACAAGAATTAATTTTTTTCAGGATGCCAATGCTCCATCATTTTGAATTATTGTCTTATTAGAGATGGATAATTCTTATACTTTCCAGTCAGTTCTATTATTCATTGTTTCTTAAGTTGCCTAAAAGCCACAGTTCACAAGTAGCCAAGTAGTCAATTTGTCTGTGGTTCCTTCTCTCTAGTGATTGCCCTACATCTGTTCCTTTTTAAAACAAAACCCTGCAATTTAGCCCAATTTTTATTTTGTCACCAGGTCATAATACTTAATTTAGCTTTTTTTTTTTTTCCAGCAGCAGTGATTTAATTTGTTCCCACTTCATATTTATTTCTGGGAATTGCAAAAAAATAATTACAACCAATCAAAAGTAAAATGAATTTTTGTCTAAGCTTTTCTTTGCCACTTAACTAAGGCTTGCAGGACACAAGATTAGGCAGCATTCTTTCTTACTATCCAGTCACTCAGCACATGTGAACAGACTACTACTGTCTGTGAGCATTTCTGTTTCAAACTTCCTCTTCCTAAAAATTACATACAGCTATCTTCAAATGCTACATAAAAAAAAAAAACCAAAAAAAAAACCACCCCAACAATTTAGCCTTAGCATTTCTTATGAGTTTCTTTTTGCTGGTTGGGAAGGTTGTGGCTGCCTCTGTATTAAATTTAAGACTACAGCAGGTTTATAACAGCAAAGAAATTTCAGAAAGTCTTGGTACAGTTCATTTTAAGCTATTTACCTACCTATCTAAAGTTAAAAAGACCCCTATGAGTCTTTCTCAGGTTATTTATTCCCCTTTTGTTTCTTTTTAACAAGATCGCTTAACAAAACAGGACTTACTATTTTATGACTAACTGGTAGGAAGCTTGGGAAAATTCATTAAAATTGGAATAGTGGTACCTGATCTTTTATTATTTACAAACATTTTCCTCTTAATTTTCCTCTTCCCTGTGGATGACTTTTTTTCCCTTTTGTCTCTGTTCTTGTTCATCTGATGGGAATAACTTTGATTGGTGAATATTAATGAAGGTATGATTGGTCCAAATTATTATTGTTTGTTTTGAGTTATTAATTCAGTTTCCTAAGTGTGAGAGAAGTGAGTTTATAGTATGAAAACCTGAGATCATATCAGAAAGGCCTAGTGAAAGATAACAATGGATATGCACATCTGTATGTGGTAGACATTTATGAATGCATTGTGCTCTTCTCCAGGTTTCTTCATGTTTTTGTCTTCGAAGCACCCTCTCAGCAAGAACACTTCCTGTTACTTCTGCAAGTTCTCCCGTATTCTCCAGTACTTCTATTGAAATGCAGCAGAGAAACTAAACATCTGGCAAGTCACCAAGCCAGAGTAATGGGGGAAGCTGAAAAATCCCTCAGAGTGAGCAACATCTGTTTGATAGGCAGTGAAAAATAAACCAGCAATAAACTCATTTTAACATCAAACAAAAGGTACATGGGGGCTAGGAGAAGTTTTTCTAGAAATGCTGATTACTCACATTATGCAATTAAATTGGCATTACTATGTTTGACAGTCATAGAAAAGCAATTGTGAAAAGCTTATGTGCTCAAAGAAACTGATCTAAGGACTTAATTTTCCACTTGCAAAGCAAGAAAATCTGCCTTTTGAAATCTTCTGAGAATTTTCTGGGCAAGAACTAAGAACCATGTCTATTTCAATCCTAAAAAAGCTGAAAAGAAAATATTGTACTTACTTGGGTCTAAAAAAACTCAACAACAAAACTGATGGTTTATGTTTTGCATAAATGCTATATTAAAAGATTAAAAAAGAAAACTCCACCTTGTTTAATAAATACATCATAAACAGATAATTCACAATTTGAAATGATGTACAATTAAATTTTACAATTTACTGAAAATTTTGTTGTGATTCTAGACAAATTCATTGGAACCGATTTGTATATAAGGCTGTCAAGAAAGACAGAGATGCAAAACACATGTGACATTGCCCTTGAAACAACAAGTAATTACCACCACAAGTGCCACTCACTGCTAGTATGTACAAGACACTTAACTGATAATGTAATAATAGACCTCGAAGAGAATATACAGACAACCTTCACTACATTAGAAGAAATTTAATAAACACTTGCCATCGAAAAAAATCTAAATTACTTTACATATTTCTCTGACATTCAGCATGCTGGAATTTGAACTCTTTTCAGAAGATTCACCTTTGCTTGCAGATCTGAGCACTGATAGCACCAAGCCTGTTAGCAACTCCCTTTGACTTCAACAAGCTTTGAATAGAGTTTTATGATGACAAGGATCTGAGATTTTTCATTGCATGAAAGCTAAAGAGAAATTAATTCTAAGGCACAGGAGGGAGAGCTTACTTGTACCCTGTCTCTCTAAAATGCAAGTGCTATGACACAGTCAGGCTTCCAAAGCCTTTTTCTGCAAACCCTAGCAGAGGCCAAGCCATGGAAGCACTAAGGGCTCCGCACATGTAGCCCTGATGACTCCATCACCGAGTGCACATTTGTGTACACAGATAGGGCACTTCAACATACCACTTAGACACAGGTTGTAACTACAAGTATCACGTTTGCAGGCATTAAGAACTGAACAGCCGTAGAACTACCCTAGCTTGTTCAAGCTGACAGTCTGGTCATTGTCAGTAATATGTGTATCAGTTTTTCACACAATTCTCAAGAAAAAGCTGCAAACGTGGAAGACTGATACCACACTGTGCCCTGAAACACATTCATGTGAGTCTCAATAAATCAGTACCCAGAAACACTGCTTCTTCATCCAGTTAAGATTATAATGGTGTGCTCACATGGCAGATTTTGACACTTCAATAAATGTAACTAGTTCCAGATCATTTCAGGGAAAGAGAGTACAGAAGGGCATGATATAATATGCATTCAACAGTAGCCAGAGTTCTCAGAAGTAACAGATGAAATTTAAGAACAGTAACAACGTGGTAAGTACTCACCCAGAACATCTAGTTATGCAAGAGAGTACAGAAGGGCATGATATAATATGCATTCAACAGTAGCCAGAGTTCTCAGAAGTAACAGATGAAATTTAAGAACAGTAACAACGTGGTAAGTACTCACCCAGAACATCTAGTTATGCAAGACTGAGCAATGCATCTTCACTTCCAAGCAGTAAGTTAAACTGGCTTAAGTAGGATGTGTAATTAGGTGGAAGTGGGAAAGATAAGAAGACATCCTAAGCAAAGCAGTCTGAACAATCAGCAGCAGGCTGGACTACTTTCTCTGTGTGCCCTTGCACTTAGAGCTGCAGAGGGACTGTACACTAGCAGAAAGCTACTGTTCCAGCCCTTTCTCACAACCAATGTATAATTCACCAAAAAAAGCATATAAAAGTCCTCATGAGGAACAGGTTATCTACTGAGTTCTGCCAGGCCAAGGCCTGCATGGCTGTAAATTCAGGGTTGTCCTGAGAGGCCCCCCTCTTCCTGGTGTGGACTGCCATAACTAAGCAGCACACCAGTCACCACCACAATCCCTCCTCACCACTGTGAGACACTATGCCTGAACAACATTAATTGTAAGACAACAGCTGTATGACATAGTAGTTACAACTCTATTACATTAATTAATTTCAGGTTCAGTTACCATTGGGGTTATTTGGAAGCTCAAAAACTAGCAATACTAGATCATGAATATGTTTCTATAAAACATTATGAAGAATCTTTATACAAGGATTCCCCCTTCAATCCTTCAAGAACAGGACCAATACAAAAACGTTTGCTGGAATAATAACAATTTTCTTCTGCCTACACTGTGAGCTCCTTTATACCAGTTTCAGTTACAGTAACAGCTCATTCTCACTTTGCAGATCACTACACATGGGAATGTCTTGAAGTACTGAGTGTGCGCTAAGGGCACAGTTCAAGGTCTTCAGGTGGTGTAAATCACTGGATACCACCCCTGAAACCTGTCTCAACATCTTAAAAAAAAACAAAATACACTGTTTGCAGCACTTACATTTACACTTTCATTCTTAAGGTCCTTGGATTGCCTATGCTAAAAATAATGATGTTTTTAAAATACACTTTGCAGAGGGTCATTGCATGGTAAGCAAAACAAAAAGAAACAGAAAATGGTTATGGGCATATTTCAGAATGTTATTTTGAGAAAGATTAAAACAAAATAGGGTTTAGGCTTAGTTTTTAATTATTAATTTAAACTTAATTTACTTTTCTATATAAAATTGCTCTAAGGTAATTCTAATAAAACTTCCCAGAATATTGGATATTGTTACTATACAGAACCTTTTCAAAATTAAAGTATGCATATATTCTACTGGTAAAAAAAAATAAATAATATTTTCTAAACAGAATTATCATCCCAATTAAGATACAGATAGATGTTCCAAAATACTTTATTATTATACCAAATAATACCAGTAGTGTTATACCTGTCACTTTTTATAATTTAAACAGCTACAATTTGTTCAGGATAACTATTATAAATAATTATCTATCTCTACAAAAGCAATTTTTTAAACTAAAGAAATCTCCACAGAAAATGGCCATACATCATCAGCCAGAAGAAAGGCATATGCAAAGCAGGCAAAGGCGTAGGAGCTTCATTAGTTAATAATTTGTGAAGTGATGCATGTCTGTAGAGAAGTGGAAAGGCAAGAAGCATCTGTATGAGACAGGAATGAAAAAGATATGCTAGAGAGAAAGGGCGGAAAACCAAGGACACAACTTGAATAAACAATAGAGGGCTAACCTGGAAAAAAAGTTTATATTCTTAAGCCAAACTTCGCTTAGGTACAACAGATTTTGCATTCTGCTTATCTACAAACATGAAACCATTAAAATATATACTTGTTTCTTTTCTCAATCAAATACTCCTCCCTCCTACACAACCAACAGATTATGAAGTTTTGGCTAACCAGGGATGAAGGGAGAAAGGAACAGCATCCCCTCTAACACAGTACTGTTTAGCAGATGTGGATCTGTTTTATCTAATGGTGAAAAAACATTTCACCAATATTATGTTTCTTGTTCTCTATCTTATCTGCATATTTATCATATAGCCAAAGTAGGAGGTTGTTATTTTCTGATATATTTCTGATGGTTAGGGCTTGATAGAATACTTTTTTTTTTTTTAGGATGTGGGAGGTGAAACACTGGAATGGGTTGTCCCATCCCTGGAAATGTTCAGATCAGGTTTGACAGGATTGTGAGCAACCTGATCTAGTTGAAGATGTCCCTGCTCAATGCAGAGGGGCTGGACTAGATGACCTTTAGAGGTCCTGTCCAACCTAACTGGTTCCACAATTCTCTGATTTTCTTCTGAAAAAGCAGAAGCAACTCTGCTCTCAGGTATTTATATTATCTTCCACATGATGTCTACATTTATTAAACTTTTATTAGGATTTTTTTTCTTATGTTTTATTATATTAATCTCACAATAAATTAATTTTGTAAGTTATTCAAGAGTGCTATTTCAATAAACTAATTCTTTAAGCTATTTGACAAAGACATAGAGCAAAATATTTGAATGACTAAATATCCAGACATATATTTCATCAAGCATAGTATCTTTGAATTTTATCATTTCAACCCTGCGTTGGTTCTACTCCTTAATGGAAAACAAATATGTTTAACTTTGTTTTCTTTCAAACACAAAGGCAAACATGAAAGAAAACATCCTTTAGCACAGGTGAATTTTCTGCCAATAATTTCCAATTCAGTGGAGTATGCAGCATAAATTTAGCCAAAGGGATGTGTTTTCACTCATATGGCATCACCCCAGAAAAAAAAACAAAACAACAGGAAGACTCCATGCACCCCTGAGCAGCTGGATCAAACTCTGGCTCAAAACTCTTTCAAGCAAGCCCACATTTTCCATGTTCTCCAGAAAAAAATCCACTGAAATCTTTAACTACAGTTTTCAGAGAAATTAATTGCTTTTAACACTCCCATACTTTGTTTGATCTCCTTTTTACAAATTCTCCCAAATTCAGATGTGGATGACTGGTCTGCATTTCAGTGTTAGCACTTTACAGTAAGGGTGAAAAAAAGTTGGAGGACTTAGAAGAGAAAAATCACAAATTCAGGCTAAGGAGTAATGTTGATTCTTAGCTGTATTGTCAGAAGTAGGAGATGCATAGAAAGCTACCAGCTATTTACATAGCAATTTAGCTAAGCACAACATGCTGTATGACTGTGATCTTGTCTGAATATAATTGGGTCATTAACCAAAACCATTTCAACTTGTTCACATTATCAAAGCCAAGAACAAGCATAAATATGAGCTTTGATGAATACATATATATTTATTTTTTAGAAGGAGGGTTAATTTAACCAAACATTGTTAACTTTCATTGATTTTAAAACCACCCTTTTATGTCTTAAACAAAGCACAGGCTTTATAAAAAATGACTGGCATTTCCTGCCCCTCTCTACCTTGTCTCATAGCAAGTCAGAGAGGCTGTACTCTACCTTGCTAACTCAATCCATACTTTTGTTTGTCAAGTGGCTTTCAAAAGACTGTCTGCTGACACACTGATCTCAACCACTGTGTTTCTGTGAAAATCAATTTATTACTTGGCATGTTTGTCTGACAATCAGGTAATAAAATAATACTTGGAGCAAAGTCTGCGGTGGGACAAGAATACCTCTTTTCTAGCTCAGAGCTGCATAATTGATTAGGAGAAATAAATAAAACATGAGATCCCTTTCTATTCAGCATTTGAATTACAATTTGTCACCTGGGCATCAGCAGGGGAATTGATTCCATATTCAGTAATCTATACTTTATTTGCTAGGATGGACACGGCAATCTGTCTTCCTTTCCTCCTCCCTCCCCTGCCAAATCAGGCACGCGTACCCACAAGTGTTAAATACCGTGACTGCAGTTATTTCCAAAATATGGCAGATTTTGTATATGTGGTGCTCAAAGCAGTTATGAAGAGACAGAAAATTAGGCTAGAATGCAAACTCCCTAAATGGGATTTTAGGCACATAGAACTGAACCAAGTCCTAGTCTATGATCCAGTTAGCCTTGTTTATAGCACCATAAGCCTAAATTCACTAGTACCTTCATAATGAGTCATAAATTTACTTAAGCTTCTCAACCACCTAACTGTAGATCCTCCAGTTCCTCTTCTAAACTCCAGAGTAATCAATGTTTCCCTAGAAAGAAACCTGAACATTGCTTAGAATTGGCCTGAATGGCCCAAAACTCAATGCTCTTACACTTGGAAGAGCAGTGAGTGACAAACTGAGAAAGAAAGACTGAAAGTATTAGAGTGACAGAAGAGTGAATAGGGAGCATTTAAGAACTTTGATGCACAGAGTCTAGAGCAAGTGGATGATGCAATGTGTGGGTGTAGGAAGATGATAATGGAATAAAAACAAGGAGAGAAATTGGGCTACAGCAGGGATACATGTACCAGACTGAACCAGAACATTTATTACACATGTAAGCATTTTGTTATCACTGAAGGGAAATACACTTCTATTATTTGTGTTTGGTGTTCCATTTAGTTGCTAATTCTGTGGCTTGTGTTTGAGTTAATAGTTTATTACTTCTGTTTGGACCAAAACACACTGGCCAGATTCTCAGAATCACAGAATTTTTGGAGTTGGAAGGGACCTTAAAGACCATCAAGTTCCAACTCCACTGCATGAGCAGGGATACCTTCCACTAGAACAGGTTGCTCAGGGCCCATCCAACCTGCCCTTGAACACCTCCAGGTGAACACCTCTCAGCAGCCTGTTCCAGTGTTTCACTACTCTTACACTGAAGAATTTACACCTGATTTCTAACCTAAATCTCTCTTCTTTCAGCTTAAAACCATTACCCCTTGTCCTCTCACTGCAAGCCCCTGTAAAAAGACCCTCCCCAGCTTTCATGTGGGCCCCCTTCAGATACTGGAAGGCCACTATGAGTTCCCCCCAGAGCCTTCTCTTTTTCAGACTGAACAACATAAAAATACATGTACAGGCAAAATACAGATAACTCCTCTTTCTGTCCTGGAGGCCCAACATTTCAGTAAAGCATTGTTTAACCTCAGGTACATGCTAGAGTGAAAACCAGGATTGTAGCTTTTTTTTTTTTTTTTTTTTCTATAGAATTGAAAAAAAAAATAATGTTTGAGTCCTTTGATACAAACCTACAGTACTTGTACATAGATCCTAAGGTCAACACTTCAGAAAAAAGCCTCTGCAGTCTAGACATAAATCCCAATCTCAGCTAACTGGCTTTCAGAGACAATTTCTCTTAGAGTTGTTTTAACACAGACAGTGTCTGCTAGTGCTCTCCTCTTCCCCTACAGATAAATATATAAAACAACCCTGAAAAGTTTCAGAAAACTATTAAACAAGACTAAGGAGAGAGCCTAGGCCATGTCTTCCCCAAACTTTGTCCAGCTCTGATTTGCTCCATCTACTACAAAGAAAAAGAAAACCTGATTTATTCTGAGAAGCCAGAAAGACATTAGAGTAATCCCATTGCTACAGAAAGCTAAGAATTCTTCTTTCACACAAACAAATATTACAAAACATTTAGGACAGAATGCTGCACTGGTTTCTGTGAAAAACATTTGCCCTGCAGCATTTGAAAAGCAATCAATTCTGATTTCTGTTATGGATAAGCCATCCTGAGACCATGTACCAACTCTCAAAATAAACTAGGTAGCCCAGTATGCTTTAAATCCACCCCTAGCCCCCAGTCACTGTGTACAGCCTGTGGATCTAGTCTGTTGTCCAAAAATTAGCCCTCAAGATTCTTCTATTGGCACAATGCAACAATATCAAAATTTGTCTCCCCACAGACAAAAGCAGCAGAGCTCATCTCCTAATATGATGATCAGCATCCTTCACTGGGTTTCTCAATGTCACTGAACTGAGGCTGTATTTATAAAGCAACTATTTCATTCATTTGTTCTGAAATAATGAATTACAGGAAAGAAATGCTCAAGTCTTCCTAAGTCTTTTTAGAGAAAGTCTCTCAATAAGAGACCTTTTTTAAGTTTTCTTGTCTTTATAAACCCTCAGAATGTGCTACTCAACCTGTTCTGAACAGGGTGTCGGATCAAATGACTTTCAGAGATCCTTTTCAACCTATTCTGTAATTATACTGCCAAGGCAGCTGCGTAGGGCAGCACAATGGAATGAAGCTCCTTCTGCCCTGTTTATACAAAGCTTTGATCAACTACACTAGGAGAGATGGGCCCGGTGCTATTTAAATGTGACTACTGCTATTGATCCCATAGCTAGGAGAAAAGGAAACAGAAAGAATAACACAGAGTTGGATACTGGATATAGGATGTCAATTGTCCACAAATGTCAGACTGTCTCAAAACCAATAAGCTTCGGTTTAATGCTTGTATCTCCGTAGTAGTAGTTTCTCCTCCCTTGATATAAGGGCATAGAATATAGATGATGAAAAGGCTTTTTGCTCATTCATCTATTTATACTTTTCAGTTTGGCCTTTTTTTTTTTTCTTTAAACACTCACATAGCAGGGCACAGAAGGTAGGCTGCAAGTAGTTACACTTGGGACTCAGGAGAAAAAAAGTGAGCATTTTCATGTACAACTACTCTGCCATTAAAGTAACAGCACTGTTAAGGAGCAGATATGTAACTCAACTTTTTTTTTGTTAAGTAATTATTTCCAGATTTTTCTTGTATTTATCACAAGCAGGGATTATAGTTTCTGTGTTAGATTAGAAAACTATTCCAGTTACAATTTCAGTAATTACAAGAAATCCTCCCACCTCTGTATTACACCGTAGGTGAAAATATTAATTCTCAAGGGAATTAAGTTTAAAGCCACATACTGTTGAATTCACTTATTTTGTTCCTTTCAAGTTAGTATGAAAACTCAGTAAGCTTATCTGATTTTAAAATCTGATAATTAGATAGATAAGGAGGCAGCAAATCAGGATTTCAGATGTTAGCAGTAGAGAGGTGAGGCAAAAAGGAATACCTGCCTTTCATCTATTCATGCATATGATTTAAATAAACAGCAAGAGCATGAAGTGTGAAAAGGTAGTCCATAGCCATCAACACAGAACAAAAATAGCTGTTTTGAAAATTCAGGTACACTTGGATGGCCTTTTGTAATAATATTCAATATCCAGAAGAAATGTGTGCAAGTTAAAGAACTTGTACAGGCTAGTCTTCTGATTTTAAGGGATAGGAACATTCATCAGAAATGCCAGCAACTGATACAGGCAAGTCTAGGAGGTTTAAATCATATACAGAGCTTCCTGCATTTCTAGATTATTACAGTCTAGTTTTACCTCTCCTGTACATTTTTCATAATCCCTATTCATGGCTGTTAGTCTATCTGAATGAAGGTGGTGGTGATACTGTAGGAAGCAAATCACATCTCCCTGCTAAAAAAAAAAATAAAATGGTGCAAAGGCACCAAAAGAACAGAAATCTCCACTTGCTGATTACAATTGGGCAAATACCTCTATCAGTGCTCATCACTCTATCAGGAAAAACATCTCTCCTGGCAAGAAATAACCACAGATTGTATGAGACAAATCTTCAGAGGTATTTACATGATGGAATGTAAGATACTTTCAAAATCTAGAGCCTGTAAAACAAGTATAAAAACGATGGTCTGTGACAGCAATGCAGCCTCATTTGGTAACTCAGAAATGCTTGTTGCCATCTGAACTGGTATTCCAATATTTTAAAAAAAGAAAATTTACAAAAAGGCCATAACAAAAGCTTCCATGTGTCAGTTGCTACAGAACACAGTATTTTAGCAACTACTCATGCAAACTTTCTTTTAGGATACACAGCCCAACCTGCCTGCACAATTCTATGGAGATTGTCATTTCTTGTGCTGACTGCTCAGGGTAAAAAGAAGTTGTCAGTCTTCCATTTTTGCATGCACAAAATTCCTTTTTTGCCTCCTAACATTAATTCTTTCAGATACTTCTACTCATGAAATGGAAGAATCTGAATAGGGATCATTTATCTTGACAAATAAGTATCTGCTAAAATCTAGATAGAAACAATCAATCAGCTTAAGATAAGATTTAAACTGCCTGTAAACACCACCATTCTATGACTCTATCCTTCAAAATATTTTCCTCATCATACTATAAAGAAATCCTGAGTGCTGAAAATTTGCAACAGGAATTGGATGCAAGTATTCTGTATGATAAACTCCACGCATTTAAGAATTAATGAATGTTGACAAACTACAAGCTGCTACCGTTTTAAATTCAATGGAATTTTTCTAAGGACAACATTCAGACTAAGAAACTCTTGTTGATTTCAATGAGTCGAGTTCAAATTTTATGGCTTTTCAGGAGTGTCTGTTTACATTTCAAAGTCCCAAACTAATGTTTTATAAATTCAGATTGATTACTACACAGCTGTTAAAGCTGTTCTAAAAGTGAAGGTTTCATGACACAGCAAAACTTACGATATCTTCTGCATTTTACTGTCTTTGCTGACTATTTAATTCTTCTTTCTACATTTTATGGCAACTATTACCCTGTTTCAGCATAAGTGAAACAGACATGAAAACAGCTTCAAATGTTTCCCCATACTATTTGAGAACAATTACATTAAAAAATTATGCCTTTTTTTTAGGGTATAAGAATAAAATACATTTACATACATAATCTGTAACACATTAAAAATACATATTCCATATACATGCAGCTATATTCTATATTCATGCATCTTCTTCTTCAAAAAAAGTAAATTTAAAACAGTGCAGAAGAAAACATTTCACTGAATTAATTTGAAATACGTGAAATCCCTGTGGCAGTGGGCAAAAAACAATCTCTCACTGTTCTCCCTTTTCCTGAGCCAAAGATACCAGATATTTCATATCCTTCTCTTTCTTCAGGATCCTCTAACTGATAAGCAAAAACATTCAGCACCTTTACAGAAGATAATAAATCTTTTTGATTTAACACAGTGTTTAATTGGAGCAACAGACGTGTGATTGTGTTTCTATGTGCATTATAAACTCTGCAACATTCAGTAAATTCCCCCAAAAAACAGGTTTTGCTTTTTGAGTGAGAGGTGGTGGTGAGTTCCTTAAATTGTGAACATCAACTGTGACAAACAATGCAACCAGTTTCCGAAGTACTTATTATCTCTAGCAGTACCAAAAGGCTCAAAAGTAGCACAGTGAGTGGAAGTGACACACTTTAAGTTTTTTGGGATATCTATATGTAAAAATTACAATAATTACACTTAATTACTTAGTAAAGGAAGTTCTTGTGGAACTTCATTTTTCACTCAGGCAAACTGAGACCAAAACATAGCACACTTTTTAGCAGGTAGGTACATGGAAACACAACATTTCATACTGTTTGACAACAGCATATGAAGTAAACATGTTTTTAAATACTAAGCCAAATGAAAAACTGTCAGCATCATAGGCTCTTTAAACCTCTTATTTGTGTTACCATTAGCCCATAGTGAAGCTTTTCTATTAACCTTAGATTATTCTCCTTAGATTCTGATCCTTCTGCTGAATCATTTGTAGATCTAATGCCACAAGAAAGAATTATTTCATGCTAAGGTCTTTACAGGAACAAACAAGCAGTACATGCTCAAGGCCAAATTAAATATTTATTAATGAATTATATCAAAGTAATTAGTGTCAAATTAGAATATACTGGAGATTTGATTAATAGTTAATTGTCTTTACTCACCTGGGAATCTGTTGTTTCTATATTGGCTGCCAAGAGAAAAATAAAAGAGAAAAAAATGTCTATAATACCTTGGAATGATACATAATTTTTGAAGGCTTCCATCAATTAAAGGAGACAGCAGATTGAGGAATAGGTACTTATATATAAAACAAATAACCCCCCCCCAAAAAACCAACCAAACAAACAACAAAACCACAACAAAAAACCCAAAAACATTTTACTAGCAGTCTTGAAAGTTGCATCTTGATTTAAAGGCAATCCTAAACCATAATGTGCACTACTGTTTCTTTAGTAAATGGGATAGATAGTAGGATCACACACAGAATTCACCTTGCCTAACTTCTAGATTGCTAAAGCTAAATATCTACACTAGAATAAAGGGAACAGGAGTTTAAATAACTAGTTTATACTAGGTTTCTGAACTGACATGAGGTTAAATTACAACCTCATATATAAAAAAGCCTTGAACTCATGTCAACAGCTTATGGGGAAAGGTCGTATGAATCTGGAAGGTAGGGGTAAGAAAACATGAAGTAGAAAATTATAAATCATCACAAAAACTCCATAAATGTGAGCCCAAAAATGTTCACCTCAGCAAGGATCACAACAAAAATATGAGTCTGGCATTAGCAAACATCTGTAATCAATAGGTCTAATTCTCTGGGAATGTTCTGGAATTGAGCTCTTAGTTACAGAAAACTAGCATTTGATACTTAGTCTGATAAGATCAGAATTTAACACCTGTTTCTCCTCCCCTTTGAATCCATCTAATGAAAATCAGGAAACAGCCAACAGTTAACCATTGCTAATGAGCTATAGATGCTTTGTAAGAAGAGAATAAGCAAAGCAAGCTCTAATCCCTGTCACTCATTCTATTTTTTCAGGCAAAATGATGGATCATTTCTAACCTCATTTGGTACCAAAAGGCATCATAGATTCAAAATATCTGCATAGTCAATGGAATTTCTTGTCTGCTCTTGAGGAAGAATAATTGAAAAAATACAAAATGCAAATAGTGCCTGTGTTCCCACATCATATTCTATTATGAAGAAACTGTCCAGCATAAACCAAGATGGAACAGAAAGTGGCAAAATACTCCACATCTTTTGGAAATTACTGCTTTCAGAAACCAAACACTGTGGATGCTATGGGTAACATATTTTTAGTTCCTTTGGCTACTCTCAGTCTCAGGGGAAGTGTCATGAATGTCATGAATATATATAGAAAAAGCACAGATGAAGATGCACAATACATTTTTGGAGTCCGTATCCTGAGATAAATTCTCATGTCTTAGTACTTTGCCTGTTGGGAGATATTTTAGTAATCTTTTGCCAATTGTCATTAAAGACTTTCTTCTCGTGAGATTTCTATGTCCTCTTTTTGTACACCCTTCACTAAAGACACCTACTCAATGTATCTAGTCAATGTAGGCTATCTATTTGGAGAAAGGCAACTTCAGGGGATTATTTAATTAACACCAGAAGTTATGTACTGACCACAGTAGCTGATGTTTTCAAGCATTTTCATTTCACCAACTTCTTATTCCAACATGTTGAAATAGGTTTTTCTCACTCCATCTTATTTTGTTAAATTGAAACAGTCCAGAGGGTTAAGATGCTGAAATCCAGTGATTTAGCTCCAGATTAGGCATGATAGGAAACCTCAAAAGCAGGAATCTACCAGTCCTATCCATGTCAAGAAAGGAAGGACTATCTACTCATTCACTTAGTTACGAAATTGGACAAAGAATTTTAATTAGACAGAATTTCTAACAACTCCTGAAGGAATGTTCGGTTCCCTCCTTTCTTTTTTGTTTGTTGGTTTTGTTTTACTTCTGAGTCAATAGAAATGTTTCAAAAGGTAGCATTTTGAGGGATAAGCTCTCAGAAACATACTACAGATGAGAGATACTAAATACCTTTTGATATTCAAAACTTAAATCTCTGGAGAAACTTAGCAATCAGGTCCCACTCAAGTTTGCAGGTAACGAGAGATGTTTAGTATCACTGAAAAGTGGGACATTTATTTAAGTGCTTCATTCCAAACACACATTCTTACAGTCCTTTGACAAGTACAAATGTAGGAAGTATTTGCGTTTGGTTGCTTCCTGGAAAAAAAATAGGGATTACAGGAGACAAAAGAAATGTCATTCACAACATTTTGTGTAGCAGAAATTCAGCTGTTTCAATGACCAGCATTACAACAAAATAAAAATAAAAATTAGAAAGTTTTAAAAGAGGTCAATGAGGTTTGAATGCATATATTTGCATATATTTTATAACTGTTATATTTCTAGGAACAAGAAGACGACAAAGCAACCAACTTGTCTCAGCTTCTCTCTGATCCAAATTAAATTTCCAAATAAGCATTAGAAGCAAAGACAACAGTTTTACAAATGTTTGAACGTTTTACGAAACTATCCTGCTAGTGCCATCTTGTGGATGACCTGCAGCATGATACTCTGTATTTTGCATTTCTCCTCCTGCCTTGTGGAGAAGTGTATTCTGATGCTCCAGATTGCCATGGCAATCCATTACCTGAAAGTTATAAACTGAAGTTCTTAAAGTCAGAACAATGTACTTTATTAATTTAAATGAACCAAAGAAAAATATATTTGTTTCAATAAGTGAGTTATTTTTTTCCAAGTAAGATACTGAACACTACCAGCATGTGAACTGAATTGTAAAAAATAGCAACAGTGCCATAAAAGTGTCTTTAATTATACTGCATACCACTGTATACTTCCCTTCTTATTAAAGGATTGAATTTTTCTGAAGAATGATCTATTGTTTAAAGCATAAAGCTTATGTAAATCATGCAACTATTCAATGCCACAAAGCCTTGATGATACTAGTTTTAAATATAAATGTATAAGAGATTCTGTAAAACTCAGATATAATGATATCTGATGGTAGGAGCCATACAATATAGAAAAAGGCTTTCCATCAATATTTTGCACTTACTATTTTTATTCTCATTTATAATTTAGTTGTAAAAATTATAAAGGTAGATTTTTTTCTGCACACCCCCCAACCACCACCCCCCCCAAAAAAAAATAATAAAAAAAAATAAAAAATGACAGTCGCAAAGGCACATAAACTAATTATGGAATTCCCAAGTTTAAAAAGGTCTGCATTCCTAAAATGTCAAGGACTTTGCTTTCAGATTTCATTACACAAGCCGAGGACAAAAAAAACATCAAACAACAAAAACAACAAGAACTGTAGTAGAAATATCAGATACTGTTGCACAGTCTTTCACAGGCAGATACCAATGCATTCTGCCTGCTTTATACCAACTGCTTTGCAAGTTGCTTCCATATTACAGTGGAGGCAGTGATTACTTTGGCACTGTGTTCAGTTACTTAATTATGCTTCAACATCCTGCTACACTGTCTACCAGAGAAAGGCTCACATGGCATCCCAATGGCCCCTCCCATAAGTATGTGGCATCTACAGAGACTGTATTATTTATATTTTTCTTTATGGAAAAGATTATGCTACCATCAGCTACGTTTGACACATAGTCATTTAGAATATGACACCACTGCCACGCCCTTTGGACATTTTTATACTGTGCATCACCGTAATACATCCATGTTGCATGAACACTTTTCTCCTTAAAATGCAATTCCAGTATCATTTAAATGTCAGATGTGTTTAATAATTTTTGAAGAGAGTTTCTGGCTGGATTCACGTTGCCTGTTTACTTAGAAAGCTAGTCCCAGATTTTATAAACAAAACTAAATATGCAATATTTCCGTTGAAAAAAACAATATTCCTTCAGTCAGTTTTCCCTGGGTTTTGGGTGTTTTATAAACAATATCATTGTGCAAAAGGATAGCTATGAATATTATTCTCCACTCTCTACCCCCTAGCATGTCTACCATACTATTTTTTTTTTATTTCTATAGGGGTTTAGATTCCACCAAATGATAGTAACATGCATTTAACATGAACACTGATGATTTCAGCTGAAGGACTCCTGGCATAAATGAACTACAAAATGGACTATGAAGACTCTGAACAAGATGACTAAAGTAATTTTAAATAAATCCTATGTACATTGTCTAAAAGATCTGGGAAGCTGCTAATTGTCTTAGGGGATTTTTACTTTCAGACTACAAACAGTTTGCATGGAAATACCATATTTCATTACAGAGAATTAGAACAATTGAAAGGCCTTACAATACTGAAGTAATCGATACGTTCTATTCAAATGAAGAGCACTTGTGTACAGTTTAATAAAAGCATCTCTCAAAGATTATGTCCTACATATTGTGGGAATTCTGCCACCACAGACAACCTAGATTAATTGTAATAAACAAAAATTGTCACTAAAGCACTCAGCTTATGTCATCTAAGATTGTGTGGATAAATTTCATTTTCTAATATTATGAAACAGCCAAGAGTATAATAAATCATCTACCAAAGTCCTTTGATAATTTTTGCATAATTTTCCCAAACAAATTGATGTTAGCAGAAAAGCTACTAATTTCACTGGGGAGGAATGGTTTTCTTAGTGTGATGAATTTAATTTCAATTTCCCTGTTTGCATTAATTCACTCCAGTAATTCATCACTTCCAGAATTAAAATACAATCATGTTTTAGTTGAGAAGGCATATAACTTACACCTGAATGACAATAAAATGCCTTCAAAAGGTAAGATGTGAAATTTGCAGAAGATATCTAGTGAAAATCATTATTAAAACTATTCACAATAAGATGCTGCATAACAATATTAAGTGTTCAGAGAATTTTACCCCTAGATTCATAGAATCATAGAATGCCAGGTTGGAAGGAACTTCAAGGATCATCTGGTCCAAACTTTTTAGATAATACTATAATTTATATGAGACAGTTCAGCAAGTTTACATGATGTGTGATTATGCCTTTCTCCAAACACAGCAGTTCTTGAAGATTTACTCCATTTCAGAAAAATCTGACAAGAGAAACAGACAATTCAAAGTCTTCATGATAAGCCTTTTGAGAAAGTAGGAAAGAAAAAGTACTTTCAATGCTCTCACCGATGAAAAAAATTCAATACAAGTATATGAAAGAAAATGTAGCTAAGCACTAAAATGTTTGGTCAAGAAAGACTCAAAAAACCCACAAAACTTCCCAGGTATCAAAATCAAATTAAAACTTTCAGAATACTTAGGGATCCACAGTAAGAAAGCACAGTAGCTAAAAATGGACTTGTTCTTTCCTACCTCTTGATAGTATCAGATGTATTGTTCTCTAAAAATATATATTTGTAGGAAACTAAATGGTAAATGAAGTTGCCTTGTTTGCCTGCTGAGCTGGAGATGGTTATATTTTAAGCTATATTTGTTCTTGGGACTTATGCCCACGGCCATTCCAGGAATACCACCCTGCAAAAGAGGAAGAGAGATCCAGAAATATATGGGGATGGAAACCACATTATTCGGGGGTTAACCACATAGACTGGCTACTTCTCAGGTTTTCACCTCCCTTCACCTAGGTTGTCCACTAGGATAAGCAGAATACTTCATTATCATGATCAAGGATGGATTTATCAGAATGCCACTCACATCACTGTTTATAAGTTTATACCAATGTTAAACTACAATAATGCAAAAATTGTTAGCTAGATAATGACAAGATTTATAATGTAAGTATTTCTCCATCATATACATTGTATTTGAAATGAAGAGTTGACACTCTGCTTAGCACACACAATATGGAAATGAATTTCACAGAAACTAACTTGCTTCTCAGAGGGAAAAGAACACTGAAGGTGCTGATAGATTATTTGATTGGTTTCTTTCTGCAGCATTGAATTAGGTTGACACTGTAGCAGTCTATTTACTTAATACTGAGACTGTAAAGAATCCACCATTTGCATATTTTTCTTCAAAGCACTGGATGCACATTCTTAAATAAAGTTGTAAATGGCACTGACAAGACTTCATCCTTTAAAAAAAACAACAAACCAAACCACAACAAAATCAAACGAAAACAAAAATACATGATATGGTACAGACTATGCCTGTACTTCACTTTCCAGACTTCTATATGCTTTAAAGGTTTAAAATTCTATATGGAATATAGAGGGAAGTTGAAACCTCACTTGAAAATGCCCTGGTTCACTTGTGGGGTCTATGTACATTAAACAATTTTGGCTTTACATATATGATACATTGTTATTCTAAAATAAACGTATTCTAAGTGAAAACTAAAGAGTAATATTTACTTTCAAACACCCTCACCCTTACAGGATCCATACGTGTGCATTGTGTTTTCACTGTTGCTTGAAATCTACTATTTTATAGGTTGCAATTGTGCAAACAGTAAACTTGAGTGGTTTCCTTGATTTTTTGGAACCAGTTCAGGGGACGTTTTCTGGCGATGTGACTAGATGACAAGCTTTTCTGGGGTTATACGTTTTGTTGTTTGCTAACAGCATGTAGTGTACTAGAGGTCTGGAACTAGAGGTCCAGATTCTTCTCTGGTGCACTGAGAATAATTCTTAGAGACCAGTTGTTAAGTCTCTTGAGAATATGTACCATATTTCCAAACTAATCCTTTCCTTGTTTCTGTTTTTGTTTCCCTTGGTATTCCTAATAACTTGTCATGAACCTTTTGCTATCCTACTGTATCACTCTAAGGGTTTTTTCCTTTTTTTTTTTTTCCCTTTTATGCTGATTCTTAAGATCTAATCTTGCTTTTGAAGCACAGAGGCTTCTAACATTCATTATTTCTGTTGCACTTTCATGCCTACTTTGAATATCTTAAGCCCTAATATACAGACATGAGTGTCTTGAACACAGTATAATGCTGCCACTGTACATTAGACTCTTTCCTGTATTTTCTTCCAAAAATAGTATTTCAGAAATGAGAGGCAGAGGAAAAAGGAAACCAGATGGAGAAAATATTTTGTCAGAGAAGCTCAGCACAACCTCAAGAACCTTCTGGAGTACAGTGCCTTTAAATCCAGTCTTTTCTGTCATTGGTTATACAGGCTGCATCTTCCTTTCGCTACTTTCTTCCTACAGAGTGATTAGCAATGATAGAGTCTGCTGCATGGAAGCACAACATCCAAAAGCAGAACTTCCTTGAAAAAAAAAAAAAAAAAAAATCAAGCTTTTCTTTCTTTAGAGAAGGAGCCCTCTAAGCCTTAGAGTCTAATATCTCAGGTCTTTGCAAGAAAAGATAAAACTCAGTACAAGGCCAAATGGCAATAAACCTATAAACTTTATGCACATTTTCTCATTTTGACAACCCCAGAAACTTATTACAAAGTTAGAGCAATGAAATCATGGAGTTCTTTGGGTATCAAGAGGGTTTTTTTGTCCAATTTTTTTTTCACTGCAGAAAAAAGGGGAGACCTGTGAGAATATAGTGTTTCCTCTCCTATCTGTAGTATTTTACACCCCTTCATGACATTGAGCACACATCACCAATAAAGACTAGCTGCAGACTCAACAGCAACATAACAAAACATCACTTGAAATCTGTTTGGTTTATGGGAAAATGCCTGAGACTGAGGTAAAAATTTCTAAATCATGAACTGTTAACTTCAACAGTCCTGCTCTTTGCTACATCTTGAATGTATGCTAAATGGATGCGTTATTGCTACAGTTTTCATCACCAGTTCCTGCAGTAATCCTTCTGTTTAATGATCCTGAATTCAAAATCATTAGAGTTAACAACTACTGATATTTTACTTTCAGCTTTTTGGCATTCAGAACTGCTTAAATGAAACAGTTCAGTCTTCTAAGTGACAATAATAGTTCTCATTATACTAACCCTCAGAACTTCCATTCTGCTACATTTTGATATATTATAGCTTACTCTGCTATAATCATTAGTGTAGTATTAAAAATACATTTAATCTTTGTCACAAAGCTCATCAGATATTGAATTTTTTGTTTGGAAATGTAACCTTATTTTCCTGGGAATCACTCTTCTTCTTCCAGTGTTGGAGATGGGCTACAGTCTAGCTTATAGTCTGAAGATCATCCTGTTAGTGCACAGGCATACAGCAGCTTATTTCATCTGCGAGTTGCTAGACTAATTCATGAATACTGAAGTCCCAACTGTCTTTTTGGCAGCTCAAGGCAGAATTTCAAATCGGTTCTTTAAAGAATGCACTGTAACATGTAAAAATCTCAGCCCAAGACACTCTAAGTTTTTAAGAAGTGATTAATTTTACTTGTGTTTACTGTATATCGATACAAAATGTGATGCACCTAACATCACTAAGAGATCAAAGCCAATGCTCATTTCAATCCACTGAAGCTTTAGTGCTTTCTGACTGACTGTTCAAATGACCTAGAAGTCAGCTCACATCCTCCTGTGGTCATGAACCTTGCTGTCATATCCAATCACAGAGCTTTTGCAGTTTCAATCCTAGTATGAATTATTAGACTGGGGTTTTAAAGGCTTGTAACACTGCTCAAAAGCCTCTTAGAAGAAAATCCTAAAAAACTTTCTTGACACAAGCAGACTGGTTTCAGATACTAAAAAGCTACACAACTAATTGTGCCCTGGTCTTTCTCCACAGGTGACATGTATAGTGGCTGATGACCTTACAACACATTGTCAGAGAACAAAAAGACTAATTAGCATTTGATGCAACAAAATACCAGAAATCACAAGCTGCATCTCAGCTGCCAGCCACTGTTTACAGAAGCTAACTTTACACATATGAGAAACCACAGGGTGGTTCAGCACACACTTCATGAAGTACAGATGGCTTGTAAATACTGGTCAGCGTGTATAAACCTTGTCATTCCTTTCCGGAGTAATTCAGTGAAGCACTGAAGGATCTGTAAAATACAGAACCTGTGATTGAGCAAAGATGATAAAAGACATCTTTCCTTTTCACCACGTTTGTGAGGCATAGTGACAACTTGACCAAAAATCAATATAGAGCTGAGCATAATAGAATACATATTTGCACTTAGAGATCTTGCAAACATCACAAGTTCAGTACTTGTACTTTAATGTAGAGTAGGAAGCATAAAAGAAACTGTTAAAGCTTTACAATTTCAAAATTCCATCTTGAGAACAAGATAGCATCCAGAAAGCAAAAGTAGGAAACAAGGTTTGGGCTGTCTTGTCTTAAAAGATCACACAGGTAATGGGAGGAAAAACCAAGGTTAAACCTTTAATGGAAAAAAAGAAAATCTTGTAACCATAATCCTTCCCCAAAGTCAGCAAAGTTGAGAGGGAACTTGCTATGTTGCAGTAATTGCAAGAACACACATTCCTGGCTATTGAATTTTAGTCTGTTTGTTTCTATTTATTTGTGAATTTCTGAAGCTTAATTTACTGTGTACTTCAACAGCCCGTTTCTTGGGCTAAATTAAAAACAATACACTCAAAATACAATGTCACAAAAAGTGGTGACATCAAACAGTCTTCAGTAATACAAGGGAAATATGCAACAAAATACTAAATAGTTAAATAGTCCTATCACAGAACTGACACAACTATATTGACAAATGGGTTTAGAAGCTCATCAAGTTCAAAAGTCAGATGAAACTTCTATTAATATAGAGAAAAAACAAATTAAAATAACAAGGATTTGAGGAAAGTGGTATTCTTGAAACCTGCCAAAGGATCAACACTTTTCTGCTTTTATGTTTTTATAGTGAAAAGAGGCGGAAAGGAAAAAAAAAAGGCCAATAAAATTTTCTACACAGTCACTAGGAAAGGAGGAGATATAGTTCTGTTTTCTATGTAATTGCATCATTTATTTGTCTATCCAGCTGTTCAGTTGAATTTGAGAAATAAGAAACTGGAGAATAGACCAAGATGAAATTTTTAACTTATCTTCTTACTTAGAAACTATAGATAATCAGGTTTATATCATCCTTGATCTGGAGACCTACAAAGGGTGACCTTCTCTGGTTTGGAAAAAAGATCCAACACAGCACTGGCCAGAAACAACCTGGGGAAAATCAAAACAAACTCAGAGGTTAGCAAGACTCATTCATGATAAGCTGTTATATCACTTTAAAAAATTTCTTTTGCAGGCCAAACTAGACCAACTGCATTGTCTACTAAAATAACTAACAGTATCTGCTTCTCCTAAATAAAGAATAGTATTTTAATTCACTATATAGAGATTCAAAACCAATTCCCACTTCTGAAGGTTTGATGGTTTATGAAAGACATTCATTCCATTCCCTAAAGCTTTGAAGGTGATTTTTTTCTTCTGTCCTGTAGCTAAAAAGGCTTCTTCCTACAGTAATAGCAGCTTTGCTGTTTCACCTTTCTATATCCACAAAATGCTTACTTGGCCAGCAGATACACCTTCTCCAGCAGACGATGGAAAGCTTATGAGTAGGCTTGTGTAGTCAGCAGATCAATAACTAAGTATATCTTTAAGGAACGAGAGTGAAAGAGGCTGAAAGAGCTATAAAGCATTGATGGAGAAATCCCACCTGACCAACTATTTCCCCAGATTTCAGTACTTTTTGCACTTCTTGATTGATAACTCACCTGCTCAGGTTGTACCTGAGGGATTTGCAGCATAGAAGTTTATTCAACAAAGAATTTTCAAAATAAAAACTGCAGATTATTAAGTTTCAATGAATTGAGAAGAAAACCCCCACAACTCCCAAGTTTTGCATCATTTACAATATTTGCATATTAGAGAATGAATTGCCCAAGGCAAAAATAAGAGATATCATATAGAGGTTTTTCAGTAGGAGAAAAATGCAACATTGCAGGTGGCAATACAACAGAAATATAGATGTGTATTTCACTTAAAAAGATTGATAATAATGTCTTCTGAAAATTTGTCTTCTGAAGAAGTTACAGAAGGAACATTGCTTCAGTAGAGCTAAAAGCAGCAACTCAAAATTATCTACATTTGCTTGGCAGAAGATCTTGAGGTCAGGTGAACTTCTTAGTGTCTTCTGAATGTTTTTTGAGAGCCTGACTAAATTTCTTAACAGGTTTCTGAAGTTAATGTTACCTCTACTACTTCACATCCTTCATTGCGATTTGCAAATCTAGAAGCAGGAGGAATACTGCTTCTTCCATGAACTATCACAATGCTTTATGCTTGGGCAAACATTATTCCATTCCATCTCCTTGCTAAGAAATGAGGTTAAAAGGTGGACTATCTTTATAATTGTTACTGTCACCTGGAAACCTATGTATAAACCACCATTGACAGAAATAGTGGGCTACACAAAGAGCAGCAAAGTGGTAAATAACTATGTTTTTTTACAGGTTAATCCCAATGTCTGACAAAATGGGACAATTAATACAAGATGTATTTTAATACTAAGCATCCATGGACAGTAAATACAAGCTACACAAACAGAACAGGAAGCTATCCTGGAAAATACAGGCTTTGAATAGGGTGTTAATGTCACACTGATAAGGCAATTTACAGTGAAAATCTGAAGGAAATGAATGATCAGTATAGAATTTTACTCCTTTACCTAGGAATACTTCATGCAGAGTGGGTGTTCATACATTAACAACCATGCTTGAAGAGTGGAGTAGGCTCAGAGAAAGCCATAATATTACACAAAGGCTGCAGAAACATATGTGTAGTGAAAGATGTAAAGAGTTCTGTCTATTTAGCTTATCAAAAAGTAGACTGAAAGCACTTAAAAATTATTACTGTATAAACATTTTCATAAGGAGGAAATACCAGTTACAAAAGGGCTCTGCTACTATGCAAAGAACAGCACAACATGAAACTGAAGGCAGGCAAATAAAAAATGTTAAAAACAACTGTTTTTAACAGCAGCTGTTAATGATTAACTGGAATGAACTTTTGAGGGAAATAGGTATTTCCCATCTTTTCAAGAATAAAGCAAGCATAACATATAGAAATTTAACCATACAGAAATATATATAATCAAGACAGAGTAATTAGGATAAGTATATGATACATTAAAAAAGATAATGTCAGGCAACAAAGGACTACTAATTCATAAAATACACATCTGAACAGTATGTTCATGTCTGAATGTGGCTTTAATGAATCAGTGAACACAAAATATAAATCCAATAGTTACCAGATAATTAAGGCTTGTGAGTAGCCAAAGGGTAGAAATTATTTTGATGTGCAGAATCAGAATAGCATCTTTCCATTAAAGTAACTGAAACTTTCCACTAATTTCACATTACCACACTATTATACTCTCTTTAGGGAAATCCATCTTTTTTTTTTTTTTCATTTTGTTGTGGGTATTTTTTAACAATAAACATCAACTTTTAAAAACCTGGTTATTATGTTTACAGTTGCAGTTATGTACATCATCTGTTCAAAAGGCAGAGCAGCACATGCTGCAAAAAATTCACTTAATATTTTCTACTCATATGACTGCTTGATTGTTGTTCTTGTGTGACTTTCAGGACAGAAGAGAAATTAATGAGGAAAAAATATTTATTACCATGAACCAGGGATGCATACCTGACTTAAGTCAAGAATTATTAGGACACCATAAGTAACTATTTTGGCATATCATTAAATGATGTCACATGCCATTTTTAACAACAGAATTCTATTAGGTCACAAAGAGATTGTCTATCCAGACTATGTTAGAATTGTAAATTAAGACATAAAGCATGCAAATGCCCAGGCTAATTGCATATGCAAGTGTTGTAAGGCATTACACAGAATCTCAAAGTGCACTGAATGCCTCAGTAAATTAAAAAATATATATATTTACTTTCCTTTTCTACCAACAGGATTTTTCTAAATTAGTATTGGTGTTTCACATTTGTTCATGGAATTAGCAAATAAATGCACTGGTATTTTACAAATCTGATTATAAGAGTATTGTTAGTCTCCTTTTCTGACCTCTCAGGAACATAATACATCTTGGACACAATGTGTTCATAGTTCAAAATGTTTCCAGAAAGATAAGGAATTTTCTCAGAGTATGTTGACTTGCAACAGTCATAAAAAGTCATCCTCTAGTGCATTTATATGCTAAAATTTTGCTATGTCTTTAGCAAACAGAAGAAAGCTTATGGTATAAATGCTTTTCCTAAAGATAGGCTAGGAAAAAAAAAAAAATCATCTAAAAACAGTTAAATATGTATATTTGTCCTTCATTCACTGAGCCAATGACAGTCTGCTTAACTTTATACATATTGCCCATAAGTTCTACTGACTTCAGAGGAATGCAAACCTTAAATCTGATTCACACTAATGAAAGTATCTGAATACAGAGATGAATACAAGATCAAGAATGTGCATTGCATTCACACTTCCTGGACTGTGTCATGTATTTGTTGACCAAATAAGAGATTAATTATTTCACTGATAGAAATTTTACTAGTGTTGGAATTTCAAAAATTCTAATATTTCTAAAAGGAAAAAAAATACTGGCAACAAAACCTGGATACTTAAGAAGCCAGTGATAAAAGCTGCATTATTCAGAAAAAAATACTATAGTGCTTTCTGAAAAAGGAAACAAACTTCCTCTATATAAGTAATATTTTGACAATGAAAAGCAGTTCTTACTTCAGAAATTGTCTTGATTTTAAAATGTTTTAAAAAATAAAGATAATTAGAGAAAGGAGCAAGAAATTCCTACTGATTGGACATATCAGAAAAATGCTGATAGGCAATGTATCATGTTTAATCTCTATAACCTCTGATCGAAATTTAAATTGTCCTTGGTAGAAATCATTCTATTGTAATTATTTTCTCAAAAGTTTATGATTATTAAAATGGCAAAGGATTCATCATGAAGTGATATTTCCAGAATGAAAATAATTGCATCAGAATAATAACAATCTTGCTAGAAACACCAGTACAATAGAGAGTTTGTACCAATTCTAGAAAAATTTTAAGTGCCTATATCTGCTGTTGAAAAATTTTACCTGAGTGGCACGGAAGACACTGAGCTATGTAAATTGCTACATCTAAGAATTTTAATGGGGAGAAATCTCTCTGATTAGGACTTCTCGCTGTAATATTATCAAGAACATCTTGATGGCTCATTTCTTGTTGATGTGTTTTGTACTGAGCTTCTTTTAGCTACAATCCAAAGAGCAGAAATTTGTCAATTCTTGTCATCTGGCTGACTGGAGAACAGGTGAATAAGCCTTTTGCAACACGCATCGGTGAAAAAAGAATATAATCAAAGAGCTATTAACAGTTGGAATAAGAAACTGCACATTATCAAAATAGACTCAATGAAAAACAGGCATTTCAGATTCTGAACAAATGTATCTTCTATTTTTTGATACACTTTGACCAAGTACTGGTCCTGTTGTTAGAAAAAAAAAAAGCCCTGAAGCTAGAACAGCTCTGGATGGGGTTTTTCATACCTAACCAAAAAAGTCAATTGAAAGATTCAAGAACATTTAGATGTGATTTTCAAGGAAGTTTCTAGAAATAACCCATGTTTACTCACCAAGCAATAGATTTTTCAAGGAGTAAACTAATACCTGACCTTAATTAAAAGAACCATGAAGAGCCACTTGTCAAGCTGTTGTCAAGAATTTCTGAGCTACATACGGGATGGACTGGTATTTGCAGCCGTGAAAGTGCACATAGCCTTTTTCATTTGAAGGTGTTGACCTGGTACATGGTAAAACCTTACCATACAGAGTCTATGTTGCCTTGACAGTTCTTACCCTGGATGTCTTAAATCTAAAAGATTCTTTATAAGTGCATTTTTTCTCACTGTTCAAAATATGAAAACTGAAACATGTTCAATAAGTGTCTGAACTGGTGATCTCTCCGCTCCCAGTCCAGCTGAGATATCTACTATTAAATGCTATTTCACACCTACAGTTTTTTAATTATACACTTAGCAGTCCTGTAAACAACTATTTTGTAGTGTTGTTGATCTCTGTTTCAATTACTGCATTTCACCTTAGAGATGGCTGGATTTCTGTAATGCTAGAAACACACTTACCTCTAGAAAAACCTCAAAATCTTAAAAGAAGGAGAGACATAGAATTGGAAAGCAGGTCTTCATCTCTGCAAATTACATAAAGTATTTTCATTCTGTGAAGAACAACACCAACATAACTGCAACTATAAACTTAGAATAAACTCTGAATCACTGAATCCCAGGGCATGTCTTGTGATTCACCAATGTGGGATTTGGAGTGCTTAATCCCATTACTACAACTATGGTGCTTCTATCAGCTTTGTTCTCTTAGTTGCTTTGAAGGAATGCAATGCATTCTCAGTAGTCACTATATAAAAAATCTTGCTGCTCTACTGTCTCAGAGCAAAAAGCATCTCTTAACTCTCAACAAAACTGTTGTGTACATGAGAAGTATTTAACTTCAAATGATCAAACCCTAAGAGACACAGTACATATTTTCTTTAGTATATTTGCCTTCCTCTGTTCTAGTCTTTCTGTATGGGGCTGTTTTTGATAATATTTTAGGTTCAGGCCAGAGGAACTTAGGTATTTTGGCTCATTTCTTAACATAGGTAACAAAAATCGCATGCTAGTGGGCATGAGTTGAAGGGAATACTACAGGGAGTCTTGCCCACTCTGATGTGAGTGACCAGCTGACCCCTGATTCATGCTGTGAATGAACATTAATGCCCTTTTTGGATAATGCATGTCTTATTTTCATATTATGCTTTCATAAATTTTTGGAATAGCTTTTCTAAAGATGAATGACTATGCAGCTTCAGTTGAGAAATTAATAGAAGGTTTGCAAACCATAGCCAATGGAAACATGAACCCACATATCAGCTCAGCAATATTTTTGCTAAGATTGTCTGCAGCTGAGTGATTTGAGTGCAATTTATTTTCAAAGGCCATCATTTCAGGCAGTTTCAGATGGCTTTTTACAGACGTCAGCGGCATTACCCTGCATTAATTGTAGGTATTATATTTACTTTTATTTCTGTGCTGCTACTCATGGGTAGGAAATTACCTACTGGAAGTGTCAACACAGAATTCCATACTGGTTAAGGCTAGAAGGGACCTCTGGAGACAGTCTAATCGACCCCCCTTGCCCAAATCAGGGTCAGCTATAGCAGGTTGCTCACAGCTGCGAGCAAGTCAAGTTTTCAGTATTTCCAAGGATGGAGAACACATAATCTCTTTGGGCAACCTGGTCCAGGGTTTGACTATGCTTACAGTGAAAAGGCTTTTGCTTATGCTTAAATGGGATTTATTGCACTTCAATTTGTTGAAAATACCTTTTCTCCTTTAATTACATACTACTACTGAAAAGAGTTTTGGAAAAGTAAGGGAGTTTTCCAAGTTTGTCCTAATGATTTTTTCCAAGTTGATACCTAAAAGAGAATCACTTATGAGCTTTATCTTAATTTTCTATTTTCAACCTTCTTTCACAAACCTCTTCCTGCTCTTGTGCAAGAACAGATGAAATCTTTCTGGATAACAAAAAGAATATATACTTTATATTACAAAAGCAGCCTGGAAAAGTCATGTGATTAAGAGAACTCTGAGCTACTTTTAAAAATTGCTTTTTTTAACCCCTATGGTAAGTCTCTATTTATGATAAGTTCACTTTGCAGAAGTGCAACAGCATAGGGCATTAGAAGAAAGAGGGTAAAAGCAATAATTACCATGTGGGTACATTATACAATCTGCTAAGAACAGAGAATGTTTGTATCTGAAACCCTGAAATCTTCACATAATGATTTAAAATTCAAATGCAAGTATGCACTTTAAAACACTGAAAAACGTCACTATTCTGGCACATGACATTAAAACTTTGAATTTCAGCATTTCTTCATAGGAGTTCACACTGTAACAGTGCATATTTACGGAGTGTTCATAGCAAGCACTATCACTTCTGTTCTCTGTATCACTGTAATGATCATCACAATGAATTTTAGTCTAGACAGTTTCATCTCATGATTAAAAATGTATATTCACAAAAGAAATTTTTCACATTTTGAAAGTCTGTATATTTCATTTGTGTTAAATGACCATTTTAGTGTCTTTAAACAGTAAAAAAAATAAAATATATATATATCTATTTTCTGTATACACATCTCTAGTAAAAACATTTGAATATTTAGGTAGCTATCATCTGTATCTGCTGCCATACTGGATTTCAGGGTAATTTATCAAGCTTTACAACAGTATCTCTGCAAGTTCTTGATTAAACAAACATTAAATTACCTCAGCCACATGTGGTATTTTATTTCACAATTCTTAATGGATTTCTCCCCCACAATTTTTAATCACATCAAAATCTGAATAAATTATTAGCTTCTGTACATTCTGTAGCAAGGAGTTTCTGTGCTTAACAAGGTAAATGTTAAAAACAGCATGAATTTACAATTAAAACATGAGTACAGACCATAAATTTTCAGCACTGTCACCTCAGTCTGTGTCCAGTCTCTACTTGAAAAAGAAAACTAATTCACTTTTTCCTGCATATTAATGTTACACAACCGTGCATGTATGTAAAAAGCTACTACTACTGTGGAGGCATTTGAGAGTTCAGTAGTAGGCTAAACAATTTTTTAAACTAATATAGCATGACGACTAAACGAGGTGAAATGAATGATATTCAGGCTCATTTACTACCTGGCTTTTTGTTTAAATACAAATTCAGTTGTTATACTCTAATTTGCCTCAAGATGGTAGTGGTATCACAGAAACCTTTCTCCCACTTTTAAGCAACAGAGCAGTCTGAAGTTAAACCTCATTTTGTCAACCTCAATACAGAACCGAAACTATTTAAGGGAGCTGTTCTGAAATATTTCAATCTTGTTTCTTCTCTTATTTACAATACTGAGCATAAACAATGCTAAGTTGGTCATGATGCATTACTATAACTATTAATTAACTTATTTTTCTACAGCAATGGCTTAGCTACATTACTACAGTTGGGAAACAATTGGATGTTGCAGCTCTGCACTCAAACCCTCAAAAACAGAGTAGCTTGGTTGACTATCACAAGAACTTGAAGATAGAAGAAAGAGACTGTGTTAACCTACTATTGAAAAGTGGTAGTATAAGGGAATTTTCTAATGTCTGCTCAAAAAAATGGACAGACATTTGGATTGAGACCCTTTTGTGCTGTTCATCTCATTTTATATCAAAGATGATCTAATTCATAAACATATGATGCTGAATAAAAAATGAAAAAAGTTACAAGAACTTTGCCATGCCACTCCATTCAGAAGGAAACTGCTTTGAGAGTTGACAAGAATTACTTTGCTATTCTCATGGTTTCTTCCAAGGCACAGAATTCTCATTGTTAGTTGTTTTGTTTAACACAATCACATGTTAGAGAACAGTACACGTTAGTGTTCACAAAATAGAACTAGTTAGTATGACAATTCTACTCCTTACATTCTTGCCAATCTTATAGCAACAGATTTGCACATGTAAAGAATATGCATGCTTCTTTAGGCAAAAGCCTACAATTCTTCTATTGGTTGAAAACAATACCTCAGGGGATGGGGCATAACATATATAATTCATACAAATTTTATAAACTTCTACTATGCTGGCAATGAAAATTCACCTTGGAAAGCACCACTGTATCATAACAGAGGACAGGCCCCAGGATTCCAATACAAAACACCTAGGAAAGGAAAAACTATTCAAAACTAAACCTGATTCTGTGCCTGGGACAAAAAAAAAAACAACAACCACCAAACAACCAACAAACCAGTACAGCCAAGTATTTTCTGATTTAGAGATGTCTCTAAATTAACACTCTAATAAGTAGAAATAACTCTGACCTTCCATGCTTTTGTTATATCTCTGGAAGGCTGTCCACAGAGGACAATATGAAGAGGAGAGCTATGCTCTTCCTCTGTTACATTACAAAGACACACATTCCTTCCATTCCTTTTCATAATGCAGAAAAAAAGTTGGAGCAAAGCAGAGCACATCTTTTATTAGGACTCCTTTTGCTGCAGTTTCCACTGACAGCTACTCCCTCTGGAGCCATGACATACAACCATACCACACCTCCCTTCCCTATTTAGGATTTCTGTGCCAGAAAGAAATCATGATTTTGTAGGGGAAGAACAGGAAGCAAGACTCAGGTAGACAGATAAAGCGGGACATTTGTCATACACTTAATTATATTACTGAATCAGAGCTATTATGGAGGCTGAGAGCCAGAATAATGAGATTGTTGTTCTAAAGCCTACTATCAATGAACTGCCAGAGAAGAACTAAAAACCGCAATTATTCTTCCTTACTGATCATACCGAATGTGTCTGATGCTCTGATTAATCTCAGACTATTACCTTCTCCTCATTTCTTCTCTGAAGGAAGGAGGTAACTGCTTTCAGTAAAGCAGCTGAGACTACAGATACCGAGCAAGACCCTAAAGCCTTATCTGAAGCCTCTCACAACAAAGAATGCAAATTTTCCCAGCTTTCTATTTTTTTCTAATGGTTAAATCGTCCGTTTTTCCTGACTGTTTTGAGTCCTATTCCATAGTACTAATTTCTAAGCAGTGCAGTTGCAAAGGGCCTTATATAGTACTTCATAGCTTCTAGCACCATTCTGGTCATCATGGGACTAAAAATTGTGTGTGTAACACATATATTTTTTGCTGTACTGTAAGGATAGCACAATTTGCACCTGCTTATACAGTTGACTGAGCTAAGAAATCTATTTTTTGTTCTCCTACCTAAAAACCAAAGCCAACCACTCACGTGCAAAATAAAGTGTCTTCTGCAAGACAAATATAAAATATCTTTTTGGAGTTCTGCTTCCATATGTCCCTAGAAATCTATCCTAGACTGCTTACTGAAAACCTTAGTGTAGACTTGTCATGGCTGTAATTCCTGATTTCAGGCAAATCAACAACAGCATTTCTCAGTAATTTTTATTTTAAACAATAAATGTGATTTCTAATGGTCAGTCAATTAGCAGACAGGATTTTATTTTAGTATTCTTAGTGATGTATCTAAATTACTGAACAATATTTCTATGCATGTTTTCTTATAGCTTCTGTTAACATACATGCTTTAAATAATACTCCTGCATGTGTGAATGAAGCTTAATTTTTTTTGTGCAATTACAAAGAATTGCTTCAACAGAAGCTATAGCCTATTCTTTTTTGAAATCTTATTAATAAAAATGGCACATTTGCACATACATCACTGCGGCATTTTTGTAACTTTAATTTTTAAACTAATCCAGCTCTCTTTACTTTCATATGTGTTGCATATTAATCATATTATTCTTGGCTCTGTTTATAGCTTCATGAAAACTATACAACCTACTTCAGTATTCTTTAGTCTTTGACAAGTGAGACTGGGAATTGAGGAGTAATCAGTAATGGTTATCTGCCTTTCCTATTTAAAAACAATAATGATGTTCACTCATCCTGAACAAGGCCTTTAATTAATCATTGTAGCAATGCAGACTGAAGTCCCAGTGTTACTATCCGTGACACATAACAGTAATATATACTCCTGCTTAAATGCTTTTGTTCTGCAAAATAAATCTTTACATCTATTCCAAATAATTTAGTAAAATTAAAACATAGCCTTATTACTCATTGTGAATTTTTCAAGCAGGTGTACTTATTTTCATCTTATGACAGCTGACAACGATACCTTATCTAGATGACACTTTTTCAGACAGTGCCTAAATAAATATATTAATGTATATTTTGTATATATACTTTTCTTCTATATCTATTTATACTTATCTTGACAGGCAAGTTGCTCCCTCTCTAAAGTTTTTTCATCCCATTTTACAACATATGGCTAAATTCCACAAAGCATAGCTTAACATCAGGGTTTGGCTTTTTTTTTTTTAAGACCTCTCTGTTTAGATGGGTATGTGGAGCTTTTCAAGACCATGGGCATTACCTCAAGGACCAGTACCCCTATTGACTGTAAACCTTCTATTTGGAGATGTTCATCTACACCTGGCTAATAGCCTAATTAGATTTAAAGCTACCAAGTGCACTGTCTTTTTCCAAGTGAATAATTCAAGTGAAATGACTAATGAAATTCTTAAGGGAAATACATAGCTATTTATGATGATAACTTGGATTTCCCATCAAAGTGGCCAGCTCTTTCTACTGTCAGATTTAAGTATATCCCCCTAGGTTGAAAATACTGTAGAAGTAAAGACTATGCAGATGAATTCTCTAGAGAGCAAGAATCAAGTGTGCAGAGAGAGACTCAACAAACTATAGTTCCTAATGGAGAAAACAAAGCCAAAAGAAACTATATTTCTCCAGCAGCCTGAAATGTAAAGGGCTACATTTCATCCTTATATACTATTTACAGTGTTATCCTCTAAAGGCAATGAATTATACATAGTCATTGGTTATTCCTGACATTTATTCAACTGGACTCCACAAAGATTCTGTCAAGATTTGGTACCTTTTTTCTCAACATTTTTATGGTTTTATCTGCCACATCTAGTACCAAAAAAAAAAAAGTTTGGCTTATATCAACTTTGCTTTCCATCTTAAATGTTTTACAATTCTTAGGAAATGTTCTGGTTCTGCCAATAAAAGAGTAAATCATGAAGGGACAAAAATTACAGCATTCAACTGAAAATCTGAAAAAAAAAAAAAAAAAAAAAGAAAAGAAAAAGAGAGATGAAGTTGGTTTTATGGTTAATGGACAATGGAATTCCAGAGACAGGAACTGTGCCTTGCATTCTAGGGAATTGTGGACAAATCTCATGACCTCTGAGCTTTCATTACCAACTTAAAAACTGGGTATGCTGACTTTTTGCTACCAAGATCATGCCACAAACATACCTATAAATCAGTGGCTGTTAGGCACCTTAGTAATACAAAAATCAAAGTCCTAAGTATTTGTCTAGACGGGTAGAAACCTGGTATCAAGCTCTCTGCATGAAAATTGAATCTGACTTTTAATGAGGAGATTTGGATAGGTGGTCTAGTTTTGAACTTAAAAAACACTGAGGAACATTTTCCAACTATATTTTTGTCCTTTTAATTAGAGGGTTTTTTCATTTTTTCAATCTTTTTCAACTATCCTCTAATATTTTTACAGCCTTGCCTTTTGAGGGACAGGCACAAAAGTGAGGCAGATACACTGAACAAGTGGATATCAAAGAATGAATTTCCCCTGTTGCTTTAACCACATGAAAGCTCTCCAAATGTATTCCCTTGCTGCTCTTAGTGGTTTGTATAATGAGATCAGTAGAAGCGAACACTAACATCTCCCTGTTCCATTTGCAGCTGCTAGTAGCTGAAGGATAACTGTGCTATGGTAATGATTCTATTTGAAAAGGGAATATTTGCTACTCTCTTCTTTCTTCTTACCTATTTTTTTTTTTTTTTTTAAGTCCTGACAGTGTTCTCAATTTGGGGGAGGAAAGGGAATGGAATAGAAGAGCAGTAGAGGAAAGCATGATCCCTGCCTCGAGAATTTAAAATCTGAAGAGAGAAAGAGGACAGAATTAACTGGTGGTCTCAAGGGAGAGAATTTTATGATGTAGGGAGAAAGGAAAGCCTGTTGGTTGTTTATCAGGCCAACTTTATCTGGAGCTACCATGTTCAAGAGAACTTACATCAACGTTCAGAACTGGAAACAGTAAAGCTCTGCAAGAATGCAGGTTTACAGAACACATACTTCCCAAGGGGAAGAGGAACTGGACAGTTTTAAGTCTCAGTTTGACAGGGTGCTGAGCCATCTCATAGAAAGCACAGCAGTACCTAGAAAGGTTGAACCAGATGATCCTTGAGGTTCCTTCCAACCTGGCATTCTATGATTCAATGATACTATTCTGGTTTGGGTACCCCTGAAAATTACTAACCTTTCTTGGATCATCAGTTACTGCTTGTGATAGTGCCCCCTCTGGATGAGTAAGTTTCTCAATCTTGCATTACATAAAGGTCTACAAAACAAAATTAAAGACTTAAGACTGCATGCATGTGCATTGAAAAAGGAAAGGTTCATTTGTGAGGGAAACTGAAATCCAAAAGCAAGCATGTCTAGAGATCCATCTAGTTTCTTTCCCTCAGTTAGTTAGCTTTTCAGAACCTGACTAGAATCAGAGCATAACCAACTGGGGGTGATGTTGGAACTTTACTTCATCACAACATTCAATGAGCATCTTTTCCCCAGGAATAACTTTGCAGCATTTTGCTCTTTTAAAATCAGAGAAACAAGACATTTAGAAGTTTTACTAATTCTTCACCTCTAATTACACCATGAGCTAAGTGACATAGGCATGCTGCAACATATGAGAACAGGCCAATGGCAAAGAATTTGAAATGGGATCTTTGAAGGAATATATTGCTTTGTGGGCTACTTGTGTCAATAAAACCAAGATCGAGGAACAGAGTTAGAAAACACATCCACCTCTCACCTTTGGTCAGAGGAAAATACCAGATTCCTAGCAAGATGGGTATTCTGGTTCTTTTTAATGTTGTTTGTTGACTAGTTCTTGTTAAATGCGAACATGCCAGTAGTTGTTAGTTTATTTGAACATAGAACAGCAAAAAACTTTTCCCCTGTAAGTTTTCACAAATGTTTGATACAGTATGTCATTTTACACAGTCATGATAAAAAATGGATCAAACATTGAAATAGTTTCTTTGTTTGCCAGTCAGACAACAATGCCAGCTGTCAGCATCTGAATTATTACAGAGCCATTTGACATGTGAACAAAAAAGACTGTATTCTTGACTTGCCCTAAATTGCATCAGCAAATAGAATTACTTAATAGGATTACTATTGAGCTATATTGTGTACTTCTATTTCAGTTACAGCCTTTATACATTGCCTCTCTTTGTACTTTACACAGGTAACTATATTCTTAAAAAGAAAAATAAAACATTGAAGAGCAGGCTGCTTTGTTAAAGAGCTTATCATAGTATATTTCAAAAACATTGGTAAACTTAACCAAATTTAACAAAACTCCACTAAGTGTCACATCCTAAAAGCTGGTTCTGTTTGATTTTTAACATTATATAAACACTTAATCTGGCTCCTGCTACTTACGCTATCTAGTTAAAAAGGATGGATCAGCTGAATTAATGGGAAAAATCATTATTTTGATTAGTCTGTCCCAGGGCTCTGTAAACACAGCATAAATAGCATGTCACTCACTGGCAAGGATGAAAACTGAAATGGCTCATCAGTAAACAGACACAATCTAAGGGAGGACTTTTGTGACATCTGATCATAGCTGTGTTTATAAACTACTGCACATCCCACTCTCAGATTAACCATTCTGAACATGAAAGAATTGAAAGATTATTCTGAATACTACTAGAAACAAGTGTTTTGCTAGCACCCTGTCCTTCTTGAAGAAGCCCTTCTGGATAAGTTCTCCCAACCTAAAGTGAGCACACTTGCGTGCTATTGTAATTATTTTATTGAAGGCAACTTTTTTTTTCCTTTTTTTTTTTTTCTATTTTTTTAATGCAAATTGGGCTTTTTTATTAACATTATGATTCCTTCAGGCTGCATTCCCAAGGTATTCTAGGGATAGGCACTCCACTATTATCCTTTGCTATGTATTTCCTTCACGTGTAGAGGTGAAAAAAGAGGAACTTGACACTGTCATTTCTAAAGAAGCCTCTTAAGAAGTAAACTACTTCACAACAGACAAATTATACAGACTTGACTCACAAGACTCAGGCACAGATAGTGCAGTGCTTCACAGTTAGTTAAAAAACATTCTATTCAAACAAGTATGAAATTGTCATATTAACTAACGCATGAATGAGCTCATATAAAACCCTACAACATTGGAGCAAAATACGAAGATTTTTGAAACACTTAATAAGGGAAGCCATTGATGCCAAACCTATTTCTTACCTTGTTCAGATGTGCAAGGTTACACTGTTCATCAAAACAATTATGATTGCTCTTCATCTGTTTTATCCTTGAAAATGAAAAATCTAAATATTTCTCTAAACAGCTTTGGAAAACAACAACAAACATGTCTAGGCACAAAGCAGCAGTCTTTGCAGGGGCTGTTTTGGACAATGTCCCAGAGCGAGCTAAGTAGAATACATAGGAAAAGTCAGAGTGAAAAGAATGGTGAGAAACTCAGTTCTTAACTCCACTGTTGCAACCAACACTTTCACAACATACAACATTTCTGGCAGTTTTTGCTAGTTTCAAACCCAAAGATGGGTTTTGTATGTCTTTGTTTTGTACTGCCTAACAGTGCTGAGGTGAATGAAACTTGACATAGGACATAGAAAACAGTGACTAAATCCATTGTGATATGTTTGGTAGACTGAATTAAATCCACTGATTAGTTTTGGATGAATATTCAGAAAAGCAATTCCACTGTTAATTTATTTTCTCTTACTTGAGTGCAGTGTTTCTCAAACTAAACATAATAAGCTCCATAAAAAAAGCAGGCTTGGCAATTCTACTCTAAAGACCATTTGCATTGTACTTAGTGCATATGTTCATCCTACATTTTATTGTGATGATTACTTAGATTTTGGACAGTCTTACTTTTTCTATTTTTACTTTCATATATGTTGTCATATCAAAGCTAAAACATGCCCCCTACTCCCTCACTCCATCTAGACCAATCTGGTTCTTTATAATCTTCAGTATTTAGACTTTTTCTCTAATTGAGTAACTGCATTTACTTTGAGACACATAAGACATGTAAAAAACTAATCTGTAATTTCATTATTACAAAGTATAAATTGAGTTTAGGTCAGATAAGGACTTACTGGCCATAAACAGATATCACTGTTCTTTGTTTATCATTTAGAAACACCCCATGCTCCACAAAAAATGAGAAAAAAATCTAGATTAACCAGATTAACATCTAATTATATAATTAAACTACTGGCAATCACATAAAAGTGTATTTTAATATCATTTTTCGTAGCTTTTGTGGGGAGAATATTTTCAGAAGGCTGTCCTTTCAAAGTAAAAATGCATATGCTAAAGATATGGTCTGCCATTACTCTATCTAGGACAAACACTATTTGTTCAAATTGACCAGAGTTAGTAAGTGTACTGTTGGCAGTGTTCTCTAAGGAGTTTAGTAATATTTACCCTCACCTCCTGATAGAAAGGAGAAGGTAAAATAAAAGCTTAAGCTTGCCACACAGGACAGTAATACAACTGTTTTACGTTTTTTGGAGGTTTTATTTAAAGTGTGGAATTTAGGATCTGATTTTAGTTAGATTGCTTTCAGATTCACACTTGGAGCCCAACTTTTTACTACTAAATCCTTCATTCCAGGACATTTTGCAGGAAGCTGGTAATAATAACTACTATTGAAGTTTTGGGCAAATAATCTCTCGCAGCTCTAGTTATTCACATGCATTGTTAACTGCCTGGGCACATTCAGGAAAAAAAATCCTGTCTTTTTCAGAGTTTTTCACAGTTTTTCTGCTATGAGGCTTATTAAGCTAAATTATGAAAAATCTCCTAATTCCAGAGTATTTCCAATCCTCTAAGAAAACAAGACTCCAAATGCACCTATTACGATTCTTCACAGTGGTTAGATGCAGCCGTCACTTCTGTTTACAGTATAGAATTATAAATTATATTGAAATACCATTCAGTTATAGTCATTCTCCAACACTGCATAGAGATGGATGGTCTCCAGGGTAAGGTTGTCATAAAAAGAAAAATCAAACCAGCTGAATAATACAATAAGTCTGTGTATCAAGGCAGCTCAACCAAGCAGTGATGAGAACTGTGGCAGCCTTCGAGAAGCTGGCTGACAGATTTCATTTGTCTGAGTTCAGATCTTACCCCAGTGTCATATGTTATATCATCCCACCATCCCTTTGGTGTTCTACCAGCACCCCTCCAGGTGTAAGGAGTCTACCAGCTAAAATGCTTGAATGGGTAGGTCAATAGTACAAGTAAAGAACCCGTTTCATTTTTTTACACCACAAAATTAACACCTTTTGCATTTGGTTCTGTAATTAAACATATATTAAAACTTTAGAATATAAATACGTAGTACTATATTGAAATAGGACATTTCACATATATAATATCTTTAAATCCTACGACTGTTGATTCAACATTTGGAACCACAATCTGCTATCACTAATGTCTCTACGATTCAAAACATAAAGCACTTCCCCCTTGAAAATGAGGCAAACCAACATAAGTTATCATGTGTTAGCTACCATGTTTCCAGAGGAATTAATTTTAAAATTAAAAAAAGCCCCTCTCTCCTTTCACTTTGTCATAGACTTTCCTAATACATGGATCACTTTTGCTTTACATCTATTTAAAGTAATTTTTGTATTTTACTCCATTGTGGTGACTAATAAAGTGTTACATTTTACAGACATGTCTCATGCAGATTCCTGAGTTAGCAGTAAGTGGGGTTTGGGGAATAATTCAGATGACAAAGGTATGCATCTGGTGACACCTTAGATGCATAAGTATTCTAACTGTTGTCCAGTTGCTGCTGAAAAAAGTATAGTATGATCTTCCCACATCTTATCTGCCACAGCTACGATGGATGTCATGGGTGCACTAGTGTGTCCAAAACAGTACTAGTTATCTATGCTTAGCCACCTGAATCACTAAGCATGCACACACAGCACTGGTCAAAAGCACTTGTGCTCAAGTTCAGGAAGCAGCTCTGGCATGTTAAAGCAACACTTCAAACAGCCTAATGTATGTAGAACAGCACTGTAACTGTATTGCCTACTGTTCCAGCTCAGCAGGAGCGAGGGCTGTATCACCGTGAATAACAGGTGTCTACACAAGCACACAGGAACATTCCTGAAAGTGACTGTTAACCTATCTATGCCATTGCAGGGATGAGAAGAACACAAAGAACAAATCCTGCTCTTGGCAATCTCAGAGATTCAAGCTTCAAGCTGTGGCAGCCAGCAAACTTTCATCTCATTTTACACAAATTTCTCCCTCACATTTGCCTGTAGCCAAAATGTGTAAAGCAATTTAAAAAAAGTTGAAATAGCACTTTTTAACTGTAACAACCAACATCACACCTTTGATATATAATGCTACTATAATTTGAAAGGCTAACATAGAGCATAGAAACTAAAAATTTTTCAGAAAATATTCTCTGTCAAAACTTGATGGAAAGCAAAGGGAAAAGTTTAGTCAGTTTCAAATTATTTTTGTATAGGAGGAATCCTTAGGTATGATCAAGACAATGTATAGAATGAGAAAAGGATAAAGCACAGTTTAAGATTCAACGGACATCTCAATTTCAGAAGAAAACTGAAAGTTTTGCATAATATTTCTGGTTAAGTGCAACAGGTTTCTAAAATCAAAGGAATAAGATTCAAGTTCCACATAATCTACATAAAATGATACTTTTAAACTTCAACAAATTCCACTTTATAGCTACTAAAATTATAAGAACAATAATTCCCTTATTGATTTTTGGCTTTTTGATCACATACACATCTCCTGAAGGAAGTGGTCATAGACTCAGGGTGAAAGGGACATAAGAAAAAGCTTTAAAATTCAGTCACATCTAGTAAAGACATAGACTTCCAGGTTTTCACTTTTATTAATTTTAAATTATTTACCTTCTTATTTGTGAGCAAAAATAAAAGTGCACATGAATGAAAATATCTGGAGGGGAAAGAAATAATACTGACTCAAGTTCCCTGTAATCAGTAACATTCAAGAATAAAATAGCTGTCAAAAAGCTGTTTCATTGTACCATAGTTATCAGTCCAGCCTGACACCAGAATGCCTCTGGCAATGTTGTTTTGACACACTAGTAATGTCTCCAACTTGTTAGTAGCAGTTGTATTAAATCATCTTGTCACCAATTCTAGCTTTTATCAAGTTAAGTTAAACAAATTCACTACTTAAAATAGAAACTATTTGTTTTGGTAAAATAAGTTTTGATACAACATGTTTGAAATCCCCTTTCCTTTTCTATATCTAGCACTAGACTTGGGTGTGAAAGACAGAACAAAGGGTAAGCCCCTCTTGTTTATGAAAAAAAAAAAGTAAAATGAAGTTATTTTTTTACTACCATATCTCGAAAGCACTGTCTTTTAAACAACATTGATTTTACTGAAAGGAGAAAGAAAAGTAAGCAATGGTACTAGAGTTATTTAACAGTAAAAAACAGCTCAATGAAACAATTTTTAAGAGTTTAAACTTTATACTGTCAGTCATATTCTGAAATTTGGCATCTTTAATACTTTAGGGCCCCAAAATAAAACAAAATAAAATGTAATAGTGGAGGCAAAGGACATATGTTAAGAATGGCAAAAAAAGATCATGTGGTAGCCATGGATAGACTGATGGCATGACACACAATGCCGCCAATATGACTCAAACATTAGAAAAATTTAAATTGTCAAAGAATAGATGTTCTGATTTCCTAAGAGAGTATAACTAAGAAGCACAGACTCTTGAATGAACACAGATGCTCTTGCCATGACATTTCCATTGTGGAAATTTTTGGAACAGTGAATTCAAGAATTGCTAAAAACTGGCTCCAAGCATGACATGTGACAGCTCACAATCAGAATAGCTAATTTCCCCATGCCCCTCATGTCACAGGCAGATACACGGACAAAAACACAAAAAGAACACCTCTCCATCCTGGTCCTCTGTCTGTAGGAGGATAATCAGGAGATGGCTATTACAACCAAGTACACCATACACACTAGGATTCTTTTGTGACTTTAGAGTTGCAACTCTATTACCTTGGAGAGTGGAATATTAGTTTTGTTCTGCTTTTAAAGGGACCTTTTCCTAGATTCTTAGAAATCAGTGGTAAAAAAATCCTACCAACAGCTCAATCTCACTTTGAACACTTGCTTGGCTTTCTGAAGGCAAAAAAAAGATGGGAATAGAGGGCAATAAAACAAGCAGCACATCTAGATCCCACTAAGTTTAAATAATTCTCTATGAGAAAACAGTTACTGTTGTTCCCCAGTGAACTTAATGGCAAATCAGTTTAAAATGCAAAGAACACTGTGAAAAGAGCAGACTATGGCATTTGATCCTATCTATGCCATTATATACACCAAGGTGAAATAAGTGCATAGAAATTTCAGCAGTTTCTAATTAAAATACCTGAAAAATACACCAGACACATGCCTCTGCATTCTCTTCATCAAAATAAACATCAGCAGAGTAGATTAAATCCTGTGTTTAAGATTTTTTTTAACTTTTCTGCCTACACTTAGACTTAAAATTCTAGATTTAGGTTACTAACAAATATGCTAATAAGAAATTGAGCACTTATTTTTCAACCATTATTTACTTTCCTTTACTAAATTAGTCTAATTTGATAGAGTTGGCAGAAATTGATTTGTTAAATCTTACATCAGTCTCTTAGACATAAAAATCCCAAACTGGGAAAGGATGAATAGGGACCATAAACATTTTCTAGAAAATTTCCTACATACTGAAAAATGCTGCCTCTCCTAGTCCTGAGCTCAAGGTATCTGGGTCAAGCACAAGCTTCCAAAACTTTGAGAAAACAGGGAAAGTTAACATAACTCTCTGAGGAACAAGCCTTCATATGTTCTTCTGGGTGAATAAACAGTACAATTGTTTTGAAAGGGCTGTTTTGAGTCACTTGAATTAGCAAGAGCTCCCAAAGGAAATTTTCCTACTCATACAAATTCAATTGGGATTGTCATGTAAGCACAGTTTAAAAAGAGAAGACTGTAACTAGAGGATTTAGGCTAAGAATGATTAATACCACTGTTCCACCCTTGCGAGTAGGAAGGAAGGCAGCGAATGTTCCTACAGTGAAGTGTTTGAAAAAACTGCAAAATTAGTCTCCAGTAATCACACTCCCCATCCATGAAGAGTATTTGCTAAAACTTCACAATTCAAGATGAGGTTTTGCACTGTCCCAACTGACATGCTTTGGAGCTAGAGTCTTCTAATCAAAGCCTTGATTCTGATGAAAATTACCTCCACTGGTCACATGTAAAGACAAGTCAAATGCCCAATCAAACCAGTGTGAATTCTTCCTCTGCAAAATATTCTGATGCCACAGCTAAGCTGAGTAATATATTTCCTTTTAAGACCTAAATAAAATATCACTAAGGATTTTCTTCTTCAAAATCCATCAACTACCACAGCACAACACAGGGGAGAAAAATTTATGCCTCAGCTGATAACTTCTCATGATAGTTCTACAAGAACAATTTACAGGGTATCTTGATTACTACAGAGTCAGTAAAACTCAAAGTTTTCAGTGTCAGTGAAGTTACTAAAGCTTTTGGATTTTTAGTAAATACACAATCACACACTTCTGAGCTTCTTGCTCCATGATTTACAGCAAATGCCACAATCCTCACCTTAAAAATTCCCTTGTTACAAAAAGAAGTCAAGGCAAGTGTCAGGAGGTGATGTTAGCCTGGTTTGTCACTCAGGCATTTAGCAAGACTGTTGGGCTCTTGCTGGGTTATCTCTGTATGGCTTGCCTGTAATATGGGATCAAAGCATCAAAGCATCAAAGATGCTTGCTTGGAGACCAAACAGGCTACCTGATTCCCAAGTGAATATACACTAATGGGTTAGGTGGAGTGTGCTAAATGACATCTTAAAAGATCTCCAATTTATGCTAATTCTGGAGAAAGGTCAAACAATCAGTTTGCTGCTTCCTCTCCTCCAAAACCCATCAGGTAAGTTATACGTTGGTGGGTTTCTTCAACACTCAGCATTAATACAGTGGTAGTCCTCACACTTCAGTGAGAGTTATCTTCAGTTAACTCCTTAGAGACCTATTGTTCATATATGGACATGAAACAGTACAAAAGAGATTTATCTGAGTAAGGTAAAAAAAATACAGGAAAAACTAGCTTCACAATAATGAGCTGAAAGGTGTTCTTAAATAAACTTATTCAAGAATTCCACATATGTGATCTACACTGTGTCTGTTTGTACTTTAATTATTTAAATTCTTTGTATTTACATAACTATAAACAACAGACAAGAAGAGAAACTTTGAAGTCAAAAGTGGTTTTCTGTAAGCCAAAACAACACCTACTACACAGCCTATAATTATAATTAACTCCACATTTTGTCCAAACCCAATGAAATATTTCCTTGGATAGACAAAATAATCTCACAGGCAGCACACACCCAAGGGATACTGTGTGATTCTTTTGACTATGCAGACAAGTTTTATTTTTCCAGTTTTAGAAAATAAATGGATATTGCACATATCATTAACATGATATTAATTTTTTTTGTTATCTAAAAAAAAAGATGTAAGAAAAAAAGATGAAAAGATGAAATGTTTCATTTGAGTTGTGAAATTTGAAGAATGGCAAAGTTTTTAACATCAGCCTATAAAATATCAGATTGCATCTAGAAAGGTTTAAATGGTTTATTAAAAATCTCAGAAACACTCAGTATATCTTGGTATAAAACTCAAATACTTACAAGTCTGTATTTCTCAAGAAGGGAAATTGGATTTTTTCCATGGACTTCAGTTGGCATTGGATCAATCCTCAGAATGACTGTTCTGTTAATAAAAAAACAGTTGAAGAACATTAACAAAGGTATATTGTAATGTTTTATGTTAATTTAAAGGTGTTTTTACCTGTTAAGGAGTATTTACAGTATCTGGCTAGATTTAAGATCTTTGGAACTAAAAATCTCTCTTCTGTCCTTTTCCTCTCTGCAAAAATACTTGGCCTAGCATCCTTAAAGAGACAATAATTAATCATTCACAAACAAGTATGGAAACTTATTACACATCAGACTGAAGCTATCACATTTTAGACAGAAACACAAAGTGAGAATCTCTCACATCACAGCATGACTTGTGGAACAATAGGCCAGGGATACCCAGAACATACATCTCTGTATATAACTTAGTGAAGTACTAAACATAATAATGTCAATTAATAATGCTAATAATAATGCACTCAGCTAGCAAATAAAAGATTCCTCTGTGACCTTCAAACTTTATTTTTGAAAACAATTCTGCAAAAGTCAAGCTGAGTACTTTCATTAAAAAATTTATCTTACGCAGTCAAACAGATTAATACAAGTGTGTTGTGTTTTTTTTTATTTTGAGTAAGACTTTCAGTGCATCTGCTTTCTTTTGATCTTTTCTTTAGAGTCTAACACTAATGATGAGAATTCTATTTCCTGTGTTTATAATAAAACTCATATTATCTGTGTTCTTAATTAATGCTTAAGATACATTAGATGAGGGCATGAACAGATTTAAATGTGCTAAGTATTCTTTGAAAAGTTTCAGCATTTTGCACTTCATGTCTACTATATTAGTGCAGATATTTCACAGACAATGGAACCACTGCTGAAGACTTCAAACAGAAACAATATTTCAAAGGCTAACAGAATAACTGGAAGTATGGGTCGCTTTTCAAAACTGAGATGCAGCAGAGAATTAAGATCAGTTTCAAAATCTGCTGCAGGACTTTACTCAACTTTCTCCAGTCTACATGGTTTTCCACTCTCTCATCTGATCTTTGCATTCAGGAACCAGCACGAATACTAGGGTGGCAAGAACTTCTTTACCTGGACCACTTCCTAAGAACTGATTATTCTGTTGTCTTCAGGAACAAAGCCTCCCATAAAATATAAGAAAATGCTATTGGTCAGACCGATGTAAACTAAATGTTAACATTAGACCCGAGCACCTTCTTGTCAAAATGAGTTAAAAAACTTCAAACAATGGGCTATTTTTATTTAATTTTTAAATTGACACATATCTTCAGTTTTGTTCTTAGGAAAATGAGGTTTGTGTGACTCAACTTTTCAGTGCTTCTAAATATAACAGATGATGATATGACTTGAAAACACAGTTCTGCATAACTTCTAAATAATGCTGGATTACAGAGTTCAGAGTATAATGTTATTTAAAAATTCGGTTTTTTCTTTTGATGGTAATCTGTAATTGACAGACTAGGGAAGCCATGTGACACCAAACAAATTCTATAGCTACCTGAAAGCTGCAAAATTTATACTCTGAATCTGGACAGGAAAAATTGAAAAAGCTGCACTTTTTTTCTAAAATCACGGACCATGGGAAATAGAAGTTACTGTGGTATAGAAAGGCCTGATTTCTTCCAGTGTTAATTCTATACTCCACTGAGTTCAAAAGCAGTAAGTTCATATACACTTACATGTTGCTTTGCAGTTTGGTTTGGATGTGCTGCACCATTTCATGTGAAGTTTAGATCTCAGGGTTCATATTAGCCAATAGAATCCCCACTTCTTAAGTGCCAAAGAATTTTATATAAAGCAAATACCCTGCATTTGGAAATAGCAGTGAAAGTTCAGCTTGGCTTGGGTTTGCAAGCTACTGGACATAATGAAAAAAGCTTGAGCAGTCCCACTTGGTAAGCCTTGCACAAAATGCTCCTTTTGGTAGTTATGCATAATTAGGAACTTTGAATTGTAAATAGGAACATGTCAATACCTCAAACACAGAATAATAAAAAAAAGGGGTCATTATGGAATGTTGTTTCCTTCAAAGAAATCCCTTTTCCATGTTAACATTAATGTAATGTTTTAGCATATTTTTTTACCACTGTTTTTGCAATAATACCAATCAAAACAGTGACTATTAGAGCAGTTAGGGCACAGAATTATGGGGAGAAGTAAGCTGGTAAGTCCAGGAAACCCCTTTTCTATGAAACTTATCCATTTCACCTCCAAAGCAACAGGAAAAAAAGTTATTTCTAAATGCAGCAATAACATTCCCATTCTTTGATCTTTTGTTGCCCCTGAATCTCTTATATTTATGGATGGCTGTGATACTATCTGTATAATTGGAAGATGGAAAATAAGTGAGCTGTCAGGGTGACATGCATCTAAAAGCAATAGCTTACTATTAAGTGAAAGACCTTCCTTCAACAGTTGGAAATATTTTCTATTTTTGTTTTTCTGTTTCATATTGTTGTACTTGCTGATATATACTGATGGAGGTTGAAAAGGGGAAAAAACATTTCTAACTGAGTCTGTAATCCAAGCAGTTGCACTGTCTGTGCTCAGGTTGCATAGCTGAGCACTATGAAGCAGCAGTGAATCTCTCACACAGCGATTCTGCTCTCAGTAAAGTAATTCCACCTAGACAGGCTGCCAAACATAGTAGGTTTACATTAGCTGCTTTCTGAAATGCAGAACTGTAGCATGAACTACAGTAAGTCCATTGATTAAAAACCTCTTTCTTCATAAAAAAATGAAAGTGGGTTGCTTACTTGTGCCATCTCTGGTGCTCTCACCAGCCAAACTGATCAAGGGAGATGGATGAATTTGCCATAAAATAGGCAAGAAAAGCAGGGAGTACTGCAAAGATTTGGGAGAAGCAGAATTTACAATTTGGGATATACAAGGTTTTTTTAATGTAATTTGGTCATAATGTAATTTGGTCTGATCTCTGAACAGGACAAAGTCTGTGCTCCTGAAGTCTAGGGAGGCAGTAGTGGGTTTTGCTTGGCTGCCTCCTTTCAGTATCCTAAATGCCACAATCTCATGGTAACCACAGCCAGTGCTTTCCCAAAATGTCATGTCCTCAACCTGTTCTTACCTGTTCATAAATAAGAGGGCTAGCAGAATGTGTAGTTTCAATGGATCCTCAATCGCCCATCACAGGAAGTTGTCGCTGATGTAATCCAGAAACCTCCTGGATCTTTTTTGACATTTCTGTTGTGCTTCGAGCAGAAGTGGTTGAAGTCCCCTAAAGGGCCACAGACTGTGAAAGGGCTTCCACTTATCTGAAAAAGGTCTTCTTCCTGATCAGGCATCTATAGCAGATACCCATCAATACATACTCCTTGTGGGTCTCTCTGCTAATCCTGCTGTCACAGTCTGGCCTCCCTACTGAGCCTGTATCCAAACATTGCCACAATCCAGTTGCATGAACTGTCCCATCACACATTTTTTAACTCCAATGAGACTGCAGCTCTGCACCTGCACACAGTCCTCTGTTCATCCTATATGTTGTCCATGCTGCAGACAGGTACTTCAAAAAGGTATGTGGTTGTGTCCCTTCCCTGGAAAAGGTATGGATGAGAGGTTTCCACATAATGCTGTGTCCTGTAGACAACTTCTCATTCTGTGCATACTCTTGAACTGGGTTAGTTAACACAATGCTGCACAAAAAAACACAAGAAAATAACACATCATTACTTTCTAAAAGAAAGATGGATTTTTCTGCAAAGGTAAGTGGATGCTGTCCTAATATTTTCAATGCAAAACTATGACGAAAGTGAAGAGAGGAAAACCAGACTATTTTATAAATAAGAACATAAGTTTGTAATTAAAACATATAATTAGTTGGATGCATATAGTTATATATCTGTATAACACATGCTGCTTGGACAATTGGAAGAATTCTATCAAAAAGGAATCTCTAAACATTTCAAGTCCATGGAACTGGTAACGACACAATAAGCACTAATTAAAATCTTACATTATTTGTAACTCAGCATAATAGAATCAAGCTGCACAATAAACTAACTGTATTTCCAGAGTACAAAATATTTACAGTAGTAAACTGAATAGTAATATATCCCTTAGTAATCCCTTAGGATTCATCCCATGTTAAAGCACAACACATTTATCTGATTAGATATTTATCTTCACCCCTCCTTTGAAGGAAAAATAATCTATTTTCCCTGAAGCAAAACCATTTTACTTTGAAAGTACTTTTTCTTATTAACTTGATTTTAATACTTAATTAAAAATGAAGGCTTTATTTGAATGAATTACATGTCAGAACTGTCACCAAACAAAACAGAATTTTAGTTGAAATATTAACCAGATCCATATTATGTGATAGTTCAGTGATACTAATGAATCAATTCAGAATTTATGCCATGGCAGAATTTTCAACCATACAAAAGTAATTAGATAGAGTTTGCAATTTCAAAAAACATTCAGACTTGATCTAACACCCTTAATCCTCATAAGATTTAGTGGAATCAGAATTAAGCTGCTGACTCACTCAGACTTACCACATATAGAATATAATTATTTGTTCTCCCTCCCTTTCTCCTCCCCAAATCTGTCTGCATCAGAGACACATTTTGGGAATTGTATTTGTAATAGTAGAACACAAATTCAGTTTTAGCTACACAGAATTGTAGAAATATATGTTTTGGTTGGAAAAGACAATAAAGATCATCAGCAACCCAGCACTGCCAAGTCCACCACTAAACCATGTCCCTAAGCACTACATCTAGATGTTTTTTAAATACCTACAAGGAGGGTGACTTGACCGCTTTCCTGGACAGTGTGTTCCAGTACTTTCAATGAAGAAATTCTTAACATTCAATCTAAATCTCCCCTGTCAGATGTACCAATATGAACAGAAAGACAGGTGTTAGGCCATTATAATTTAGGCACAGACTATTGGAGCAAATGTGGGGTATGTCTCAAGAATTTGTCATAACATAATCTGTGAAGAACTCACATGAAACTCTTCCAAACACTACCAAACCCAAAGTTTATTGTGTTGGGTTTTTTTAATACTTTACATACAAGGAGTTTTCATAGCATTACTTCATTTCTGCCACACATACAAATTCAGTGATGTATTTTTGAATGATGTAAGACAGGCCATGTAAATTGAAGGTGGAAGTTTGGTAACTATAGAAAAACTTGATAATTATAGGAAAACAAGGATTTTATTCAGTGGAGACCACAGCAGAGTGAGAAGCAGGTAAATTTCAATGTTTGTTTTTTCTTTTGGTTCAAGTTTTTGGTTTTTGTTTGTTTTTCAATTCCACCTGTAACAGAGCAGTAAGATGACATACCTGCAGTAACCCATTATATTAGATTTCCTGATAGTGAACAAAATACTTGCACTTCCAGACACCTGTAACACACAGGTCTGGTTTTCTGATAACAAGAATAGTTTACAAAATTAAGTTGTTAATAATTTCATTCATTTAACATAAGAAAAGTAATATTGTAAAAATCTCTTATGTCTGTAAGATGAACTTGGTAATGACCTCAGCATGTACTACACCTTTCCAGAGTTTATTATCTTTGATAGCAAATTATGGAGACATCTATATATTTAATTTTCTTTAGAAAGTAAACTTACATTTGGTATAAATGTAAATTGTTCTCAGATTTGACTAGTTTTCTTCCAGTATGATGTAGAGCACTTCATGCTCCAGTAAAGCATCTTGCAGATGTGTAGGAAGTACATGAATATTTTGGGGAATGTAAATCCAACTCTTTTTGCCAAGTGATGTTCAGTATTGAAAACCTGTTGGGTATTATAAAACTAAGCTATAAAAGTCCCCTGTTGACATAAGAGAGCAGGGGAAGATGAAAAGAACAGTAGAATGCAGGGAATGGCTTGGGAATCATACTGGAAACTTACCACTTCTTGATCAGCTCACCTGGGACTATTTTGCCTTGAGAAATCCAGTATCACATACAAGTGACAGTGTCTGCATAGTGTTTGAGGTGCTGCAAGCACAGCAGTACCAGTGAGACAGGAAAGAGACTATTTTCACCTCCCTTCAAGCTGGCTGGTGGAGAACTCAAGAACTTTTTTTCATTTACCAGTATTTTCATCTCAAAGACCACAGGTCTGGTTATACCAGAGATACTGAATTGCTTGTAATTCATTCTAGACACTTACTCAGATGAAGAGAAGTTACATCGGTTAAAGCAGTTTAGGGCTTCCTAAAGGCTGTTGTGTTATTGCCTGTATATGCCTTCTGTGAAAATACATACCTAGTACAATTTAAGAAGTTGATCTCAGTACAGTCTTCTCAAAATATATTCTTTTGATGCTTGCAATTTACTCTCTACTCCACTTTTTCTTAAGGGCCCTACTCTCTCATTTAATTTTGTTGTATGCTATTCCATTACTTCACAGAAAATAAAAATATCAAGAAAAAAACTTAGGCCAGTGTAAAAGGTAATCTTAGAAATGTCTCTTGTTACTTATAACAGGGCACGTTGTGAGTTTTCACCTGGGCTACATATCTATCTCACTTCAGCAGATGTTGCTGATCCTCCTAGGGGTATTCTAACATTCATTGTTTTATTTTCTCACTGAGTAGCCAGATGCCAAAACCACAGAAAGATCAAATTTTGCCGAAATGTATGTCTACTTCAGTCATCAGAATACAAATTAGATAACTAATGTACACCAGCAGGGCATAATTAAACATTGAAGACTGCAGGCAAAACCCTAACTGATGCTTATTTTGCAGCTCTTCCAGATGTATCCCTTTAGAAGGAATGGTTTTGAGATTTACACTCTGGCTCTGTCACTGAACTGCTGAGAGACTTTCTCTTTATATTCATTATCTGTCAAATGGGTTTAATAGAGAGCTAGAAGAAGTATGAGCAAATGCATCTAGTATGTTCAGAAGAATGAGTGAGGTTCAATATAATGGGAAATTAATTAGGCTACAAAACTTCATAAAGAAAATATCAGGAAGGGAATATGATGAGATCTGAAAGTTACAAGAGATGCAAATAGCAAGTGAATGTGTATTCTCAAAACACAGGAATATGCACTCATTCAGTGAAACAACCAGGCAGTGGGTTTAAACCAAAGAGTACTCTCTAATGCAGCTAAGGCATTTGATACATAGAAGTATGAATATACAAGCTTATATGGGTTCAAAGAGGGATCAGAAAAATTCAAGGAACATAGGTTTAGTAGTAGCTATCAAACAAATATCTACACACAAATTCTTGTTCAAGATACCCACATTTTCTGGCAGTTGGGAGAACGTGACCCTAGGTATGATCTATTGTTTCTCTAGAAATCCAGTAGTTACTTCTGTTGGAAGGAAATGCCAGAATAACTTGACCTTAGATGCAGTCTTTTGTGGCAGTTATGCACTCAGCAAAACACTTATCACATAATCTTGTGAAATTTTAGTTTTGTGAGGGAGAGGAACTCCTATTGGCAGTTTGGAAAATATTACAAAAACTTAAGACGAATTAATGACTGGGACATAAAATGTTACATTTCTGCTTCGCATTTCTTTTGTTTGTGTGACATTAACAAGTATAATGCTATATCTGGATAAACACTGTTTATTGTAATTCTTTACAGGACAAATCCTTAAAAAAATGTTTAGTATTTATATGTAATCTGGATAGAAAAAGAGTGAGGGACCTAATTAGCACATTGTACTTGGAGATGACAACGTAAGGCAGAATATCCGCTTTCATAACGCAGATATATTGCCACAAAGACTGCAGTCACAGATTTCCACTCTGGGAATGACTGAACACTGTGTGAAGTATCTACATGACGATTTCTGCATTTAACAGAGGGACAACATCAACTACTTCTGAAAAGTTTAAAGTTCATAATACTTTGCAAGCAGTTTAAGTAAAGAAACTACCTCTTAGCTCCTGGCAATACCAGTATCCATAAGATACTATGTCCACAAACAGTAATATTACAGTACATCATCTGGCAGTTTAAAAAGTTCTGGGACAGGGAATAGACTATCAGTTAAACCTCAGCCAACATACTAAACAGGTCTCTGTGAGACTCTTTGCCTTCAGACAAAAAAAATCATCCAATCATTTAAAAAACATAAAGGCAATAAAACATGTCTCCAAACTCGCTGAATCATGTTAAATAGCAAGATACTTCCAAGGTTTATACTATCACTACTATGCCTGTGTTGCCTGTCATAAATTAAAAATAATTTGATTTTTAATTCCAATAGAACTCCAGAAAATTCAAACTGCCATGTCTTTCATGAGCAGATTTTAGTGATTGTATTTAACCTCAAATCACTTGAAAAACTATTACATGCTTAACTTCTAGTGCAACACCCCCAAAGCACACATATGCTACTGAGCACCTTATATAATGTTGGGGAAAAGAAAAACTCATCAGCTATAAATAAATGTTTCAAGCATTCTCTTTAGTTGTCTGGAGGGAGAGTTGGAGCTTTCCACAGAAAGATTAAAGAGCAGGAAAGACATTGCAGGAAAATCTTTCCTGCACTTAGACATGACTGATGATAAACCATGTGCTGGTATAATAAATAATTCTAGTATGGGGAATACACTTAACAGCTGAGCAACAGAGATGTAACTTACACTGTCAGATCATGGAAGTAAGACAACGAATTTAGAGTACTTAAATAGTAACAGAAAATAGACAGAAGTAGTTAAGGATTCTATCGTGCGACGCCAGTGCAAGACTTTGAAGCCAAAAGTGGTGTCTCAGATGAAAGTATTATTGTTATGAATTTAATTGCCTAATAAAGGCTACAGAGATGGCAATTTATAAATTATTTAGCTGTTTTGCATTTTTCAAAGCTTCAGTTTTCTTCTATCTTCATCTTCTTAATCAATTATGAGGCCATGATTTACAATATGTATTGCTCCCCAACAGAATCTAATAGCATCTTTATAGGACATGCTCTATTACACTGCTGGAGAGATATCAAGCTGTTTCATCGACTTTAGCAGGAGAAATACGGCACCTCGCATGATTTTAGACTTGCATATTAATTGGAACTCAGTATCTGACTGACCTTAACAAGGTCAGAAAGGTACCTTAACAGACACAGTTTTTAATCAGAAAATATGTGGAAAAACTGTTAGTAGTTATATTTCAAGTTGTCAGATATGTTTTCCATTGAAATGACGAAGGAATACATTCAAAGCCACCTACATCAAATGGCTTTGACCCTAGCAGCAATACCAAATGGATTTACTTTCCCAAATATCCACCTATTGAAGATTTAGTTTTCTTTCAGTCATCTTCACTTACAGATCTCACAGAAGTGACAGAAGTTCTACGGTATTCTTGGCCAGAAAATTATCTGTTAGATAACTTGATAGTGCTATAAAGTGTATTTGAAAACATTCTGGCATCAGCAATCATCTCTTGCCAGTCAAGGTGAAACACTTTGTCAATAATAGTGTCACTTAGCAACTGTTCACAAGACTTCTATTTTCCTCTTTTGGAAAAACTAGAAAATTCTTTTAACAATCACAAGATTATTTTAAACTTTGTTTTACAAGAATTACCTGTGCCTGATTTATTCTAGGACTCAGCCACACACAAGATGGAATCCAAAATTTGCACAGCAAGGAAAATGTTAACTAATAATTTTTCCCCATCCTATACAGCTGCTTTAATACAGCCAGATGGGCCGGAAACTTGAACCTCAGTTTGCTGTGGCACAAATAGTCTATGTGCACTACTTAGAAGATTTCTGAATTATCTTAATAAACTTGCATCTCAGTCTTTTGAGGCCAGGTGTGGTTAATCACTCAATTCACAGATAACCTGTGTATTTCAGTATGAATATGGCCTCTGTGCACACATACCTTTTTTTTTGACCAAGAACTACTTCCCTTTTGTGAATGGCAACCATGATTTAAATGGGAATTAAATATGTGATCTCTGCATCTAAGGTGAACATGAAAACAGCAAACTGAAAAGAGTTAAAATGAGATTCATATCACAAAAATATTGAATGGTATGAGGTTGAAGAGAGAATGAACTTATGCCTCAGGAGATCTCATGGTAATACATATTAATATTTCCTTTAGAGATTATAAAATATGACAGCAAACATTTAGAACTTTACAACTCCATCTTATAGAGCTGTGTCATAATGTAAGTTTAGTTACAAAACCAAAAGTGACACTTCGGTTAATCTGCAAAAAAATTTATTTTTTTTTTAAACCGAGTTAAAACACATGGAGACAGGATTATGAGGACAGATAAAACACCTTGTTTCCAAAAACTTCTAGGGAATTTGTCAAAGGAAGGTACAAAAAGAACAACATTGATGCAGAAGATATATACACAAGTAATTATTAAAGTGGTTCAACTCTAGATAACATCATTTTATTATCACACAGTTTGGGAAACTGTTCTCTAAGGATCAATTTTCCTAAATTGGTCTAATGCATACAATAATCTCATCATAACAATTTTTTTATATCCACTAGAGGCATTTATGGCAGATGTTTAACATAAAATTACTGCAGAACTACTGCAAAACTTCTTTGCCAACTGGTAGGAAACAGATAACAAATTTGGCATGCCCTTTAACTCATTTCAGGAAATCACTAGTACTGTATTTCTTTTCAGAAAAATTATTATGTTGCCCAATAGATTCCTTCCCCCAAAAATATTTTTTATCTTTACTGTTTCATTTTTGTGTCTTCCTAAGCAGACATTTATGGCTTTTTAAAAGCAATTTATTTCTTCTGTTTTTTAAAGTCTCTACAATTTGAAAAAGAATACAGAGAAGTGCTGGCAGTACACAGTCTGTACACTTACTGTTGCTTTTAGCAACTACACCACCAATATATATCCTGTCATTGATCTGCATGTGATGAAGTTGCTACTGAAATCAATGGAGACTTCTACAGGAAAAAATACATAAATAAATCAAAGACAGGAAACTGTATTCTAATAAATAGAGCTAAAGTGTCACAAAAATAGACTACAGTTCCAGAAAGTTACTGATGTTAAGCTTATTGTCAGTACAATCTTGTGAATATGTTCAAATACATAGTTGCCAAAAATACAGATTTCACTTGACTCCACAGCTCTCCTCCATAAAATGTACATGAATTTTCATGTACATGGAATGTAGCTTCATGTGTCCTGCATTCCCAAACGTACTTCTAGACTCCCTAAGAACTAGATGATTTCCTCATCCTTGGCATTTCTGTCTGATCTGAGGAAGAAAATATGCTTGGAATAGCAATTAGTTATAGAAGACCATCATCACTAATAAGGACCATCTAAGCAATTTGTTAATGAACAAAATATAATGGAAGAGTAACTCAACTGTACTTTCATATTTAAGTACTCAATACTTGTGACCTGTGACAATGCTTAGAGGAAGTTTAGACTGTAACAGAAAGTTTATTCAACATTTTAGAAAATTCTGTTGTATTTCTGCAGCTGTATGAATTAAACTCTACATGAATTAAAGGCATATGCCACCAAAAAGAAGTTTCCAAAATCCTAGTGAGGGAGAATGAAACCAATACATTTGTTACCTCATCTTACTCTGCACACCACCTTATACATAATTTAAAATGAACTATTTCTAGTAATCTAAACTATATCCAGTTGTCTAAAAGATCATGATTCAAAGTTTCACTGGTTACCTACCTCTGCGTTACTATTATGAAATCTTCCACTGCCACAAATAAAACTAGACAGAGAAAATAAGTCTAAACAGTTCTAGATATTTAAATCTCTCAATATATGCAAAAACGTTTTAAAAAAAAATTCTAAATACATTCAGAATCTTAAAAATGTGACTTTTGAATTTTTAACAGATTCTTTATTCTAAATTCTTTACATTAAAAACATAATGCCTTTTCCAAATATAAAATCATACTTGAAAATATACCATGTTAGGCCATCAATACCATGAATGGAATATGTGAAGGCACTGTAAGATTTGACAAGTAGTGATTCTTAGTGTTATACAGTAAAATTCTATTTGAACAAAAATAGCTTGGATTTATACCAATCAGAACACATATTTGTAGATACATACAAAGGAGTACTACTGATAATACAATGAACCAAGAAAAACATGGGCATTTCCTAATTCTCCAACATGCCAAGTGTTAAGAGTATGTGAGAAATATTATTTCCACATTTTTGCATTGTTTTCAGCAGTACAATGCCCTTGAATGAAAACTTGGCAAAATTGAAATTTGCTACTGTCTTCAGAAAAGCACAATCTGTGTAAAACAAGAACATAAAAATAACTATTTGTGCTTCTACTTGTATGTTTATTTTTTAATATGTTTATTGAACTTCTTTTGAAAAAGAAATGCTACAATAGTCTCTTCAATAATTATGAATTTTGTAAAGGCCACTACAGAATTCAGAGTGTCTCAAATGACTCTAGCCTGCCATCTGCTACCAAAAGGGCACATATGCTTTGGATTTACTAACCCATTTATCATGCTAGAGGTTATATTGGCATGAACAGCCACTTCCATAAATAACAGACAATGTCAGGGAATTCAGTGTGATAATGATTCTTCTGAAGCATATTGTTAAGAAGAATTAAATGTTCAGAATAATTAGACACTCTAAATTTTAACTGTTATTCTTAGCAGCACTTTGTAACTCTGAGATTGACATGTGCAAGGTTAAATTAAAAAAGCAATTTAAAAGCACAAATAAAATATAAAGTATCTTTCAGATTACAGTTTCAGCTCTGCTCTATATTTTCACATCCTGTGTAACTATAGAAATGGATAGCTGATATCAAATGACAGAAAAAGTCTTAAGGAAATCTGTATATCCTTTATGCAATGAAGCATGAAGTAATTGCATTGAAAATATAGTCTCTGATCTTGCAGACATTCCGTTTCTCCAGCATAACTTCCAAATAATTGGCTTTCATATAAGTGAAAACCAGAGGAGCTTGGAAATGAAAGTTCACCCAGCCAGTTAGGGAACTGGATTTCATGAGAACTATTCACCACAGAATACTCAGTTTTAGTTCTGTTTCATAGGTGAAAGTTGAGAAGTGGCATTAGTAGAACATCAAAACTTAATCTATATATGTTTGTATCAGGTATAAATTGTATCTGTAAGTATCTGTGATCAAAGGATGTCAAAATACTTCAATCCAAAAAGATACCTTGTCTGGTTAAGTGTAAAGAAACTTTGTCTCCATGTATCTGAGTCCTAGTATCTGCCATTTTAACTGGTCCATCAGATCATTAATATTTTAGTTTTAATTACAGAACTTGGCTATGTAACTACTCAAGAATTTCCAATGAACCTGCCATGTAATACTACATCCCCTAAACTACAACCATTTGTACAGATAAGTATCCCATCTTACAACTTCTTCATTACTAATTCCATAAAGAAAAATAATTAAAGCAGGTAAGTACTTTCATTTTCAGATATCCAAATACTTTACTCCTCATCTTTTGTCCTTAAAACTTAAGCAAGATTATGGATCTTCCTCTAAAAGAATCCACGTCTCTGTATGCAGGAATACATCCTAAAATCCTGCTCCAACCTGACCTATTAGCTGTGATGGATGCTGGAAACAGTCTACAAGTACAGTACAAACATTGTATATTTTGTGAAACAGGATCTCAGAGGGTATGAGAAGGAAAAGCTCTCTGTATGTCACCTGACTGCTGTATTGTGGAACACCTGGAACTTAGTTTTTGGCATGCTCCTTGAAGACAAACATTGTCTGAAACAGGAGGGTAAAAACCCCAAAACAAACCATAAACAAATTTGATTTTTTATTTCTTACATTCTGGGTGAGTTGAGCACTACAAAACCAATATATTTAGTCCCTGATAACAGTTTTTAATCGTCAGGAGAGAGTTGTTATAAACTCTTAAGACTCTAAAGTATCAGGATTCCTTATCCATATGTCTCCTGCTACTGCTAAGGGGCATGTACCCACATCCTGCCCCCCATTCATATGTGTTTTCTTTCACAAATGTTTTATCTGACTGATTATGAATGTGACCAACCTTCCCAAACATTGTGTGTGTATTATAACTCAAAATGTTACAAAAAATGTTGAAGCAGCGCTTGACAAATTCCTGAAATTGTCAAATATATCCATCATTTTGCAAAGTACAGTAGAATATGTTACACAAGCAGTTTTGGACATCACTAGCTATTTTTCCTCTCTCAAATACTGTACCCTTTCCTTGACTTCTTCTCTTCTACACATTTGTAAGATTTAATACTGTATTTAGAAACCTGACATATTGATCTGATTACCCTAAAATGTAACTTATTAGCCTAATCCCCAATAGTGGCTGATGCTGAGAGAAATGAATACTTTTTAAAGAAAAATACTCAAAATCACTGACTGAAATTCAGCCAATTCTATTTCAGGCTCTACTTGATGAACAAGAACCAGGTTGTAGCATCTCTTTTGAGTTACCCTAGAATTGAAGGACACTTAAGCAAATTACTGAAAAGGCCACTTGGTTGAGATTTGCAGACACAACGAAGCAAGAGACAGAAAAGCAGAATAACAATTCTCTCTCCCTACCCTCTTTCCTAAACAGCAAAAGTTGGCTGGCTTATCTGGAAGTTTGTCTTTTTCTCTACCTGGACAGATAGAAAGGATAGAAGGACTAGCAAAAATACTTAAAAGCACTGTAGTGTTTATCACTGGTGGTATACATTGAAGTAGTGAAACTATGATGTTAAATAACAACATTAGTGATTTTATTTATAAGGAGTCTGAGTAGTAGTCAAATTAATAACAAAAAGAAATTTAGAACTTCCTTTTTGAGTACAAATAATGCTAGATCTAATTAAATTACATGTTAAGATCTAATTAAATTATGTGTTAAGAGCATTCTTATATCCCCTAATGCCGAACAAATTCACGCATTGCCATCTGTCTCTCACATACACTAATTAGTCATACAAGAATTAAAATCTGTTTGTAATCATTTACATGGAATTGCAGCTTCTTGAAAGATAAGCTTGCTTTTTGTGTGTAGGGCTTAAGTCTTGTCTAGGGAGACTGTCTGTGGGAATCAGCTTTGTATACATATAGATTCCACTTAATTTTGGTGGTTTAAGTTCTAACTTAACACGGTGCTCTACCCTATTAAATACCTGTAAGGGTGTAAAAGCTGTCTTCACAAAGCAAGAGGCTGTCTCAAAAGTAAATGAATAGGCTAAACAATGAAGAAACCTGCTTTGAAGAAAAATAAAGTACTTCGCACATTATATTATCTGATTTATTTAAAATCTTCCCACAGCTGTCAAAAAGATTTTAAAAAAACACCTGAAAACAAACACAAGTGGGCAATGATCACATGGTGGATGAACATCTTCCTTTGAACCTTTGGATATTATTTTCCACTTAAAATTGTCTCTTTGTCATTACTTCTATAAAGAAACAAAAGTCCATTATTCAAACCCAACAAGTTAATATTCCTTGTATGTTTACACTACTTCATAAATTATTAATATGGAATCAGACCTCCAAAATTTAAAATTTCAGGTCACTTAGGTTTATTTGCAATATATCAAGTTCAAGAGTGTATTTTTAGTTACTTTAATAAAGCAGAGTTATTCTAAACTGAAAGTCAGTAAGCAGAGTTTAGTACTTGTCATCCTGCAATCTTTGTCTCTTCTTTAGGGTAAACATGACTGCACTTAAAATACACATTTCATGTTATTCATGAACATTTCATGTTCACAAAATCCAGTTAGAGATTCTGGAGTGAGAAGTGATCTGTTTGGAAATCAGTAATGATGGCAATACTTGTTCATTAACCAGACTGCAGTAAAATGTAAATTTATTCTTTAAGAGTCTCTTGTTCCATTTGATTACAAAAATGGCTTAGTCTCATATTGAGATTCTTACTGTTCATGTATATTAGCTGAGGTTGGGATCCTCCTCATGCTTTACATATTTGACGTTACTCAAAAAAGTTGAGGGTCAAAACTAAACAGGAGATTAACTCAACATTTTCTAATTAAATCAGCTAAATTAAGACACTTCTTCAGATACGTGGCTTATCTATTTAGAGTGAATAGGGAAGCGCAGCACAGAAATCCCAAAAGCAGAGCTGAGGAAATATATTTTGGAATCCTTTTTGACAACTGAGCTGCCCCTTGGGGAAACAAAACAATCTGATACACTGCCTACCTGTGTTATATAAATCTTTGGTATAATTTCAGTCAAAGTAACTCAGTAACAATTTTTACAGTATCTGTGAATTTGCTACCTTTGAGTAAGATTTTGGTGTATCTAGATTTCAGGAAAAGAAAAATCATGTAAGAAAAAACCACAAAGAAATATTTATGTCCATGCTTTGTTAATTTAGCTTCTCCTTTTTAGCTATGGGGAGTGTAAACACAATTTTGTTTGTCCACGTGTACGTACCTATATACACACAACTGAGGGTATATAAATATATAAAATACATACATAAAAACAAGCCACTGAAATATCTGATACACACAGCAGTGACTTTTAATAGCAACATGCTTTTTATCCTGTAGTATTTCTATTTGCATATTAATTAAGTTGAAGGTCAGATGTCACTAATTACAATCTATCCACTCTGTCCAACACACCACTACCAAACACTCATGAGTGGACCTCTTAATTCCATTATGGAAATGATACTTAAGAACAGAAATAAATTCAAAACAGTTGCATCTAAAGCCACTTATTAGCAGGAGGTAAATTAATAAATTTATTCAAGAACTTGAAATTAAAAATTATTATTCAACACTAGATTCATCATTGTTGAATAATAAGTAAAAAAAACCTTCCCTTCTGTTAAAACACTCAGGGACAAGTTTAAAAGTAATTGAGTGGAAAAAAAAGAAAAAAAAAAAAAGACTGTCAGAAAAAAAAGAAGTGTGACAATATATATTAACGCAAGGAGTCAGACCATGAAACAAAAGCATGAGCATTAGTTCTGCAACAGATAAATCTTGCCTTGGTCCTTTATCCCCAGTGTAAAATAGAAAGGATAGCAAAGCAAAAAAAAGTACACAAAGGATAGCAAAAAAACCCAAAAAACTCCAATCATCTCAGTCAAACAAGCAGCAGCATCCAGTTTGTTTATGTAGCTTAGGACTCAAATTGGGTAATTGTGCAAGAGCTTCACCATTTTCCAATGCTTCAAAAATTTAATCTCCTGTTCCAATGCCTTGTATGTTACAGTTCTTCATTCTCTTTCACTGATATTTTCTTTTTTTTGGATGTAAATAAAGATTAAGGTTTAAAATTGGAAAATTTCTCTGCAAAATAGAAATCAACAGAACTGAAAGAGACTTATAGATCAAATGGGGTGAGGTAGAGGGGAAATATCATAGACTCATTACAGTTGGAAAGACCTTCAAGATCATAAAAGTCCAACTGTAATCCAACTACCACAACTACTAAACTGTATTCTGAAGGGCCACATCTAAACACTTCTTGAACACCTTCTGGGATGGCAACTCCACCACCTCCCTGGGCAGCCCATTTCAATGCCTCACCACCCTTTCAGTAAAGAATTTTTTCCTAATATCCAACCTAAACTTCCTCTGGCACAACTTAAACATGTTTCCTCTACTAGATACTTGGAAGAAGAGACCAACACTGGCCTCTCTATAACCTCCCTTCAGGTAGTTGTAGAGAGCAGTAAGATCTCCTCCTGAGCCTTCCCTTCTTCAGGCTAAACAACCCCAGTTCCCTCAGCCATTCCTCCTCTGACATGCCCTCCAAATCACACACCAGCCTAGCTTCCCTTCTCTGGACACACTCCAGAGCCTTTAACACAGCTTTATACAGTTTTCATTTGTTATATTTCTTTATGCTTTGGGGTTTTTTAGTCCATTTTGTATGCCATGTGAAGGTCAAGTTTGCACATATAGCATTAAAGGCTTTTTAGGAGGGTTGCAATTGTACCATTCAGTGACATTTTAAACGGTATTCTAAGTACTTTTCAAATAGTAAGACACTTTCACTTGAGTTAATATTTTTGTCCTTATTAAAGCAAATTATAACCATCACATAAGATGTTCCTGGTCTCTAGAACAGTTTAAAAATAAGTGTAACCTAAACTGCTTAACAGCCCATGATGCCAACTGTATCAGCACAGAAGGGCAAGTGTATTCTGGGCTGCATCAAAAGAGGTGTGGCCACCAGGCCAAGGGAGATGAGTCTGCCCCTCTACTCTACTCTGGCAAGACCCCATCTCAAGTACTGTAACCTGCTCTGGAGTCCTCAGCACAAGACAGACATGAACCTGTTGGAGTAGGTCCAGAGGAGGGCCACAAAAGTGTTGAGAGGTCTGGAGTACTTCTCCTATGGAGACAGGCTGAGAGAGTTATGGTTGTTTAGCTGGGAGAAGAGAAGGCTCCAGGGAGACCTTGTTGCAGGCTTTTAGTACTTAAAGAGGGGGCCTACAAGAAAGATGAGGACAAACTTTTTAGCAGGGTCCTTTGCAATAGGACAAGGGGTAATAGCCTTAAACTAAAAGCAGACAGATTTAGGCTAGATATAAGGAAGAAATTTTTTACTATGCGAGTGGTGAAACACTGGCACAAGTTGCCCGTAGAGGTGTGAGATATCCCTGGAAATATTCAAGGTAAGGTTTGACTGAGCTCTGAGCAACCTGGTCTAGTTGAAGATGTCCCTGCTACTGTTTAATAATTCATTTCCATTGTATACAAGACAGAAAAATAAAAAGGTCTAGTAGGAAAAAGGAAGTAGCTGAAAACTTGTAGAAAGCAAAGTTGTTGTACTGATCCATAATGAATACCCTAGGCAATAAATAGCTTAATACCTAATAAGAAAGTACCAGAATATTCACTTTGCAGAAAAAATCCACTGACGTGATCCATTAATTATCTTCATTAGATCTTTTTCTACAGTATAATTGATCACAGATAGAATGGAATTAAAAGGCACCTAAAATGTAATAAGTTATGCTTAAGACCTAGTTATGCTAGTTTAACTGTCTGCTAACACTAGAAATGTCATTTTTAAGAGCATACAGGTATAAACACAGTCACTTTATCTCAGAAATGTTGAGAACTTAGACTATTACTCTAAAGCACAGTTGAAATAATTAAAAATTATTAAAAAATTTTTAAAAGCTTAGCAAGTACTTTTATTTTGTGATAATAAGAAGCAGCACAAGCCTCGAGGGCTTAGTTCTAAACAAAGGAAGAAAAAAATTTCCTTATATATAACAGGAACACCTTAAGTGATCATAGTGAGGGCCTAAAGTGAGACCTTTTCCAAGATCTGATTATATAACAATATCAAATATATCAATTACATGAGCTACAAAAGCACTAAAGGACCAAGTTCCCTTGAGGAACTTAAAAAGGATACTACAATTACATGTCACTGAAACAGTTTTGTTACTATTTTCCTTTCATTTGAAATTGAAATTATTTCTGCAACATTTACGATTGCTACTTTTTAGAATAGGGCTAAAAAGCAGCATTCACAGCTCTAAACATCTTTCAACATCACACAGCAATGCCAACATAGAATTGGCACTAAAAGCTAAAACAAGAGCTAAAAAGTAAGATTTTTTAATTGAACTTGTAAAATTAAAAGTTTATTTAACTTTAGACTGAAGACAAACTATTCTCTAATATAGATACTATAATAAGTATAAATTGACTGAAAAGAGGTGAAGATACGTACTAAATATAAGCAGATAGGCTGGAATAAGTGAGGCAGGACTACTGGAAATTTCAATAAAAACCTTTTGTTACATAACTTGCATTTGTGGTTTTTTTTCTTTTTTATGGTATTTTTACATGGTTTTTAGTACTGATGTAGAAGTTTCCTAGTCCAGTTCATAAGTAAGGAAACAGCTGTTACAGTAGCTCAAAGCAAATAGTGTATCACATTAGGCACATGCTTCCTTGTATTAAATTCCCATGTTTAGGTGTGAGTTATCATGTTAACGCATTATCAAAAATAGGAGGTTTTAATACAGGATAATGAACTATGGTAATTAGACAATATTCATTAATTCCATTTCATAGTCTGTGACAGTGCTGGAATAATAAATGGTATTCACATTAGTTACAACCTGTAATTCTAACTTTCACACACAAAGCTAAAGATCATGCTAAAACTTTAGCAGTTCATAAATATTTTGACATCTGAATTCTGGCCAGGATTATAATCTTCCTTTTTAGTTATCAATATCTTCTTCCTCAGTCAAATGACCAACTTACCGCATGTGAACAGACAGCAATCTTTTGTAGAATCAGTAAATGTTTTATGTCAGAAGGGACCTTAAAGATCATCTAGCTCCAACCCCCCTGCATGGGCAGGGACACCTCCCACTAGACCAGGTTGCTCAAAGCCCCATCCAATCTGGCCTTGAACACTTCCAGGGATGGGGCAGCCACAGCTTCTCTGGGAACCTGGGCCAGTGTCTCACCACAGTCCCAGTAAATAATTTATTTTTAATGTTTAATCTAAACCTACCCTCTTTCAGATTAAAGCCACTACCCTTTGTCCCACCACTAGGAGCCCTTGAAAAAAAGCCCCTCCCCTGCTTTCCTGTAGCCCCTTCATGTACTGGAAGGCTGCTATAAATCTTCCCAGAACCTTCTCTTCTCCAGGCTTATGCAGCCTCATCTCTCTCAGACTGTCTTCATAGCAGAGGTGCTTCAGGCCTCTGATCATTTTCATGGCTTTTAACATAGCTTGGCTTAATGATAATGAGGTATATGAGGTGTTGCTCAAATACTGTGTTACATACTATGAACTTTTATCTCAGCTATCAGATCAAGAAGTTGCTTGCAATGTAGAATCTTAATTACATTTTTATTGCAACATTTAAATCACTGCCCTTCACATTCAAAATTGAGTAGATGAATAAAGGGATTTCCACACCAATTTTCTTTTAACTAATTGCAGAGGTTGGTCCTGTTTCCTTAAACATAATTAACCTTACTGACTGAATACTGAAATTCATAGAGGCTCTACACTTTCAATAGACAGAGGACAATGTGAGCATAAAGTTCTCAAAATCCTAAAAAGCCATAGTTTAACTAAATGGTCTTGCAACTCATCTTGAAAAACAAATGCAAGAGAGAGTAATGTTTCTTATTGATTTCTCACCAAGCTGACAGTAGTGCCAATACACTGTGGGTCAGACCAAAATGAACACAACAAAAACAACAAAAATTTTGTTTTGTTTTCTATGTTGAGAAGCTAGATGCCTCCTTCTTTTGAGTAAAAGATAAATATGATAATATTTATGTGGGTGATTCACTACTAACAGTTTTGTTTAAGCCCAGAAGGTAAGCATAGTTTTTTTGCTCTGAAGGTGAACTGGTTCTATGTTACGTAAAAAGCCTTCATAGCACCAAAAAGAAAATGTATTTGGAAAAAACCAAACAACAACTTTATATTGCATGCTAGTGTATAGGGGAGTAAAGGGAAATCCAATCTCAACACAATTTTCTGAAACCAGAAAGAGAACAATACAATTGCTAAGAAAGCAATCAGACAATTTTTATGCTACCTGTCTTGATTTTTGAAAGAAATTGCCCTATCTCTCACAACACAATTAGATACTGAATATGATTCATCTTTTCTGAGTAAGAACTTCATATTGTCTTTTTTAATATAAAAAAACCCATACACAAAAAAACCCCAAAATACCAAAACCAACCCAAAATGTCATTTACCTTAACATATGCAAGGAAGAAAAATCCCACATGTATTGAAATTGTTAAATCCATTTTGTCACTTCTCTGCATATAAAATGGACAATACTAACACATTTAAGGCATCTGTACTCATAATTATTCCTTGTGTTTTAGTAAACATTTTGTCTACTGGGAAGTACAGAAAAACTGTATTTTTTCAAACCTCCTTTAAGATAACTATTAAATGTGAAGATATTTTATGGGGTTTTTTCCTACTTCATTAACATGAATGTTAAAACAACTTGCAATCATGGGTCACGTTGAAAAACATCAGAAAGTCAAGAAAATGTGACTCTGCTATTGTTTCACACTAATGCCTTTCTCACTTCATTGTATAAACTAGTAGAATCTGACATTTACAGAGAAGAACATTCAATTGACAAAAGCCTGAATGTCATTTGTATCTATGACCTTGAGAAAACAATGATCTGTAATGTTTTTAGTTTCTGAAGATTCATTAAAAAGACCATTGAGTCTTCCTTTCATTGCCATAAAATACATTGTCTTTTGAGTCATTTGCTTTTGTAATACCATACATTATTATCTGAAATAGTAAACAAACTGCAAGTAATGGTAGGTGTTTATTGCTGAGGCATTTTCATCAGTTGAATGCAATACATCTGCTCACTTCAGAAAGCTGACAAACACCTTAATGTTTCATCATATGACACTCACAAAACTGTAATAAGTAAAAAAAAATGTTTAAATCTTGTTTGAAAGTAATAAAACTGATTATACTAAATCTTGCTAATCAGAATAGGTCATTAATTGCTAAAGGTTTTTCTACTCAGTTTTATCTTCTGTTTTTTTTCCCAAATATTTTAATTATAAAATCACAATTTTTCATGTTTCATTATAATGAACTTGCATGATACCTCTGCATGAGGCCCTCGGATTCCCAGATTCTGATCCCAGCTCATGTGTGATATTCAACAAAATATTCATTCACTGAAAGCTAAAGATGCACATCAATTCCTCCCTTTTTCTTCTACCATTCTGTCCATCCCAGTCCCAAAGTAAAATAAAAATGCTTTTTCATTTGTTCTTGGAGATCTTTATGAATGCACACTCAGTGCATTATTTAAATATGGCCAATACCACCCTAAAACTTGGTGAAACACTGTACTAGGTCTAGCATTATTTTGCATGGCCAATAACATCCCTAGAAGCAGAATCCTGTGTTTAGTTTGGTTTTCCATCTCTCTCAAAGTGAATTCTGTTTACATGTATTACAAACAGGAATATAAACCACTAAGTTAGAGGTTAAATAAATTTATTATTTTTTTTCCTATGTCTCTTGCTCCTATGCAAGGAAAAAAAATTCAATGGTATTTGTTAAGAACTTACTTGCTCTAAGTATATATCATTATGTAACTTGCAAGTATTTTGAAAGCCTAGTAAAATATTCACATTTTTTGTTGTGTTTCCCAGGCATTTTATCTCTTTAGCTGGACTTACTTTCTTGCATAGTCCTGGAATCACACGGCTAGGGTTGGAAGGGACCTTAAGGATCATCTAGGTTTTTGGTTTTTTTTTTTAATGATAATGGCTGATGGTTAAGGTCCTGCATTTCTCAAAAAGTTTTTACAGGACAAAAAAATACTTTCCCCAGAAATTTTCTTTTCCCCCTCCTACCTCATTAAATATTATTCTCTAGAAGCATAATGATCCTTTACACACTAACTATCCAGAAATTAATGCTAATACTCTGGCATTGAGTAGATAGGAGATATACACTATATATTTTCCTTAGAAATCAAGTTTGAAATTAAACTTATGGTAAATGTCAAAAAGAAAGAAGACCTATGTCACGATCCGTGACCTATTATATCTCCTTGTTGGAGTGTATTAACTTATCAGGATTTGCTGAGAGATCCACACGGGTATCGCCTCACACAGAGGAGACAGGGGCTTATGCCCTGACTTTTTCGAGTGAATAACTTGCTCAGTGCTTACTAATATTTCTAAAGAAATGCACGGTTTATTGTGGGGAAAACAAAGCAATTTGGGGCAGGAGGTTCAAAAGGAGTGATTACAACACATTAAACATATATGGGTACACCTTAGTTACACATCTTATCCACGTGAGGGAAGCAGAGGGGAGGGATTTGCCCGAATGGCTGGATTATATTTTCCCCTATAAGCTGGGGTAGCCGGAATTGTCTCACCATGCGGCAGTGCAGGTAAGATGAGCTGGGTAGCAAAGAGGCTGCGGGCACTCCAAGCGCAGGTCGCCCCTCCCCCCACCACAAAGCGGCGGCAGGCGGAGCGCG